>NC_049901.1:32575115-33175115 GCF_001411555.2 Juglans regia | reverse complement strand
ATTGCTTATTTGCTCTATCTCCTTTGAAGACAAGATTGCTGATGTTTTCACAAAATATCATCTAGGGGTGGGCAGCAGGGCACCGCACCCCGCTTCCCCGCCCCCGCATGGCGGGTCAGGCAACCCCACAATGCAGGGCAAGACACTGGCAGGGCGAGGGGTAGTATGGCGCCAGCGGGGCCCCGCCCCGTCCCCTGCCCTGCACCCAATTTTTTTTTATATAAATATCTATTATTTTTGCTATATATTAATATATTAATATGTATTAAATAGAACTTTTATTTAATACTTTGTGTAACTTGTAGTGCAGTAGGGTAACCTTTTTATAAATTGCATTAACAATACAAGTCTTACACTTAAGCAATGTGAGACTAATGTATTACATTATAATTTACACAAAATATGTACCAGTAAATTTAAATTATAGTCATCTTTATAAATTTAAATTTACAATTTGAGTCTAAAAATGTGTTTTTGATTACTTCTGGACCTAGAATAATTTTTTAATCTAGTGGACTGTAGTCTATTATTGAAGTGGGTGGGGGGCGAGAGTGAAGACCCCACCCCCGGCCCATGCGGCCGGCGGGGGGGGGGGCTAGTGCATTTAGCACCCCTAATCTCATCCAATTGGTCGACTTCGTGATCTTGTTCAACTCAAGTTTGTTCGACTATCTAGAGTTTGAGGAGATGTTGATGTATACTACTTGGATTAGAATAGTACTTTGATTATGAGATCTTGTATTTCTATACTTCATTATTTCACTTGGCTTCTTTCCCTATAAATAGACAGTCTTAATGTACATAACATTCATTCAAAAAATATATGTCTCTTTCAAATTTTAGTTTTATTTATTTTCTTCAGTATTCAAACCAATCTATATATATTCAAAAAATGATCACGCCATGTTTTTTCAAATTGTGTTTTTGGAAAATCGTTGTTAAGTAGTTGACAATGTCATTTTTGAAGATATGCTCATTAAATTCAATCTCTATAATTAGGATGGTAATCAGAGATTTCTTCCTTAAGCAAGGATATCATGGCAAATTTGATTAAGTCTATCTCAATATGAGCTCATTTGGAACTTGATTGGAACTCAATAAGATCATAATTAGTCTCCATAATCCGCTGCAATTAATAATTTAGACGATTAAAATATAAATTATAGATATCGATCACACTCATTCAAAAAAAAAAAAAAAATTAGAAGAACTACATAAATATAAAATGAGTAATCCTACATACAGTTGTAGATTGTGTAAGCATCATGCAATCATTTAAAAAAAAGAGTAAAATCTATTATTAAAAAATTAGTTTTTTTTAAGTGGGTCCTGTATTTATTTTTTTTTAAAATGACTGCACCGCACTTACGTACTTACGACTACAACGATCATTTCTCATATAAAATATTACTTAAATAATTCAGTATTTTAGACGTGATCTTTTCTCTGTGTACCTACAAAATTTAATTTGATTTGTTAAAAGGGATAGGATTTTTTTGAGGGAAACTTATTGTTTGACTATTTTTTAGATAAATTTAAAAAATCCATTCTAAGGATTGAAAAGAACTTGCGATTTCAGCTTCAAGCTGTATATATAATCTCAAGACTTGAAATCCTAGATCTAAGTCCTCATGTTGGAACGTGACTTCTAAACAAATCTTTACAGAAGTTTGGGATAGCATGCAGAGATCGAAGAAGAAACTGTCAAAGAAATAGCACTTGATAAATATATTTATATCAGTTCACATTTACCAGGCACAAGTCCTGTAATTTAGGGTCGAATTCCACTTTGTTGCGTGTTGATGACGTGCCTAGTTTCAAACCCTACCGATTTTCCTAGACTATTGCAGACTAAACTTCCATGCAAATTTATATGTGAAAGAGATTATTATATTATTAAAATATATAACGACAAGTACATATTGAAGGATTTTTGGGGCGAAAGTTACCATAATTTTTGGGATAAATTTAGTAACTACTTTGACTTTTTACTAGGAAATGAAGACTAAGACATTAATGACTAGTGGCATTGGGCAAGCTGGGTGGTAATATATGATATAAACTGTGAATCTAATAGGAATACCACAACTTTAGTTATAAATGGGTTTAGGTTAAAATAGATTGATTAGATAAGACATGATTAATAAGTGGGTCAATTACATGTCAATTCATGAATATTTGATTTTCTTATATATTATTAATTAATTTTAGATATTGATCATAAAATATTTTATCGTAAATATTGTTGTAATTGTGTATTATTTATATAGTTATTCATGTATTCTATCTGAAATTATATTCATTAAGTCAAAATAAATATATGGGTAGGCTCAACCCCCATTTATATGAATTGGGTTAAATAGGTCGGGTTCAAGTTGACACAATAAAAGAAGTTCATTATTAAATGAGTATTGCTACTGGGTTATCAACTTACCGCTTAGATAGTCTTCTTGATATGGCACCACCACATAGTGCCATGTATTTTATTTAAAAAAAAATAAAAAAATATATACAAAAGAAAAAGGCATCTGAAAATACAAAAATATCAAGAAGATTGAAACTCTAAGTTCCATCTACTCCTTTTATGTTTGCATTTTTAATTTTTTTAATAAATCATATGACATCACATGGTGGTGTCACGTCAAGAGAGATATCTGAGCAGAAAGTTTCAGATGACCAAGTAACATTAGTCTTATTAAATAAGTTATAAGAGTCGTATGACATTACCTATTATTTATACGGGTCATGTTCGGATTTTAATATTTGACTCAATTAATTAAATAGGTTGTGTTTGTATTAACTCGTATAGTCTAATATTTATAACTTGATGTGCTACAAACCTGTCAATACGAATTTCCACCAATAGCATAGGAGCATTGGGCTGAAAAAGTGAAAGGTGAGGGGGCATATGTCCCGCTCGACCCCTCTTCCACCTTTGTGTGCATGTCACTTATTTTTCCTTTTTTGTTTTTTTGTTTTGTTTATTTTAACAATATGATTTTAATTAGAGGTAAATTTAAATTAAGAAAACTTTATTTACAATCCAAGGTAGATAACACATATAACAAAACGCTTCTATAGCATAATTTGATTTGAAATAAAGATCTTACAAACTAAATCTTAGAAGTAATATAGAATAAAACTTAAAACTAATGTTACCAAGCTGAGGACTAAACTAATAATTTTTAAGGTGTGTTTGGATGTTTAATTGAGTTGAGTTGAGTTGAGTTGATAAAATATTATTGTTTATTATTATTATTATTTTAGAATTTAAAAAAGTTGAATTGTTTATTATATTTTATGTTGAGATTTGAAAAAATTGTAATGACAATTTGAAAAAGTTGCAACGAGAGAGAATCATAAGGTAAAATGTGATTTTTCCATTTTATTATTGAGTAATGCTAGAGATAATCTATTATAGTAATGCACAATTTGTACTTACTGCAGACTATTTTTAATTAATTATTTTTAACACTCACTTATAGAGATGTATGATTTAGATGATGTCATATTATGTATACAAAATAGATACTTTCAATAATGACTCCTATCTATATTTATTCTTTATTATTATTGTTTTCCGGGTCGATATGTAAAACTCCCGAGGAAAAATTTGAAGAAAGCAGAGTCCGGACCCGTTCTATTTGGACAACTACTGGGAACGCTTCCGTTAATTACACTGGTCGATACCCATCAATCATCATGTAAACCATCCTAAAAGCCTTCAATACTTTAGCAGCGAGAATCGATTATTGGGTTTGCTAAATTGTTGGTAGGAATCGCGTTTGTGTTGGTTTTGTTGTGATTGAAAGCTTGAACAATCCAACGTTTACAGAAATTGATTCCTAAAATCTTAAAAGAGACAAGGTAAGGGTCTTCAGGTTCTTCTCCTTTATCTGAGACTCCTTGTTTGAGTGGTGATGGTGGTGGTGGAGGAGGAGGAACTGCTGCTTTATCATCTTCTGCTATATTGGCCACCAAAACTCCCAGGTATTCTTTCTTTCTTCAATGTACTTTGTCAATTTGTTTTCTCTAATTATTTATTTCTCTTTTCACTAGGAAGCTTGGTTATAGTAGAAATTAATTGTATATACTTCTTATTCATTTGCTAAGCTTTATCACTTTGTCGATATGTTGGGAAACTATTGATTTTTTTGGGTAATATATGCAAGTAATATGTTGGAAAACTATAGTTAGGAGGCACTGTTAATGCTAAAAAATAACAAGCATTAATAGTATTTGTTACAAGTTAATAATTTATGGGAAGGTTGAAGGTTGTTAATATATCGTTAAATAAGCAGTTATCCTAGTAAATTTTGTGAAAAGTGTTGTAATAACCATTAAGGTATCTTTCATTTTACAATTGTTTTGTTTTATAGTAATCCATGAAGGACTACTGTGAGGTTGTTTTGATGTCTGTTATAGCCATTTAATGCAACTTATTTAGCCAGAAACAAATATGGGATGGATACGGCCATCAAGTTTTAGCTATTATGTCTTCCCAACTATGGACATTGGAAAAGTTTAGGTCAGTTGAACCAATTGTCTAAACTATGTACTAGAAATTTGTGTAGTGGCTTTTTTCTTCTCGTTTGGACCTAGAATGTAACTGTCAAATGTTTCTTTTTCTATTTTTCTGTTTTCTCTTCAAAAATGGCATTTATTGTATGTCTGGTTGTTGAGTGGCATCACTATGGACGTGCCATAGCTTTGTGCTATTTCCTTTACTGTTGGGATTGTATTCATTTTTACACTGAAGCGACATATTCAACATTGGGCTTCCAAAATCTTCAAGAGATTGAAAGATAATTGATTCCTTTTCATCTTAAGCCAACTTCGGTGTTATGATTTACATCTAAACTATTCTACTGATTTTAGCTGTTTACCTCAGAAGGATAAGAATTCTCAGCTCCTATACAGGCCATCAGTCTCTCTTCAAAAATACATTAGCGATAGTACGGAATCTTTTTTTTTTCTGGGATGGTGGGAAGAAGAGAAGGGGGAGAGCAATTTGCCATTGATGATGCTAGAAATCTACTATTTTCCTTTTCCTCCTTGTTTATGGAGTCCTCTGTTGTGTTGGACAGAACTAAGAACTAGTAATGTGGTAATACATAGAGAGATTCCATTTACATCTTGTAAGCTACTATAACATATACTCTATATCTTTTCCTATATCGTCATTTTGATAATTGGAAAACAATAATCTGGTATGGTGGTTGTGATTCCCTAAATCTCAAAAGAGAAATGCTATACATCAGCCACTATTCACTCTTACACCCCACACCTATAGCTTTTTTTTAATTTTTTATTTTTTTTAGAGTGTGGGGTGTGGGGTAGTGAATAGTGGCTGATGAGAAGAATTTTTCATCTCAAAAATACTCCTTGTGAAACTCAAAACGGGTCGAGGTCTTGTGACTCAGCTCACGAGATAGTTTCTTCAGCTCCTTGGCCAAAACTGGCATCCCACAGTAGAAAACCCCTGCAAATTAAAAATTCTCTCCTTTAAACCACCTTAAGATCCTGAAGAGCATTCATGTGTATGTACCCTAGAGTCTAAACCATTCTGGTCTATGCGAGTCATTTGATCAAATTTGAGGGTTGCCTATCTGGGCAACACTGGCCAACTTAGTTGATAGTTTTGTTTTTTATAGGTAACATTAATTGATGACTAGATGAATAACATAATCTAAGAAGACATACAACTTTATAGAGCACATAAATTTAGTCACTTTTCAAATTATTTAACATAACCCTTTTATTGCCCAATTTAAATCTTTAATTTACTTAAGACCCCTAAATGGTGATGTATGGTGCAAAACATGTTGAATAATGATAAAAACACAACCATAACTATTTTACAACCCATTTTATAAAAATGTCCTCTACTTTCTTTTATTGGCACCGGGTGTCCAAGAACAAAGTCCTAACTAATCCCGGGAATGCATAGGCCCTCAGCAAAGAGTTTCCCTCTAGTGCACCTCGGGTAATTCAAGAGAAAATTCCTCCAGTCTAATGGCCCCTAGAAATTTTTTGCACCCAAGATGACTCAGACCTTAGACCTGGAGGGAGCACACCCCCAAGACCAAGGCTCTTACCACTTGAGGCAACTCCTAGGGGTTTGTCCTCCATTTTAAAACAAACTTGTAAAAAAGGGTTATGTCTATATCATTTTCCAAACATATCAGGCAATCCTAACCCAAAAGTCAACTTAGTGGTTTTCTTAATGGCGCATTTGGATGGATGGATTTCGGGAGGAGAATTCGGATGTAGGTCTTTAAAATCCAAATCCCTTATTTGGATCATAAATTAAAATTTGGATTGGGATTTGCATTGAAGCCAAATGGCTGTCAGCTAAGTTATTTTGTTAACCTGTGGCCCTGGTTCCACGCTCAAGAGTAAACTTCTTGGTTCTCATGAACAATACCATATCAGTATGTAATTAACAATTCTTCGTTTTGGTAGAGTATCTTTACCTACTGTTGCATATGGATGCTTTGACGCTATTTTAGTGAACACTTCTTTCCAATTAGGCCTAGCAAAGTGCGTCCTTACCTGCATCAAATCAATATGAACTTTTAGATGCATGATTTATAGTAGCTTCAGTTTTGGCAGTCCATCATCTGTTGGTTTGCAAGTGACAGGATGGTAGAGTTGTTAGCTTAATGGAAAAACTATGTTCAATGCAAGGGTAATAAAAATCTTACTCGGGTTCCAGATAGGATGTCGACCCCATGTTTGGCATGGTTGAGAGCCTGAACCATTGTGATCAGTGTTGACCTCGCATCGTACTCTTCATAAACACTGGTAAGATAGTTGTGCAGCTCAATTTGGCCCTGTCTCAGTAAATATAAGAAGGGAGACAACAATTACATCCCTCCTCATTTGAAATAATTCAAAACACAAATAATTCCGATGCTAAGTGATTAAAACTTCCATGATAAATATTACTGGAAGTTGTGGGAAGTGATTTTATTTCTAATTATTTATATGCATGTAATATTCATTACTTTGTAATCTATTTCAGCTACTTCGTCCATTACTCCTTTAAACCATTCAAAGGACCCTGGCTCCCTAGTAACCCAGTAGAAATGAGCATTTTTACACCTCTGCCACTTCCTCTTTCCACCCGGTGTCAAATTTGAAGAAGTAAAGCTATTCAGGCTTTCATCTGATCTGCTGGTTTCCGTGTTTGAATCCTAGGCCAACAGTACGTGAAAAGTCAAATTCTTGAAGAAAAAACAAAACAAAGAAAAGAGAAGTGATGTGCTTGAAGTAGAATTCTACCAGTTGTTCTTCTAATCTTGTATTGTGTAGAAGGTCTCTAAGGATGCTTATGAAAGGAGTAGCTCCAATCCCAAGTCCAACTAGGAGCAAGACGTCATAATTTTTGTAGTCCTGTGCTGGAGCCCCATATGGGCCATCAACAAGCACTCTGGGTTGGCTGCATCAATATACTAAGTAGAGTTGACATTTTTCTAAGTATTCTGTATTCCAATCTAGGAAAGTATAGTTTGAATACAGTACCCTCTTTGATCCATTTGCCCAAGCAGACTAAATCTGGCTCGACTACTGATAGATGTTAAATAATCGCTCTCAGTGAAAATTCGCTTCAATTCTTGCGTCCAGTCTCCAACTGTCCGAATGTGAACACTTAGGTGGTCATCTCCTGGTGCTGAAGTGATGGAAAATGGATGCCTGGAATGACAAAGGATTATTCGATGCTTAAAAGTGCAATAATGTTTTGCAGGAATGTAAGGTCTGAGGTGGAAGCTTAAAGTGAGTCAGAGCCAATCCTTACCATTCAAATGGGGAGATTAATGGGCATTGTAGAAATATGTACTGCCCACTTTTGTACTTAAATCCCTGAGGCTTCGACATGATTAAACTAAAAACATTTCCTGGCAGTACCGAAACCTGCAATGATCATGAAAGTCTCAAAACTTCAGGTTTTCTGCAAAAGTTGTTTGCAGACTTTCTACTGTATCATATTCTGCAGAAGCCTAACATCAGTTGTTTGTGAGGAAGAAAAGAAAATTCTTTCCCCTCAGCCCATGTAATAAGGTGGGAGTTTGAAAGTAACTGATCAATTACCTTCAATACTTTAACTGAATAATGCTCTGATCTACAAGTTCGCACAGTCCTCTCTGCTACGTAGAGCAGCAAAGGAACAGAGATGTACATCCATGTCTGAAATGTTAGCAAAACACTCAGTTCCAACACTACTGGTTAGAAATCTTCTTCCTTCTTGTACATTAAAAGATCCTCATTCCAAGGTTCTTACCGTTTTTTGGTTCCACTGGTGTGCCAAGAACAAGCAGGTTCCATGAACAAGTAGCAAAACATAAACAAGGCCGAGAAGATGATGAGAGTACCAAAATGCATTGAAGCCTGTCAATCTGTTGAACGGTGCAGGCAGCCTCACCACATTTCTTCGAAAGTGACTTGTTGCTAGAATGAAGGAGATGGCCATTAAAACCACCATAGAAATCCCAGTCACGCCTTCAACACCACTCAATAGGTCTTTGTACGTTGGCTTTTTGTTTCTGTCGAAATCTGTAGATATCAAGGCAAAATCTTCTGGAGATGAGTTTACAAGGCGAGGAAAGTCACATGCCAGATGGTTTCCTGCATGAAGGAACACTCCAATGGCTATAGCACATGCAATCATCTGTCAAGTTAAAATGAAGAGGGAAGTCAAAAATTACGTGCAACTGTTATGTTATAAGTGTTTGCCCTCTAGTTATGAGGAATACTACTCCTTATCTCAGATTTTATTATCTTTAGTCACACCAACTGATGTGACACATTTTAAGTGGCTTCGTAACTTAACCACTCGAATAAAAATTCATTTCATTAATTTTGTGTAACTTGGGGTGACAAAATTCGAGATCTTTTGGTTTGACTAGCTGCTAAGGTTGCAGGCTACTGCTGCTGGTCGAATTGCCCTAAATACAGAAGCAGTCTGGATCAAATTTCATTAACTTACAATCTCTTGTTATCACTAAAATGTGATACATTAACTTTGTATACTGATGCTATAATATTTAATCAAATTCTATTTACAAACTTTAAGCCATTTTTATCCATTTTTCAGCACGCTACTCGGTGGTGACTCCAATTACATACCTTGTGGAAATTGATGTTGTCGTCAAAGGGGACAAAGGATCTGGCTCTTGTGGACCGAAGCCATGTCAGGGTATTTCGACAAACAGGTAAGAGGATGAGAGCCATGTTGAGTTTCAGAGTCTCTGCAGCCCCTTTGGCTGTCGCCAAGCAATATCCCATGACCTGAAAAGCAGCCCTACTCCTGTATTGGTTGAATTTCCAGGCAAAGAGACCTGCCATGGTTAGCAACCACAACAACAAAATCCAACCCCTCTGCCAATTCTCTATTATGAGACATCGGAGTGTCTCGGTTGCTCTTCGCATCACATTCTTTGGCCTCAAGGAACCGATGTTCTGACTCCAGCCTACACTTGCTGTGCTGAGTGGTCTGCTGTAATTCATGTAAGTGTCTCTTTGAAGCAGCAGTGTTTCCAACTGCCATAACTGAGAAAAAAGATCAAACAACAAAAGGAGTCAAACAAGCATGTTTTATTAATGCTTTAGGAAAAGTAGCTGGCCTCTTGTGTTAGAACAAGCATGCTTTAATTTACCTCAATGTATCCGAGGTTTTCTGGATCAAGCTCTTCCATAATCAATGAAGCGTATTCTTCTGCCTGTTCTTTCAACTTGGATAGTTTGTTTGCAGAAGCACTGAGCATTATAAGCTGTAATTACATGACAGAAACACATTTATTGAAGCTTAGTAAGTACTATACATCATGCTACGACACTGTCGATTATAAATTTTAATTTCAAATAATGCATTATCTATGGTTTTTATTATAGAAGTATTGTGAAAGAATTGTATCTGCGATGCCACCATACCATTGACGCATGGTGTATGTAATTTCTTTTTTTCCTTTTAATTAAAAAAAATACTCACCTCCTGTACCTCCTCCCTTGTAATTCTTCCATCCTCGTTGCTATCTGCCCTGCAAAAACGCATTAAAATGAATCGTACGTTGTACACATAAAACTAGAGACACAACCTAAGGAAACACATGAAATGGGTCTAACACATTTGTAAATTAAACAATTTGAATCATTACTTTTTAATTTTATGGAACACAATGCTTTTTTAAAAAATTAATACCGAGTTTTGTTACATACAGTCATTTTTGCGTATTCTTTATGTACTCTACTTATCTGATTGGCTAAATCAATTATTTTATATTATAAAAAAAGTGATTATGTAGCCAATCACATTAATAGAATATCCAAGAAATACGTAAAAGTAACTACTTAGTTTTTGCTTCCTCAAATGCTAATTAATCAGGAATAAAGTTTCATTAAAAATTCTTTTAATTGCAAGCTTTTCATAATTACGACATTAAATGAGTAAAAAATAAAAACTAACTTTCAGTCATTTAACGTCGCACTAAAAGTACAAGAAGATGATTTAAAAATAATTAATTATATTTAAAATATCAATAGCACTTCTGAAAAAAAGGAAAAAAACCATCAGTACCGTGATTGATAAATTTCCAACGTGAAATATTTGGAGCTCAGTAAAAGGCGCCAGGGGGTTCACGTTGTTTGAACCCAAGTTCTTTCCACTTCCCCACCCAAGATAATAAAAAAGCAAGAAAAAAAAATGTAAATATGAAAGGAAGATGCTAAATTACCTCAATTTTTTTTATTTTTTTATCTTTTATGATATATTATTCGATAGTTAAAAATTATTTATTATATTTCAAACTTATCATCTAATATCTTATGAGATGACGGGAAGATGATGAAAAAAAAAAAGAATAGATTTACTCTACTGATACGGCCCCCGAATGCACAGGGAAGTGGTGGAACTGTGCAAGGAAATCCCTGTAATGGACTTTCTGGATTCCATCGATCTGCGGCCAAGTGTGTGTTTGTATGTGTGTATGCATGAAAGATAAAATTAAGGAGAGAGATGAGAGAGGCGAAGAGGCATTGATCTACATGTCAAAGAATATCTGAAGCCGAGCGTCGAAGCTCTGGTCTGAAATCTGCAACCAGAAGTCGTAAAGCTCTTCTTTTGTAATCTTGGCTATCTTCTGTCTCCGCCTCCGCGCCAATGCATCGAATATCCCCACCGCAAACTCCTTCGACTCCCTGCCCATCCCTACCACACCACCATTTTATTATTTAGTTCAGCTTTCATTTCATTTTTGTTTATATATGTACGTTGTTAGAATATGATCAACTTCTTACAAGCAATATATACATAAGCAGATGATGTATATAGAAATATAATACATGTTATTTTCGTGTACGTACGAGTTACGCTAGCTATATACCTATGCATTCTCCGAATTCTTCTTTACCAAGCAAGCCTTCCTTGGCTAGTGACTCGAACCTCGCCTCAACTTTCCTCCATAACTCTTCTTCGCAAGCTCCGCTAATGGTACTGTTGCTAATAAATCTTAGTCCTTTGAGAGCCTGCTGTGCGCTCGATCTCGTCCGTTGAAGTCTCGCTTTCATCCTGCGAACGTCGCGAGCGGTTATTTTGTTATGCTCCTCCGTTTCCGACGTCGTCGACGCCCGCGAAAAGGACGGGGATCTCAGCCACGGGAATTTCCGGCGGATTCTGGACGTCACCGAGTGGCTCCTCCCAAAAACTCCTTCTGACGTCCCTGCCGCAGGCTCTGCTGTGGCCGTCGTCGGCGTAACGCTGCAGACAACAATGGAGTCGTCCTCGAGCTCTAGTGTGACTTCAACCGTGTCTTGGTCATTGTTTCGTCTCAGGTCGTTGAGAAATATCGGCAGCATTGCTCCACCAACGACTCCGCCTCCGGAGCGGTCTTCAAGGTCGACGTCCAGTAGCTCGAATGCCCGGCTGCAACTGGACCGTTTTGAGCTGCTTCTTCCAAAAGACGACGACGACGACAACTTCATCCTTAATTTTCTCTCTGACGTCTACAGAGAGAGAGAGAGAGGGGGTGGAAACTAGCTAGCTAGCTAGGCCTGGTTGACACGTTTGTAAGCAGCAATGGTATTAAGTGAAAAAATTGAAATAGAAAAACATGAAGACAGACACCTCTCAACCAATCTTCACCACGATTTCAACGCCTTGCTGCCTCGGTCTTGCTTTCAAGAGTAGTTGAGATTTTTGCTCCTATTAATGCATTTTTTTACCCTAGTAACTTCCTGATCTCTTACATGGATATTTGATGTTATATAACATTATGCGTACAAGTTTAAACTTGTACTTACATATATATAGAAAAATAATATGTACTACTACAAGCTTTCATCTTACTTTTATCTTATTTTAATTATTCTTTATAAAATAACAACGGCAAGAATTATGCTACCTAAAGGGAGGTACTCTAGACTCCAAAGAAAGAATACCTAATTTGTTAAGAGTAGTGCTAGCTAAGAACAAATCCCAAATGTACAAACATCACTAGCTAGGGCATTTTATAAAAGAGAACTTCTACAAAAACAAAAAAATTACAAAAAATTAAACCCACAAACTGACATAATTTCATGTAATCCATTATATCTATTTTACAATAAAAGTGACTTTATAATCTGATGCATCACAATAAGTCACATCAGTTTATGGATTTAGTTTTATGTAATTCTTTTGTGATTAAAGTATTTTCCTATATAAAAAAGGGGACTCACCAAGAAAAATTGACTTTTTCACATTTTTTTTTATAGTGGAGTACTCCTCTTTTTTATAAAGCATTTGCGTGAAACTTGTATATTTAGAGTTTGTATATATCATTATTCATTTGTTAATTATTGCAAGATCTAATTTGAAAAATAAAATGAAAAGCCGAATGGGAGGAAGGAGGACTAGTTAATTGTTCTTTCTACTTTGATGCAATAGAATAGAAGGTTATTATAAGTAGAAGAGTGAGCAAGCAACAACTCATGTTGATTTATAAGCAGAGTCCAATTAGAGGTAAGCCGGGCATTATATATCATGATCAGATTCATCTAAAGATGGTTTATAATTATTATATAAAAATTTTTGCGCATAGTATTCTTATTTTCCTCAATAAATATTGGAGGTGAAAGCTATTATTAGCAGATGATCAGATTCGAGATTCCTCGCATAATGCATGATTAATACTTATTAATTTGTATGTGTTTTCACCATAATAGCTACTTTATTTTGTAAATTTTTAACTAGTGGAGTATAGATTGCATGTTAAATAAATATAGTTCACGTGTCTACTGCCCGCGGTTTATTAAAATGTTGATTAACTTTTGAAAAGAAAGTAATGTATTTATTTCATTATTGGTCATGAGTACGTGACAATAACGTGACGATCAGTAAGTATCACGATTCACGTCAAACTTTTTATTAAAGAAGTAAATAATTTGGATATATAGAATATATATATATATATATATATATATATATATATTTATATGGGTATTAATTCAAGGACCGTTTTGAAACATTTTCTACCTAAAGGGACCAGTTAAGCTATATAAGAACCAGTACTATATATAATAATTTTATAACATCCCGACCTTTTCATTAGTAGCATATATAATTGGCTTAAATATTGAAAATAAATTGGTTTGGTTTTGAGCAGACCAGATTTATTATATAATGTTCATAATTTCCTTAGTATGATCATTAATTATAAGGTTTTTATGATTATTAATGTTTGAGTAATGCGCCTCGATCGATCGATCATTTTTTAGTGAAGAAGCTGATGCTTGCTCAGCTATTTGATATTATATCATATGGAATTGATTACAAATTTACAAGCAGCTAGCTAGCAACTAGCTCTCTTCATTTGTATATAATTCTTGAAATAATGGATCGGCTGCATGCGTTTTTTATGTCATATTAATTAAAACTTGACTGATGCAATCATTGTTAATGTAATCATTAATTAATATATTTTTTATGGGTATATAAAAAGGTTATCAAATTAACATTGTGAGAATTGACTTTTTTCCCTGCATCATGCGCACCTACAAATGAATTATACAGGTATTTGGTCCATCGATCATAATTGAATACCAAATTCCTGACTTTAGAAGGGAAATTACAAAGGTACTACATATATCTACACCCAGAACGATAAAAAAAGGGTCCATCATTAATAATGCAGGTAATTAAATAATGAGAAATGTTAGGTCTCTACGTACGTAAATTACATATATTTAATTAAATAAAACACATTAAACTTATTATATATTTATCATGTCAGTGTACATATATATAAATTTCTTTACGTATTAATATTCGTGTGTACGTACGTAGACAAAACGTACATTTCTCGTAAATTATTGAAAACGTACGTACACATGATATATATATATATATATATATATATATATATATAGTATTATTAGAAGATTTTGAAATTTGGGTAAATGAAGTAGTCACGTGAATAATGTTCCGCAAGCTTGGGTTGTTCATCGTAAAATCATTCAAGTATACTATTAAATTATTAATGCTTGGATTTGGGTTCCTCTCATTAACAATATCCCTTAGTAAATTCTAAATAAGCAGGATGCTCCCGACCTATATATATATATATATTGAAAACAACAGTACTACTACAAGATATTGGTAATTCCAAGTCAAATTCCAACGGCCAATTTTTTCCTACCCTATCTAATATGCATCTTTGGCCTTATATGAGAATCATGTTTGTTCGAAAATTGTCCTTTTTTATCTTTTTGGGTCTTTGGGATCATTAATAATAATGTCCGTTCTATCTTTTTGGGTTTTGGAAAACGTACGTACAGTACTTTATTTATAAGTTTGGTGGTCTTGCTTGCATGCATGGATGGTTGAAATCAATATACAACGACACGTAAGTGCCAACAAAATATGTGATCATTGACGAATTAGTAATATATAAAAAAAACAGATAATTACAAAATGGTCAGTAACTTTTCGATCGAATGTGGTTCCTTTTCGTTGTAGCACTCACAAGGATCATAAAACATAGACTTCGTACGTACATGCATGCATGGTAATCAGATTATATGTGTGATAGAGATCACAGTACGTACGTACACCACCCTCTAAGCACACAGTACGTACGCAACAAGAAGAAGCAGCTTAGAGTACTCAGATAATTTGTATATAATTAAAATATGATTGAATTTTTCTCTAAATTGAGTTGCCATGCATCTATCAAAATAAGAATTTTCTTTTAATTGATCAGTATATATATGACATGCACATCATTTTTTTAAAATCAGTAAAAAAACTTTCATGTATCCGTACAAATTATAAATTATGATGGTTGGTCGGCATAAAAATCTTATATACATAAGTTTACATATTGACGTGGTTTAATGTGATTGATCATATTATAAATTTCTATTTATTATAAAATAAATATAATATATTGTATTAATTAAGTCATATCAGTATGTAAAATTTCTTGTGTAATATTTGTATATACATCTAGGACTTCTTTATTAACATAAAAATGTTTATAGCTAGCTTTTATATAGCTTCATGATCGAGAGTATGTAATATTTGACTTGGTAGAAAGAAGAAAACTTGATCATATGTCATAGCTAGCTTTTATATATATATATATATATATATATATATATATATATATATATATATAGCTTGATTGCAAGATATATAGCTTTTGCTTTTCGTGCCTCCCACTAATTGATCTGCCAGCCATATTGCATTATTAAAGGTTGGTACGTAGTATTCTCATGACTCCTTTACACTTACGTACATGATATACGACACGTGTAAGATTGTAGTACGTACTTAATAATTACATGCAGGCTTGAAGTACGTAGTACTATATATATACGTACATGAGTCATTTGTTCTGAAAAGGATGGATAAACTCGAGAGATCGGTGGTTAGTACGTACTACATTAACAACATTAATTGGTTTAGGAGTTAGCTTGGCTTAGCATATAATATAATTAATTAATTGGTCTGCTCGTACGTACGTAAGGAACCCTGGCCACCTGCAGGCCTTCTAGAACATGTTTAATTACCATGACCATTTTATGTTTTATTTATGCACTACATTCATTACTAATTTATATAAATATATATTTATATATATATATATATTACGTGGGTTAGGTACTTCCATAATTATAATATGTCTGCAAAACTTTGGGTTCCTTAATTACCAACTTTTTGCTTTTTGTAATAATATATAATTAATCAATATATATATAACCAAAAAAAAAAATATTTGTAATTAGTTAATACTTATTACGAAAACGATAATTTCTTATCAAAATGATTATTCTCATCGTAATTAATAACTTGTTACAAATACTTAATTTTTCGTGATATATACATCTATAATTACCAGTTGATGTATTACGTTTTAAGTACTCATGATGAGTTTTCATTTTGTGTTAATTTATGAATAAACCACTTAATTAGACATAATATAAGATCATTACTTGGAGTAATTAAATAAAAACGATAAAATATTAGAAGAAGAGAAGATCATGATCATGATCATGAGTAGCAATTTAATAGATGTAGTACTGATCATCATGCAGCTTGCATACGTACTACGCCAATTAATAATAACAAATGAACGTAAATTAAAAAGTGAGAGATTAATTAAGACTGTTGACTGGCCAGGATTTGTGGTTTTAGACAGACAGACATGCACATCATCATCATGTTCATCATGTAGCAGTTGAGAGTACTACGCAAGTCACTGTCTACGACCCACCTACATGCCATGATTGAAATTTATGATCCCCTTGCTTAATTGCCTAGCTAGCTTGTCTAATTCATCAAACAATATTTATTTTAATTAAAACAATATATATGGCTCCGATGAATCACCTTCCTAATTAATGAATTATTTTAAAACATTTTTTATCCCCTTCTTGTGTTGAACTCTAATTCATGATCAAACATATATACCTAACCTTTCGATCAATTGAAAAGAATGACTATATATATATATATATATATATATATATATATTCTTGTGATAGAGAAAAGTATAATCTTTCAAATTAAACTCAAAATTAAATATTAAATTACTTTAAAATATTAGCATGCAATCGACTACTCCATCCGGCCGACAAGTATGGCCGGGATGTCCGACGTCCGGCCATCATGAAAATGCTAAATGATAATTAATATGTCTTTAATTTTAAGGTAAATACATAACATGACATGATACATATGATCTATCTCGTTCAACTTGTGACGGTTTTTTCAAGTCTCGTTCAACTTCTTTTTTCACTTTCGGGGTAGCAATGGGGTGGTTTAGATTGGTTTTGAATCATGTTTATTTAATTTAGGTGTTGAAAGTTGAAACTTCTTTGTAAGTCAGACATGAATATTAAAACTATATATGATTTCTTATTCAGATGACAAAATATATAACATATGCTATTTATTAAAATAATCAAAATTAAGAAAAATGATTAAAAAAACATGAATTAGTTGAGGTTAAGGTGGTTCGTGTACGAGGGGTCGAAGAAGTCATATATAGATATCCAAACCTGCTCAGTTCAAGGTTTATCCAGACTATTCATATCTCATGACCTAGCTAGTTAGTTAAATCCAAAAGCAGCTACAATTTTATAGAGATTATAAATAAATATAATTAGAAATTAACTCCTTCTTATGCATGCATACATATCGTCCGTACATTTATCACAAATGATAAACATATGGAATTTTGTGTGTATGAACCGCGGCTTATACATGAACAGTAAAATTACTGTTTATATGTCACATCTAACTCTTGTTAATTAAATACTCAACCATAGCATAATATATTTTATTTATTTGCTGATATCATGACTAGGTATGACTATCATTTTCAATCAGTATTAGAATCGCATCGCCGGGGGGGGGGGATGAGAAAAATCCTCATCTATCCCAATAATAATAATAATAATATTTTAAAAAGAAACTTAAAAATATATAGAATCTGATTTAATAGAACTCAAAGCGTAGCCCCAAATTTGATAAAAAAAAAAATTTGAGATTTTCTTAAAAATTTAAAGTTTTGGCTTTGTTTTGGAAATTTAAAAATGCAAAAGCTAAATATTAAAAAATAGCATATAATTTTTTTTTCTATATATTAATCTTCTTTGAGTACTCTCCTTCAAATTACTCTTCTTATTTTTTATACTGTATTTTTTATTTTTATGTATGACTAATTTTCTTGTTATGTTCTATCTAAAACTTATCCTTCTAGTTAATGAGAAATATATTAAAAAAAAATTCATTAAAGAAGGAGAACTCTTATCTATATATATATATATAATATATATCTTAATAACTATTATAAATATATATAATATTTCATATATCTATGATCTCTAATTGATAGATATATTAATAGTTTTTGTAGTAGTACTTCAAAATTATGTTCCTTATATATTTTAAAAATATATTATAAAAATATTTTTAATATTTGAATAATAACTCACTCTTCAAATTAGATAATTTTCTAGATATACCGGCCACTGACTAGAATCGAGCTGGGACATCGATCGATCGGTTTAATTGCATGAGTCTAACTTAAGTACTAGTGTGCATGCAATTGGGTAAAGGTATAATGAGGTTAGGTGTTACTTTATTTTGTAGAAAAACTGGAATCATTTGGTATGATTTGTTATAGAACGTTACCAAATTCAAGACTTGTTGTGTTCTCTGAAAGCCACACCTGACGCGACACCACGTCTGTCTTTGTGTAAAGAAATGTTAACAATTGAATTAATACTTGTAAATTAAGAAGATAAGGTTTTGAGAGGATCAGAAACGTCTCAACTAACTCACTTTTGACTTTAGATCCTATATATAATTGAGAAGAATAATTATTCTCATCAGCCACTATTCATTACGTACGTATCCCACACCTCACACCCTATGAAAAACACTCAACACTCTATGAATAAAAGGGTGTCAGGTTTGGAGTTTGGGGGTGAATAGTGACTGATGTATAGCAAAAACTCTCTATATGTAAGACTACTAATATTTAATGTGATTAATTAACAACTTTGAAAGTTATATTTTAACCAATTTTGGAGAATAGATATATGGTATTCTTATCTTAAAATTGAATTCTATTTAAGATATATAAAGTGAATTATTCGATAAATGCTTAATAAATGGTGTAAATTAGCCACTTTTTATTCTCTTTTTAAATAAAACCTTAAAATCCAAACAAAACCAAAGTTGAATATGTTCTGAATATTTAAGTGTTTTCATCTTTTTCTTGTTCTATTACATGACTTAGTCTCATTATCAAATGGCATAACTTTTTGAGGGATCTTCATGATCATCATGAGATCATGACCTAATTCAAATAAATTGACTCAATGATTTATTTATTGTCTTTCTTTATATATATATATATATATATATATATATATATATATATCCATGGGTGGCAAGGTGGGACTTGTGAAATGGTAAAAAAAAAAAAAAAAAAGTGAGAGAATCAAAATGGGCCTAGAATCTAGATTGTACTCACTCATTGTACTGAAGTTGTACTGGTTGGCAAAAGAAAAAAAAGGGCATGGGTTTCTTAAGCGGCAATTCGGCATGAAGGTGGAACCTACAAATCAAACAAAAAGAGAGGAAGAGGGCAAAATGTCTGTTGAAGTGGATCAATTAGATAGTGATGCTCATTGGGGGGCGTCCAAATCTATGAGACGAACGTTACCGAGATTAGTCCCATCTTGTAAAAATACCTTCTTTTCAAGCAAAGTGGCTTTTCATTCTTTATTTTGGATTTTCTGAGAATGTTCCTTCTATTTCACTGCTTTTATTTCATCCATTTGTTTCCGTTCCCATTTTCAACAAATAAAGCAATCGAATCAACAGATAATAATACTAAAGTTTTTTTTTTTTTTTGAATAAACCTCATAACTTTCATATATTAACTTCCTGCATACATCTTCTATCATATTCCAGACTATTTACAATAAAATCTGGAACAAATTCTATCCAAATTTTTTCCTCCACTATGTGTAAGGCAGATTTTGCCAAGTTGTGTGCCACTGTATTTTTTTCCCTGTAATCAAATTGTAAAAGTCAATCCTTTCTAAAACTCAATACATTCCTAATATCATCAATTAAAAAACCTAAGTAAGAAAAAATTTCTTCATCACCTTTAACTGCCATTATGACAGCTTTGGCATCTCCTTCAAATATAGCATTTTGGATATTGAGATCATTACACAGCTACATAGCCTTCCAAAGAGCATGACACTCTGCAATATCTGGTTTCAAGACATTTCTTCTGCTGTCACATGCTGCAAGCAAGGCTTCTCAATTTTCATCTCTGATTATCACCTCCATTCCCATTCTCTTCTCCTTTACATCCAAAGATGCATCCCAATTAACCTTAACAAAGTTTGCTGTTGGTGGAATCCACCTAGTCTTGTTTACTGCCACTATCCTCTGTTGAACTGCATTGTTACTATTAGTCAACCTGTTAGCTTGTTTGAAAGCCTCCAGTGACTCAATGGATGTTGTTATCAACGTTTTTGGGCATGTAAGTCTTTTTTCAAACACTACAGTGTTCCTTCTTAGCCACACTTTCCTTAGCTGGACAGCTATCTCCTCTAGTTTAGAGTTATCCAAACCTCCCATCAACCTCACCCACAAAGCCAGAAAATCTCCACCTTCCCTTTTCCACTTTGAGACTCCACTCAAGTCATTTGCCCAAACATCGTTAGTTGCTGGACATTCCCACAAACTATGTATGACTGACTCTTCTTCTTTAAAACACATTGGACAGAAAGGATCCTTAACTACCTTTCTCAGGAAAAGGTTCTTTTTTGTTGGAAGTAGCTCATTTGCTGCCTTCCAAATGAACAACTTCACCATGTTAGGAACTTCTAGCCCCCAAATGCTCTTCCATCTGCTATCACTCTGAGGTTCTATGGATGATTCCCCTTTCAAACTTTTCCTCTTCTCGAGTAAAAGATAGTATGCACTCCTCACAGTAAAAAGCCCTTTCTTTGTTGGCCCCCAAACTGCCTTGTCTTCGCTTGATCCTCTACTAATTGGTATGCTCAAAATCTATTATGTCTCTTCTTTCTCAAAAATGACATTAACCAATGCCTCATTCCACTCTCTTTTGTTCTCTACCATAAGCTCTGCAACCTTTGAGTCTATACTGAGCTTTGTGATAGGGGACTGCACTGTAAAAGAAGATTGTGAGTTCAACCATTTATGGCCCCAGATTCGGATCTTCTTACCATCTTCAACTCTCCACCTTATACCTTCCTTGATTACCACCCTAGCACTGCCTAAATTTCTCCAGATCAAAGAAGGTTTGGGCCCAAGCTTCACCTCCAGAAAATTAGTATTCTTAAAATATTTTTCTCTAAAAATTACTGCAACCAAAGAGTTAGGGGATTGAAAAAGCCTCCAACCTTGTTTGGCTAGGAGAGCTAGATTAAAGCATTCCAAATCCCTAAAACCCAGTCCCCTTTTTAATTTCTGTCCAACCATTTAATCCCACTTCCTCCATTGAATTCCTCCCTCCTTTTGATATTTACCCCACCAAAATTTAGAAAATATGGTGTTGATTTCACTGCATAACTTCATAGGCAACTTAAAGACATTCATGGTGTACGTTGGTATGGCTTGCAGCACAGCTTTCATCATCACTTCTTTCTCAGCTTGGGATAAAAAATTATTCTTCCAACTTGAGATCTTTTTCCATATCTTTTCTTTCAGTACTCTAAAAGTATTGTATTTAGATCTTCTTACAATAGTTGGAAGACCTAAATATTTCTCAAAACTTCCACATGCTACTGAGTTTCCAGCCTCCAGAATTATTTTTTTAGCATCTATCGAGGTATTACTACTGAAAAATATGAATGTTTTATCCTTGTTGAGAAACTGTCCCGATACCTCCTCATACTTCTTCAAAATCACTTGCAACTTGTTCCACTCCTCAAGTGAAGCTCTTCCAAACAATATGCAGTCATCTGCAAATAGTAGATGATTTATGGAGATCCCACCTCTAACCACTTGTATCCCTTTTGTAATTCCCCTTCTTTCTGACTGATTAAGTAAACAACTCAATCCCTCAGCACATAAAATAAACAGAAAAGGGAATAGAGGATCTCCCTGCCTCAAACCCTTTGATGGACTTATAACTGCTCCTGGCTTCCCATTAATCAACACTGAGTAAGTTACAGTTGAAACACACTTTATTATAAGAGACACCCACCTATCACAGAAACCTAATTTCTTCATCACAGCTTCTAAATAAACTCATTCAATTCGGTCATAAGCCTTTGACATGTCTAGTTTAACTGCCATGCGCTCCAATCTTCCTTTTTTCATGGTCTTCATAGAATGTATCAACTCATATGCTACCATGATATTGTCTGATAATAATACTAAAGTTATTAGCAGCGAAGTGAGTCGTCGTAATAACATAGCATTGATCATGTATGTTGAGTTCGGATAAAAACTTTAGAATATCAAAATCTCAATGAGTACACCGAATAAGTGGCGAGCTGGAAATGATGTGCCCAGCTCAAATTATGGACGACGCTTTTAGAGGCCGATCGATGATTAAAATTATAGGTCATATTGTGCCACACCAATTATATGCAATAATATTCGTGAGAGATTAAATGAAAGACTTTCGAAAGAAATTAAGAGTTAGTTTGTTTGGATAGTGAGATGAAATGATTTTAGATGAATTGAATAAAATATTATTATAATATTATTTTTTAATATTATTATTGTTTTAAGATTTAAAAATGTTGAATTGTTTATTATATTGTGTATAAAAATTTAGATAATAATGAGATGAAATGAAATAAGATGGGTTGAAAGTATTTATGTATCTAAACGGGCCTAACTCAATTGAACGAAAAAAAAAAAAGAAAAGTTCATTGAAATGGTGGCCTGCACCAGGGAAGAACAATATCATAACGACTAAGAACAAAATCTTTGTTACAAAGAGTAGCCTTTTTCTTTGACAACATGTGATGTGCAAAATTATTGTCAAACAGCTTAAAACTCAGCAACTTAAGCATGTCACCTATGGATTTATCGTCACCCAGGTTAACTCAGCATCATTATAAACAATAATGAATTGAAGAAAATCAGAGCTACAAAACTGGGATGATTGCATCCTTTATCTAGTGTGGTTTTGGAACAAAACCATCTACTGCAAAGTTTCGTGTGGCAGCTGGAATCGCCAATCGAATTCCATCAAGTTCAGGTTTTGCAATCACTTGACAACCCAAACGAGACCTGAAAAAAAATCCAAAACATAGAAATAAATCTTAGTTCGCCCCCCAGACCAAAAGAAGGACCAAAGGAAAAACAAAGCAATGCAACATATATATATAATCCGGATTGGACGAAATAAAAATCCTTTGTGCAAAAGGAACCAACGTTTCTGTAAGCCCAAAGGCAAGATCCAACATGTCATTTTCCTCATCTGTAGGGTCTTCTAACTTATTGTATTGCTCCATGTCCTAACATAAGATTCAATAGTTAGCCCCTCAAATTTCAGCTCAATAAAATGTAGAACTAAACACTGATGAAACTCCAAAACTACATTTGCTTTGGTACATGTAGCCAAAACCATACCATAACAATCACGTGACACGTTGAACAGGCAAGTGAACCTTCACATGCTCCTGTTATGACGAGGAAAGCAGAACATTAGATTTTGTAAAGAGGATCAAAGAAACACAAATCTGTCGCCAAGAAAATAACTCATCCATCAGTTTTGTCAAACTGAAATAAGTGAAGTTGGGGATGGGTGGTAGAAGAGGGAGGGAGGCCCGCGATACAGTTGCAAGGGCAGTACTCAAAAGTATATTTATCAGAATGCCCATCTAGAGTTTCAGTAATGTGTCCAAAATGCCAAGTTCTTTTATAAGCATCAGAATCCTTACCTTCAAGTTCTATATCGTTTTCATGAGCAGCTTGTAGCATAGACATTCCAATGGGGACCTTTATTTGCTTTTCCTCTCCATCCTTGTCAACAAATGTGACAGATATCCTACAAAATAAAGCAACTTGTAATGAGGAAATACAAATCGGGAATGCAGTAAAGGTAGAGCAATGACATCTCCTAGGATGGTGAATGCAATCTCTTCATAGATAGTGTACACTAACAATTAGAATGTGCATCTTCATAATGACTGACAGCATAATATGAACAATGTATGTAGTTAGCCACTAGAGACAACAATACAAATCCATAAATATAGAGATTGTGCACTCATATTGGCTACTTGTACAGTTGCATATTTGGGCTCCATTGTGGCCAATGGAGGCAATGCACCCAATGGAATTTGAAAAACATATAGTTTGTTCAGACTATAGAAAATCTTTTATAACATCTGGTATTGCGCCCACTAATACAAATAGGTGGTTCATTCCATCCCTTGAAGGAGACTGTCTTCTTATTAAGTAATCACCGGAATAAGACCAATTACAGGTCTATTTAAAAATTCAAAGGTCATATGATTTGAAACTTTAAAAGATTATGTGTTGAAGATGTTCATATTAATAAGGTCAATATAGACAGAAAAGAGATCTCACCTTTATTGGAAGATAAAGGAGTGGTCTTTTCTGCACGTTTAAAAAGTTTTGTTTTAATTAATAGCAAGTGACAGATGACCTGAATGACCACACCAGTGGATGAAACCAAGAGAAGTTTAGGAGAGCCTGAGAGAGTCTCTATCCCTCCTCCCTTGTGAGAGTTCCCCTATATGTGGAAACTAGGGTCTCTTTAATTTAGAAAGTAATTTTGTGATATGGATGACATAAGGTATACTTTTTCTTAATATTTTTTGTAGGTCTGTTTTTTTTTTTCCTTTATTTTTTATTTTCATCCTTTCATTTTCAATTTGTCACTTATGGTTAGAGCCACTGATATCTTCAAACCTGATCATTTTAAATTTCTTCACAAATCTTGGATCATTTTCTTTATTTTTTTTCTCTGTTGATTGATATTGTAATACGAAAATGATAGACATACAATTATGTATGAGGAGCATTGTAGTATCCTTGAACTCCAAAATCGTGAGGCTCTTTTTTTTCATGAACCGCTCTATCGTTGTATAGGAATTTATTTGTGTACAACCTGCTTTAGGAAAATGCTCAAATGGATAGGCTATAGCATCCTCTATATGCTAAGCAAGTCAATAACATGAGTGATATTGTGATCATCCATGAAAATAATTGTTACTCCACAGAAAACATAAGTACTAAGCAATGATCCAGATTTGACCCAAGCATAAAAGCATGTATAGAAAGTTTCAAACATTGGAAACATGTATGCAATGAATAGCAGTGATGACCATGGATACGATTATTCGAGTTGTCAAGGAAGCAAAGTAAGCGATCATGTATTTTTTTTCCAAAGTTAAAATGTACATTTTCAAAAATAAACTTCCAAGTTATGTTACGGTACTATTTTACTTAAAAAAGTTATGCTACGGTACTAGCCTTTCATCAAAACCTCTTTTTATGCATCTGTTATATGATATTTTATGAAAGTGAACTTTGCAAAATGATTTAATGTGATGCATGTGCTATAACAGCGTCTTGACTAATCCCAGGGATGCATAGGCCCTCAGCAAAGAGTCCGCAAGTGCACCTCGGGCAATCAAGGGGAAAATCTCCCAGTCCGATGGTCCTTAGAGATTGCTTGCACCTAGTGGGATTCAAACCTTAGACCTAGGAGGGAGCATACCACCAAGACCAAAGCCTTTACCACTTGAACCAATCCCTAGGGGTTGAAAAGGTTCATGTTATGGAAGTTATGAAATGAAATAAAGAAAGTATGGTCATGAAAGGTTTTAATATATGGCCATAGAGGATGCAATTGTATCAGATCTAGAGGGGTGGATATGTAAGCATCTGAGATTTTGTAGTCCACCAGGATGTTTTACATCCAACATGAGAAGCAGTTCTCCTAGTGGCCAAAGAACGTAGAACCAGAGCGGAACTTAGGCACACAAGGATTATAAGAGGTCAAAAGGAATTTTTTTTTTTTTTGCAACGATGTGCATGAGATAATTTAATGCTATTCCGATCATCATTTCCCACCTCAAAACCCGACAAGAACCTTCCTTCTACCACCACTTCAATCATTATACTCAATGCATCCATAACAAGAACAAAAAGAAAGGGAGATAGTAGATCTACTTGTCTTAAATTGCGAGAGCTATTAAAAAATCCAACCGGGGAACCATTCACCAAAATAGAAAATCGTGCCATCGAAATGCAATGCTTGATCTACAAATACCATTTCTCTCCAAAACCATACCTCCACGAGAGCTTGGAAAATGGTTGTGGATATACAATAAAGAATCGGAAGCCGCATGGAAGTTGGTGATTGAGAGCAAATATGGAGGCTTATGGGGGGGCTGGTGTACTAAAGAAGTGAGAGAGGCTTATGGAGCGAGATTGTGGAAACACATAAGAAGAGGATGGGGGGTCTTTACTCGACACACAAGATTTCTTTTGGGTGAGGGTTCTAGGATTAAATTCTGGAGTGATATTTGGTGTGGTAATAGTGTTTTAAATGATTTGTTTCCTTCACTTTTCCGGGTTGCAAGTGCCAAAGAAGTTTCAGTGGCTGAAGTCATGGTGATATCGGGGGAGCAAATCCAATGGAATAACAATTTTAGTAGGGCGGCACAAGATTGGGAAATGAGCAGCTTTGAATACTTTTTCAGCCTTTTGTACTCCATAAAACCAAGCAACCAGCGAGAAGATATGTTGCGATGGATACCCGCAGGTAAAGGTTCATTCTTGGTTCGCTCTTTCTACAAGTCTCGAACTCAAGAGCCGAATATTCAGTTTCCGTGGAGAAGACTTTGGAGAGATAAGGCGCCTCCCAAAGCAGCTTTCTTCGTGTGGACAGCTTCCTTGGGTAAGATCCTCACAACTAATAATTTGAGGAAACGCAAGGCGATCATCGCAGATTGGTGCTGCATGTGCAGCAATGGGGGCGAGTCTGTGGACCATCTCCTACCACATTGTGAGACAGTTAGAGTGTTATGGAATTAGGTGTTCAACAGACTGGACTTGGTTTGGGTTATGCCCGCGACAGTGGTGGCAGTTCTGGCTAGTTGGACAAATCTTTTTTTTTTATCGGTAAACAAATTTTTATTGATCAAAAGAGAGACGAAGCCTACCCAAGTATATAGGGCATATACATGAGCAAGTTTATGTCTTAGCTTAGGGATACAAGGAAATCATGAAAAGACCTGTCCTGAAAATCAATTACAATTAACCAATGTAGTAAAGTATTGAAAAACAAAATTCTAAGCTCTTCCATTGATCTCTCTTGATCTTCAAAACATCTTGCATTCCGCTCTCTCCAAATGCACCACCATAGACAAATAGATAACATCTTCCATATGGATACAGAATTGCCCCTAATACCTCTCCAAGAGGCTAAAAAATCACATACCCTTTCTGGCATTACCCACGCTAACCCCAACCGTGTTAAGACTTCGCTCCATAAGGTCATGGCAATCTCACAATGTAGTAAAAGATGGTCAACGGACTCATCGCTCTTCTTACACATGTAACACCAATTTATAGCTATAATGTCACGTTTCCTTAGATTGTCTATTGCAAGAATCTTTCCCAAAGAGGCTGTCCATACAAAAAAAGCTGTCTTTAGAGGTGCCTTTGTCTTCCAAATACTCTTCCATGGGAACGGGACTGAGTTGTGCATGTTTAAGGAATAATAGAAAGAATGGGCCATAAACACTCCCTTCTTAAAGGGACGCCAATATATCTTGTCTTCACCATCCCCCAACACACGAGTGGAGTACACAAGATCAAAAAAGGCCGAAATGTCATCCATCTCCCAATCTTGTGCATCTCTATGGAACGTGAGGTTCCATTGGGAAGAGCCATTGGAAAAGATAATTAGATCTGCAATAGATGCTTATTTCCTTCTTGCTATGCTATAAACTTGTGAATAAACATCCTTGAGTGCCCGATCACCACACCATAAGTCATGCCAAAATTTTACCTTAACTCCGTTGCCGACTTTGAAGCAAGTATGTGCTACATAGATGTCCCACCCTCTTCTAATATGTTTCCAAAGCCCTACTCCATGAGGTCCACTCACCTCATTAGAACACCACCCTCCCCATGATTCCCAGTGGTTCAAAGCAATGACGGTTCGCCACAAGGCCTCCCGTTCTTGGTGATATCTCCATAACCATTTGTCAAGCAAGGCTTGGTTGAAAGATCTCAAATTCTGTATTCCCAAGCCTCCTTCCTTGATGGGGGAGCAAATTGTGGTCCATTTCACCAAGTGAAATTTAAACTCTTCCTTGATCCCTCCCCAAAGGAAATTCCATTGAATTTCTCCATACGATGAGCCACCTTAGCAGGGAGCGAAAATAATGAAAGGAAATATGTTGGTAAGTTAGAAATAGTGCTTTTTATGAGAGTTACGGGCCCCCTTTGAATAATTACATCCTCTTCTAACCAGCTAGTTTCCTCTCCATTTTTTCTATTACATCATCCCATATAGATTTCGATTTGAACGCCACCCCCAACGGAAGACCGAGATATTTCATGGGCAAATGAGTTATCTTGCACTCCAAGATGGATGCCAGACTCTCCACATTGGGTACATGTCCCATTGACACTATCTCTGCTTTAGTCAAATTCACCTTCAAGCCTGACACGGCTTCAAAGCATAATAAAAGAGCTCTCAAAGCTCGAATTTGCTCATGTCTGGCCTCACAAAAGATAAGTGTGTCGTCAGCAAACAATAGGTGTGAAATGTTAAGCGAACCTGAACTTACCCCTCCCACTGGGAATCCTGATATGAACCCTCCCTCTACCACCCCTAAAATCATCTTGCTGAAAGCTTCCATCACAAAATCAAAGAGAAGAGGAGAAAGGTCTCCTTGTCGCAAACCACAGGAGCTTTTGAAAAAACCTTTGGACATACCATTCGCCAATATAGAGAAACAGGCAGTAGAAATACAATGAAGGATCCAGGAACACCATTTAGAGCCAAAGCCGCATCTCTCCAACATATAAATTAAGAAACTCCAATTGACGTGATCGTAATCTTTCTACATGTCTAACTTACAAAGGAGTCCAGACTCTCCCGATTTAATACAACTCTCTAGACATTCGTTGGCTATAAGTACCGAGTCAAGGATTTGCCTACCTTGAATAAATGCATTTTGAGGTTTCGAAATGAAGCTTTCCATCACCTTACTCAATCTGTTCGCCAATACTTTGAATAAAATTTTGTATAGACCACCCACCAAACTTATGGGACGAAAATCTTTCACTTCTACAACCGGGCTTTTTGGGAATGAGTGTTAAGAAAGTAGCATAAAGACTTTTTTCAAACCTCCCGCTTCCATGAAATTCATGGAAAACTTCCATGATATCATCTTTAAGCACATCCCAACAAGTCTGAAAAAAAGCCATAGAGAAGCCATCGGGCCCTGGAGCTTTATCACCCGCCATACCCTTGATCACCGACTTGACCTCCACCTCCTCAAAAGGCCTTTCGAGTCGTTCCGCAACCTGCGGATCAAGAACATCAAACACCAATCCGTCAAGTCTCAACCTCCACTCAAATTGTTCCGAGAACAACTTATCATAGAAATTGACAATGTGGTCTAAAATCTCGGTATGGTTGGAGGCCACGCCATCTATCAACAGAGTATCTATAGCATTGTTCCGCCTATGTGAGTTGGCCACTTGGTGAAAGAACTTGGTGCATCTATCCCTTTCCTTCAACCATAAAGCTCGTGATTTCTAACGCCATGATATTTCTTCCAAAAGAGACAGCCATTCAATGTCCGCAATAACTTGGGATTTACAGGCCCACTCGGTTTTAGAAAAAATCCTCTCCTCTTCCGCACCCTCCAAGTCCTTAAGCTCCTCCATTAAAACAGATTTCTGGCTTTTCACATTACCGAACTCGTGTATTCCACAACTTTAAGTCCTTTTTCAAAGACTTTAATTTACAAGCCATCTTATAGCTAGCATTACCATGGAAATTGTAAGAAGACCACCATTGTCTTATTCTGTCCAGAAAACCTTTTGACTTCAATCACATGTTCTCAAATTTGAAGTACCTTGGACTTCTTCTAATGCCCCCACAATTCAAAAGAATGGGAAAGTGATCTGAACACAACCTAGGTAGTCTCTTTTAAATAAGATCCAGAAAGTGCGCCTCCCATTCCGGTGAGATTAGAAATCTGTCTATCCTTGACCAAGATGGAAGATATCAGTTGCTAGACCAAGTGTAGGAACCACCTGCAAGAGGAATATCCTGTAAATTTTGTTCAACAATGAAGTCAGAAAAATCCACCATGGGTGGGTTGAAACCCGAACTACCCGATCTCTCACTCGGGAAATGAGTGACGCTGAAATCACCTCCAATACACCAGGGTAAGTCCCATATACTGCTAATACCGGCCAACTCATCCCATAATAAACTTCAAGACCGGTCAAGATTAGGCCCATATATACCTGCAAAAGCCCACTGATAGTCATCCATGACATTCTTGAACGAGCATGCCACCACATAATCCCCCAAGAAATCTTCCATATTTTCCACCACTCTTTTATCTCACATAACTAGTATACCCCCCGGATGCTCCATTAGACGGTAAATAATGCCACCTCACTTGCAAACAGCCCCACAAACTCCTAATGATACGAAGAGAAATAACAACTAGTTTAGTTTCTTGTAGGCAAACAATGTCTACTTTCCAACTTCGGAGAAGGGATCTAATACATAATTGTTTATTCACTTCATTGATCCCTCTCACATTCTAGGACAATATTTTAGGCTTCATTAACAAAAGAAACGTCCCTCCCTTTTGCTCTCTCTCTCCCCGAAGTTCCCTCCTTATTATCATAGTTAATGGAGCATTGCAACCATTTCAACTCTCTCTCCTTTTTAACGGTTGACTTCATTGCCGGGGATCGACCAGCTTCCATGGCTACTAGGATGGCCATAAATTGGTCTTCATACCCATCACAGGAAATTCCCACCCAACCATGAAGCTCCTCTACTTTTTTTAATACCCAATCTGATGCTCGAGGTGCAATATTGAGGTGGGAGCATTTGTAAGGGTGGCGGGCTCCCCATCTCCTCCTCCTCACTGCCCACAGAATCCACAAAAAGACTCGGTTGACTGGTACCCGTCTCCTTTCCATCAACAGAATCCACTCCTGCCAAGACAGGAATCACTTCCTCCACTCCCAACACCAAAAACCTCTCGTTTGACTCACCCATGGCTTCCTCAACATCGATCGGGACTATCTGTGTCTGATTAGAAGGCAAAGACTCGACAACAGTAATCAGAGTAGCCTCGCCTGATTGTTTCGAAACTTCCCCTTCCTCTAAGGGAGTGCTCGCGACCTTACCATTGCTCGCAGATGTCTCCATTGACATTGGCGAAGTTTTATGTGCGCCGATACCTTCTGTCGTGGTGGTCTGTGCAACTATCGGCCCTTCGTGAGCAATAGAGGCATTAGAGAACCCTCCTCCATGCTCTGGTACTGCAATCTTCGGCGACGGGACATCCATCGGAGTCTCTGCGACCTTTGGCGAGGTCGATTGAATCTTCGCCGGCGGCAATGGCTCAACCCCACCCCCTGATGGGCCAGCTTCCTCCCGAAGGGAGCGAGGGCTCGTCTTCCTCCAGAAGGATCCGACTTTCTGTTGGGCCTTATTGGGCTAAAGCCCATCACGGCCCGTTGCCTTTGTTTTCCCCTTGCTTACAATTTCAATTGTCTCCCTAGGCTGGGCTATAGCTTCCTACCCCTGGCCTAGGCCCAACCCCACCATCCCTTTTAATTCAACGCAACGTTTTAACCAACACACCCTATAAGTTAAATCTCCCAACTGCATCTCCATTTCACATATTCCTCTTTCAGCCCTACAAAATCTCTGCCACCTCCATCCCGCAACTGAGCACCACCCAAAGAAGTGACGGGACCTAACTTCAACAGACCTGCTTTCTCTGCACAGTTCACGTCTCGAGACCTCACCAACTCTCTGCCCCCTTGAAGAACGTCGTTGTACGAGCAGAAATTTGAATTCTGCGACGTCGTCGCTGGTGGTAACATCCGCCTTGAACCACCAATACTTCCAACTTCCTTCAGCACCAGCACAAGTTTTCTCCAACCCATTTTGTCCCTGTCCCCAGGAATGAAGATGAAACTCCAACGCCATATATTTTCCCCTAGAGTTTATACATCGTTGAGCAATATACCCCTTGTCCCCATCCCGATGGGCAGTGTAGAATCCCTTTCCCTCCACCGACAAGCACTCTTCCAATGCATTAGAGAACCAACGTACTGTCCCCAGCCCCAAGTTCAAGTTTTTTACTACTTTCCATCCCCTCTCAGAGGCATTTAGCAGATTAAAATTGTATGGAAGATGGTCTCTATATGCATCATGTGGTGTCTGTGGCAGGAGCGCAATGATCGAATGTTCGAAGACAATGAGAGATCGATGGAGGAACTAAAAGCTTTTTTTATTAGAACTCTGTACTCGGGCCATTGCTGTTGACTTTAATGGCCTAGATTTACATGATTTTCTTGTCTCTATTGCGCCTACATAGTTAGGGCATACCTTTGTACTTGGCTATGCCTATTCATTGATTAATAAAATTGTTTACCTATTAAAAAAAAGTTATATGACACTAAATTACTAGCGGCTGGTGCATGATATAAATTCGCAACAATTATAAATACGAAATTCTTGCAATGCATTTTAACAAACAGAACTTACTTTCCTTTCTCTTCACTCCCTTCCTTAGATGCATTGTCAACAATAGTGGTAGAAAAATGATGATGTTTCTGAAATATTGCTCCCCGGAATGTGTTAATTCTTGTCTGTCATTCAAAAGATTCAAAAAGAACAAGGAAATAATAGATCAGAACTCGGAGTGAAAATACTCTCTTATAAATTGATGAGTAATTTTCTCAAAAAAGTGTATTCCCAAAACTATGGTAATACGGATGGATGATTCAAATTATGGGAATAGACAAACATATCTCAATTTCAAAGGATCCCCAAATTTAAGTTTCAACATTATTTGATAGAAAGTGGAAATTTTACTCATTTACCTAAATTTGCAATCATCCGTACCCTCTCACATAAAAATCCTCTTGACTGAACCTTGGAATTAAATATATGTGAAGTCAACCAACTAAACCCAAGTATCATTCTCAAGTATAAAGTGTCCATCTCAACTCAACTAAGCTTGATTCTCATTAATTGCGTACAATTTTCAATTGACTCAAAACATTTGAAATAGTTTCAGGTACTTTCTTAATGAAAATCAAAACAGGAAGCGCTTTTGAGACAACCATTCACTCTTGAATCTCTTCCAAACTATATTCCAAATGCTTCACATATCCTGTCAATGTACCTTAGTAGTATTGTTACTCCTTTACCAAAGCAATTCAAACATTCTAAATAATTGTCTCAGCCAAATCTTGATATGATAGACAATAAAGCTGTTTCATTGTAGTATATAAAAAATTTCAGGAGAGCCAATTCCTTGCACGCAAACAGGAAAGAGTACAGCGTACAAATGATGACTATAATGTAGAACTGCATAAGTAAAATTTCAGTAACCACTGTAATATAAACACAAGAATATATACATAAATCCTCTTATGGACAAAAACCATGGTGTTGCAGTGCAGATCTACAAGCAGATTGCATTGTTTGCTGGCATTTCTTTAAATGATGCTCATCAAATTTAGCTACTCAATACTACAGGTAACTGTCTTATTCAATTAAATAACACCTCATGCAGCATAAGCATCCAAGATCAAACATCCCTGACTGCAAGAACAGGGTTAAAAAATAGCAAACCCGATTCAGTTAAAATCAAATCAGCTGCATGAAGTTTATTTTTCAAACACTCTGGTGAATATTCTAAATCCTCTCAATGGTCAATAAAGGGAGTAAAAAGCAAAGCAATAAACGCTGCCTTACAAACCAAGAGAGAAAGCACACAAATTAGAGATTTAAGAAGACACTGACCAGCGGTTGCAAATATTGGCTGTAAGGACTTTGTACATATCCCGCTCTCATGGGGCTAGATTTGGCTGCCAAAAATTATCCACAACTCAGAATCAACAATAATATCTCGTAATTACTGGAACTGATAAAATTGTCATAATTACTCATGTTCTTTCTATACTTTCCGATATTTTACATTGTTGATTTCACTTTAGAAACATTTAATATACCTCTCGAGAGCTCTCTGAGAATCCAAACACCAAGTCTTCTTGAAAGTTTAGGGATGACCATAGCGTTGCAACACACCAAAAACTGGCCGACTGTAAAATAACATGAAAACGACCATAAACATGTATACATCAAACTATTGAGCCTCGTAATACAGAATAAAAGGGGAAATCAATCAACGGAGCAACTCAAGCTTTTGCAATTATATTAAGATTTCATTCCTACCCAAAACCGACACAGGTGGTAGGGAGACAGCTTACCGTGGATGACGGCTAGAATGGAGGAGTTGAGTGCAAGATCGCTAAGTGGGTGGCAACGTAGCACACATTGGATCAGAACTGAAAAATAGGTGGCTGCGTGTCACACTCCGGTTGGCAAGACTAAGTCTAGCTTATATCGATAGTAGGGCCCCTGGGCCACTTCATAGCTTGTTTCGTGAATTCCATTTTATAGTTTGTTTTTACTGTTTAGTTGGAATTCTAGTTGTAGTCGGTAATGGGCTTGAGCCTAAGAATAGTCTTTATTTGAATATCTCATTATGGTGTTATTAGTACGGGCCCATATATGGGACAGCTTTGGTAATACTTCATACTATATGTACTGAGCCAAGGGCTCTAGGATGATTATTCTGGAATGATATAGAAAGTTCTTTGTCTTTCTCCCACTTTCTCTCATTTTCCCTCTCATTTTCTTGGAGGAGCTCCCCTCAAAGAGAGAAAATCAGTGTTACCCTATTTTAATCCTTGAGGTGTGTTAAAAGTGGTATTAGAGAGACACCAATCTCAGTGTTATCAATCATGGAATTAATTCTTCATGTGAAACAAAGCTGTGAAGTGTATTGACAGCAGTTATAAAAGTTTTGGAGAGAAGATTGCTATCATGAAAAAAGAAACCAGCGCAGCCATAGACGCAGCCAGGGATGAAATTTCTACAGCGATCGATAATATTATTCAGGAATCGACCACTGTTGATTCGATTTTTACCCCATCTGCCAAGGTTACAGCTGCGAGCGAAAATGAAGCAAAAGAGCCAGAGGATTTCTTTCAATTATCAGATCGAACTCTCCTCCTTCCTTTTCTTTCAGCAACCAGGATGAATCTTACTAAGGAATCTGCTGCTGCTGAGAAAATTTGCTTCATGGAAGGGAATCCAAGCAAAGCGCCACGTCTCCCATGGCATCCTCCATGGAAGACCTACATGGCAGAGAAATTAGCCCTTCCACTCCTCGGCTTGCATCTACCACTCGTACTCTCAAATTCGCCACCCTCAAGACCCTTATTTCCCAACAGCCACCCAAACCAATACCAACCTCAACCTAAAACCTTGTTCCAGACAAAACATGCTATACAAGACCCAATTTCACAAGAAACTCACAAAGCAAGTCCATCGGGACACTCAAGGTCCCTAGACCTGCAGTCTGTCCACCCCGTCGTCACCGGCGGCTGCATCTCCCTCGCCTTTTGTCACAACGACAAGTAGATTTTGTGGGGGTGGGTGACATCTTTCTCCCAACAACCCATTCTCCAATGCTTTTCCGCCCTCTCTAGGTTACAACTTCTTCACAACAATTCGAAATGTTCCAAACCCTTGCTAAAGCCGTCGGAAGTGAGGAGGAAGTGAAAAAGAAAATCTACAAGGTTTAGTGCAAGAGGTACTTTGGATTGGTCTGCGAGATTTACAAAGAGAGCCCTAATAAGCTTGTAGGGTTGCCCGGTGTTTTGTTTGTGCTTTCGGATTCTTATGTGGATCCAGAAAATAACGATTATGGGGCTGGAATCCTGCTATGCCTGGAGCTAATTTATGGTCAGATGCCTTTTATTTTAACTAATTGGAATCCAGCTACTTTTCTTCATGCATACACATGCCTTGGCCGTCATGTAAGGGTAAAAGAGAACGGGAAGATTGTGCCAAGGGAAACTTGTGGAGAGTACTCTTTTGTAGGGAAGCAAGATGGGACTGTGGTGGCATACTTGCGATATTCTGGTCCGAGGCAGTCATGCTGGAAGTGCAGGCTTATCGAATGAGGGGGACTGTGGTGCAGAGAATTTCTTTGAGAAATGCATTCGGCCCCTCCTCGAGCACAATATGTTTATCTGATTTACTTATTGGTGTTGTGCGTGTGGTGCGTGCTGCTGTTGATACTGCAAGACAAGAAGGCATGCCAAGGATAGTGAATCTGGTACGACGTTGCTGTGTCAATGTTTTTTCTATCAGCAGTTGATCTTCTTAAAATGTTTACTACAGATTTGGTGACAATAACGGGTCAAACTTACTGTACATGTGGCTATAATGACAAGAGCAGTAAAATGGTGCACTCATTGGAGTTGGGGCATCCCTACAACGGAAGGTACACTTCTCTTGCGAAGGTGTTGTTGAATTCATGTAATCCAAATGAGGAAGTTGTTGTTGAAGTTTTGGGCTTTGTAGAATGCACAAAAACATTGAGCTGGGTGAGGTTACTCATAGAAAATTGTTTCAAGTAGACCCAATTAATTATGGTTATTATGTCTTGCTTTTAAACCTATATGCTGAAGTTTTTGGGGGCTTTAGGAGAAAGAATTTTGACACAAGATGCTGAGATTGTGAAACCGAATAGGGAAGTGATTCTTGATGAAAAGCTTAGAAAGTATAGGGATTAGGCTAGAGCAGAGAAGCCCATGAAACGCTTGAGAGGAGGGTAAAATCTGATAAGGTCATGTTTGTTACTCTGATTACCTGTGCTAGGATGTGTTCTTTGCCAAATAAGGCTAAAAAGCTTTTTAAGAAGTTGGAGAAGAGGGATGCGAACCTACTTTGATAATTTGTAATGTATTTCTAAATGTGTATGAAAAAATGGATATGCCTTGGAGTAAGATTTTGGACATTGTGGCTGGCATGAAATGTGTTGAGGTTTACCTTGGTTTGTACTCCTATAATACGCTTATCAACTGCTGTTGGCGTGGCTCATTGTATGAAGAAGCAACTGGGATTTTTTAGGCCTATGTGGGGCTACTTTTGCTCAGGATTACATTGTGTGGGGTAAATCTTGAGAGGGGGGGGGGGAATTTTTTTATAGTGCCTATCTTTTTCCTCAAAGTCTTTATAATAACAACTCATTGGCCCTTTGATAGAGGAAAGGGGAAAGGACTTGAAGGAAATCATTGGGGATCAAATTTTGGGATAATATTTTTCATCTCTTTGGTTTTTATTTTAATCTTAACGGGGTTCTTCATGATGATGACGATGAGATCATTTATCTCCCAAATCCAATGACTGAATTTGGTGCACCTGTTGAACCATGCCAAACAACTTGTGGAACACGCCCAGAAGCAGCTGTTGGGCATTACTTGTTGAACTCGAGAAATGCCCTGCGTTTGCTTGAAGTTGCGGGAAGAACTAATATCACTGTTGCTGAGGGATCTCTTGCCACCATTACTAAAGGTATGAAACTTCGGGTCTCTAATTTTGTTCATGGTGCTGATGGACTGGACACCCAAAATTTTCCTCCACCAAACCTCTATCCTGGAGACAGTGGTGGCACTAGGCCCACTTACAAATATTGCATTAGCGCTCCAACAAGATTCTGCATTTTCTAAGAACATTGGGCAGATTGTTATTCTTGGTGGTGCTTTTGGAGTAAATGGGCTTGTGAGTTCAGTAGCAGAGACCAATGTTTTTGGTGATCCAGACTACAGCAAGTTCTACGAGGCATTCTCTAAGAATCTCAAACTCAGTATCCATGAGGATTCTCAAAACAAAACAAAGCTTGCTGAGCTGCTCCACTACCACTCCACCAAGAGTGGTGATGAGAAGACCAATTTGAAAGATTATATGACCAGGATGAAGGAAGGCCAGAGCGACATTTATTACATTACTGGGGAGAGTAAGAAGACCGTGGTGAACTCCTCATTCCTGGAAAAGCTGAGGAAGAAGGCTTATGAGGTTCTCTATATGGTAGGTGCCATTGATGAGGATGTTGTTGGTCAGCTTAGGGAAATTGAAAGTAAGAAGCCTGTCTCAGCTACAAAGGGAGGGTTGAAGCATAATTGCACCTTGTGGGCAAGGTGCTTTGAATGGGGTGGGTTTGTCACACTCCAGTTGGCAAGACTAAGCCTAGCTTATATCGACAGTGGGTCCCATGTACCACTTCATTACTTGTTTCGTGAATTCCATTTTATAGTTTGTTTTTATTGTTTAGTTGGACTTCTAGTTGTAGTCGGTAATGGGCTTGAGCCTAAGCATAGTCTTTATTTGAGTATCTCATTATGCTGTTATTAGTACGGGCCCATATATGGGACAGCCTTGGTAATACTTCATACTATATATGCTGAGCCAAGGGCTCTAGGAAGATTATTCTGGAATGATATAGAAAGTTCTTTGTCTTTCTCCCACTTTCTCTCATTTTCTCTCTCATTTTCTAGGAGGAGCTCCCCTCGAAGAGAGCAAATCAGTGTTAAATTATTTTAATCGTTGAGGTGTGTTACACTGCGACTGGGCTGTGCGGTGCTGGAAGTGGAAGCTGAAATCGCGTTAGCAGTGACCGAAATAAAATAAAAAGCGACGAACCCTCTCCAGGTTCTGTTCTAATGGAGATTACAGATTAGAGAAACTGATGGGCGAGAACAGCAGTGAGTTCACAAATCAATTTCACATAAAATGATCTCAGTTCAATCTAAATACAGGAGTTCACAAATGGGCACATAGATTCCCTCACAAATCAAGATTTATGGAAATCAAGTGGTTCAAATACTACTCAACAGGTATGAAAATAAAATTCAAAAGGGAGCTTTGTACCCAGATTAATCCAGACTGAAGAAGTCGCAGTCGTCGCCGTCGAGTGATGGGTTGGTGCGATTTGAGGAAATCGCCGTCGAGTGACCCAGCCTTGGAGTGATGGGTTTTTTTGGTTTGAAAAACGAAACCGTCGAATGAGGAAGTCGCAGTCGAGTGATGGGTTGCGGCAAGCTGAAGGAGTCGCCGTCGTCCAAACCTCGCCGTCGAACGGAGGGTGAGAGCAGAATTCCGTTCTGTTGAGAAATGAAGAAGTTTGTCGAGGAAGGCTGGGTCACTGGTAGAGAAGACGCAACAATAGTACATTACGATATATGGTCTTTTGGTCATTACAATAAATGGTCCGTTTGTCATTTCACATACTGCCGGAGGTGTGGCCAGTGTAAAAGAACATAACTTTCACCGAAAAGGGTAGGTGCCCATTTACAATTTTTTTTTTTATCATTTTTTAAAGTATTTTTTAAACATTTTTAATCATTAAAAAAATATAATTTTACTAATAATCATTTTCTTATCCATTAAATAAAATAAAAAATTCAAAATTTTGTATCTTTTTTATTTTTAATTCTTTTACTTAACGAAATATTTTTTAATAAATTTATAATTATTTTTTAAAAAAATATGTAGAAGTCCTCTGTGAATTTCTACCCGTATTAAAAGCAAGGCCTAGGAAGAAAATTTTCTATAAAATAAAAAGTGATGAACTCTTTTCGTATTCTGTTCTAAGAGCATCTTCATTGGATTATGCCAATATAAATTCATTGAAGAATTTGGTTAATAGATCTCAAAAATAGTCTACATTAGATTATACAACTTCAAAATGATATGATTTTTAGTTACAGTAATTTGAGATTGTTGGTTATATTTGGTGGTCACTATAGTTAGACCAAATTGATTAAAAACTATTTTCGGGTACTTTTAATTTTCTTTAATTTTCTTTTGCATCATTTATCCATTTCTTATTTCGTTCCTTTGCTTTTCTTATGCACCATTTATTTTGTTTCAAAGTTTTTTGTTTTTTTGTCCTGTTATTGATGGGTTCAATCTTTCAAATTTAATTTTTTTTTTTTTAGATTTGTGCTTTGTTTTTGTGCTCCCACGGCTAGGATTTGAGCTGGAAACGAAAAGAAAATTAACAGGTATTTTTTTAGGTGAAAATAATTGATAGATGTTTTTTTCTCAATGATGTTGTACTAAATATTTAGAATGTATTTGATGTACTTTAAAAATATTGCTCTACACTTGTATTAATGTTTTTCCATATAACTCTTAATTTAGAAAAAAATTTGAAAAAAAATTATTATTGAGTTTATTAATATTTTATTATTATTTTGACTAATAGATAGATAATCTAATGTAAAAATAAATTTTGAGTAGAATAATCAAATGTAAAATCATGTTATATTATACAAATTTTATATTTGTATTTGTATAATCCAAAAAGAATGAAGAGTTTGGATTAGTCTAAAAATACACTGCATTGGATTATGTAAAAAAAAAAAAAAGACTTTTAGCTACAGTAAATTAATGTTGCGGGTCATATTTAGATTTCACTATAGCTAGACCAAACGGAATAAAAAATACTTTCTTTAACTCTGAAATACTTTCATTTCTTGAATTCTAAACACACACTCTCTCTCTCTATCTGTGTGAACTCATTTGACGAAAAAAATTACGTTTGAGAAAGTTCCTTCAATGCAGAATTTCATCATTTTTTTTTTTTTTGGGTTATAAATGTGTGTTGATGTAATTTATTGACTTTTAAACTTATCTAGAAATAGGTTATATGTACGATAAATAAAAAGGAAAGAAAAACAATATATTCATGGAGCTCTTAATTTAGAAAAAAAATAATAGAAAAATAATTTAGAAAAAATATTATTATTAAATTAATAATATCTTATTATTATTTTAGTTAATAGATAGATAATCTAATGTAAAAATAAATTTTAAGTGAAATAATTACATTTGCATAAAGCATGCTCAAACTGATGGGCGAGATCTTCAAATTTTATCCGAATCAAAGCAGTTCTATCATACGAGTGTTCAATTGTCATTTGAGTTTTGGGCAGCCCAGACTCCCCAAGTGAAGATCAAGGCCTCAAGCTTTTTTCTTCGCCGAGCGCGTCGTCCTTCCCAAAATACAAGATTATATCTTTATATATATAAATTTATATATATAAAGTGGCTATCAAACGATAAATCTTTTTTAACCATTTTTATTGTTTTCTCGTTAAAGTTAATGTCGTTCGTACTGTGAATGTAACGGGCCTAAACCAAGTATTTAAGTCCATTAAACATTTTATGTGTTATCAATTCCTGTCGATACATCTGCATGCACATGCATTCTATCATTCATTGTATTTTCTCTATTAGATATCAATCTTGTCTAATTAACGTTACAATGGATTTGCAGCAAAACAGTAATAAGATCATAGAGATTAAAATGCAAGCTATTACCAGATGAAAAAGGAGGAGGAAAGCTGTGGCACAACCAGATTTGTAGATGAAGAAAGATGAAACCGAAAAGTCTTCTCAGAGCATGGGTAGAGGGAAAAAGAAGTGAAAATACAAAGACGTTTTTCACAAGCTTGAACCCGAAATACTAAGAGAACTACGAAGAGAGAGTGGCGAGCATAGAGGCTCAACTATGCTCACGGTTTGGGGTTAAAACAGGGCATGGGTTAGGGCCAAAAAATAGAACATGGGATGAGAGAGAAATGGAAGTGAGGGTAGATGGTGGTTCTCATCGCGAAGCACGGGGCACGAAGGAGAAATGGGGGAGAGAGAGAGAGAGGCGAGCAAGGAGGTTCACAGAAAAGGCCTGCAATGGAGAAAAACAGAGGAAACCAAGAAGAGGAAGAAGAAGGCAGCGACAAATAGTAGAAAAAGAAAAGAAGAAGAAAACCCTAAGGGCTGATCAAAACGGTGCTGTTTGAGGAAGAGAGAGTTGGGCTGAAAACAAGCCCACGGGCTGGGCTTCACCAAGCCAAACGGTGTGGGCCCAAAATTGATAAAACCCACTAAAAACAAGCTCTATCCGAAAAATACAAGCTCAATAAAATAACAATACACAAAAAAACAAAAACGGCGCCGTTTGAGGAAGAAAGGGTTGGGCTGAAAACAAGCCATGGGCTGGGCTTCACAAAGCCAAACGAGCTGGGCCCAAAACAGAGAAAACCCACTAAAAACAGGCTCTATCCGAAAAATACAGGCCCAATAAAATAAAAAAGACAAAAAAATAGAAAAAAGGCAAATAAAAGCACTACAACCAAAAATTAATAAAATAAAACAATAAAGCCCAACAATGAAATAAATTAAAATAGAGAGCAATTTAAATATTAAACATAATTAATATCAAGAAAGTACGTCAAAATAAATTTCACAACTTAGTTATCACAAAATAATACAACAAAAATCACATTAAATTTAAAACAAAAGAACCAATATTACTAATAAATAAACTAAGCAAATGTGCATTGCACGTTGCTTTTACCTAGTATATATATAAAGATATATATATATATATATATATGAGAAAAGATATTTGCAACTATGAATTATACAACCGTCGCATAATCGTTTTGAAAAAAGTGAATAAAACATGAGATCCACATTAAAAAAATTATTTTTTTTAATAGTGAATCCTATTCTTTTTCAAAACGATTACGTAACATTTATATACTTTATAGTTCTATGTAAAATTACTCATATATATATATATATAAATGAGAATTTGATGTAAAAATATAGGTGGATACATTCTATTTAAAAACTGAATTGGCAAGATTTCATTAAGCGAAAAGTAAAGTTGAATTGTCCATTAATTTTTTAAACTTATTCATTCACTTTTCAACTGGACATATTTGATGAATTTTTAATAGAAGATAAGCCAAACTTAAAAAGTAAATTATTGATGGGATTAACTATTTTTTTAATTTTTTATAAAAAAATTAAATTCATCTCAACATACTTCATATATTTTAATTTAAAAAGTTAAATTCATTTCAACCTAAAAAAGTTAAACCCATTTCAATGGATCTACAAGATACTACTATTTACAATTCAACTCAATTCAACTCATTTTAACATCCAAATGTAGCTCTTAAATTCCATTTATATTCTATTCACAAGAATAAAATCTCAATTGTGAAAATAAAAACTTGCTCGATTAATGGGTGATATATATTCAATTAAAGTTGGCCTGACCCAATTAAGACCAGTGACTCAACTTGATTTATATATATATATATATATATATATAAATATATATATATATATTAATGTAACATTAATATATATCTATAACTAGCAAGTAATATTGGCTGGGGGGGCGGGGGGAGGGATTTTGTAGTTAAATAATTTCTTATTTGAATTTTAGCAGGTGAATATGGATGTCTGGATGGATCATGTAGGATTGGTAAGACAACTAGAATTATACATGAGTCTTGCTAGGTACAAGCAGTTTGGTGCATCAAATCATGTACCAACACTTACATAGCTTTTTTTATTGAAAAGAAAAATAAAAAAAGAAAAATTTTTAGAAAAGAAAATGCCATCTGTCTCATAAAATAGATGTCTTACATGTCAACATCGATACGCGGTTTGGTGCGCGAACTCGCTTGCAAGAAGACTTTTCTATTAGCTTTTTTTTTTTTATTAATGGAAAAGGAAAAAACAAAAGGAAAAAACAATTACATGCAATTATCAAGGCATTTGACTTGAGAAATACAATCTAGAATACAATCCCACCACATATTAATAATTTCCACCTTACATGCATTTATAGCTAGCGTATGTGCTACCATATTACTCTCCCGATAAACATGTGAAAAAAGACAACTATCAAAGCAAGAGGAAAGCTTTTTAATTTCATGATATAACACTCCTAACACATAATTATCCATGCTTTTTCCTGCAAGGCTTCCACGATTAGCAAACTATCGCTCTCCATCATAAACTGTGAAATTCTCATACTAGCACACAATTGTAACCCTTTGAAAATAGCCAATAATTCTATAGCTTCAGTGTCTTCAACCTCAACCTCAGCTTTACTCGCAGCCATAAGCACTCGACCTGAATCATCTCTCAACACAACACCAACACCTGTATTTTCCAAAGCTGTAAAAGCTACACCATCAACATTTAACTTCAACCAGTTAGATTGAGGTGGTTGCCATCTGTAATGTTGCTTAATTTGTAAACGATTCTTCTGCTTCACTTGATCCTAACTTCTCAACAAAATTAAAGAATTATCAGCTGCATGTTTAGGACTAAGCATCAACTGATCATGCACATATTTATTTCTTCTATACCAGAAACTCCAAGCCAAAGCAAAAAATACAAACAACTTTTCACTCATTGTCCCTTCATAGATTTTCAGAGCTAACTCAAATATTGTCATCCTTTTGTCAATACTAACCTAGGTAAATAAGATTGCCAAATCCTCTGGAAAGAATCACAGCTCACCCAAGCATGATGAAGGTCCTCACTTTTTGATAAGTAGAACCTACATGTTGCATTAGTTAACCCATGTTTCTGCACTAAGTTCATTCCAGTAGGTAATCCATCTTTGGTGTATTGGATGCTCTTTGGGTCAAAAGTAAGTGACGTGGAGCTATCTAATATGATTTTTCTTAGGCCCTGTTTGGATAGTGATTTGAGATAAGATGAGACGAGTAGAGATGATTTATAAATAGTAATGAGATTGTTACGTTGAGATGAGATGAAATGATTTTTAAAAAGTTGTATGTTTGGATTTAAAAGTGAGATGAGATGATTTTAACTTTTGGGGATTTGATAGTTGTAAGTTCCATCAATTATTACATAGTGTTTGTAATGATTAAGTATTATTTATAAATATATTTATATTAAGTAATAGTATATAATAAATTACATATCCCAATAAATATTAAAATCACATAATTAAAATAAAATAATTTTTTGAGGTTAAATTAATCAATTATTCTTGACATTTTCAAAATTTATAGAAGGCTGTAATTCTAAAAATTGAAAATTACTTTTATAATATATATCATTATAATTATATGAGAGATTATTTAACGTGGTTTGTTATTGTATTTCCAATCCCAAAATATAAATAGGTCAATATTAACAATTATTGATGGGTCGGAAAAAAAAATGGACAATCTGCTCTTTGCATTACAGCAACAGAAATGTATTATCCATTTCAAAAAAACAAAAGTATTGTGTTTGGATTGAATTTTGGGAACGGAGGTGGGTTACAGGCATATGGAGATCAGTGAGGGAAAGGGGTTCGAAAAAGCCAAAGTGACTATGTTTTCTCCTTTCCACTGAAAAATCTCTCAATCCTGACAGTAAGTTAGCATCCGTTGTAACAAACCGATCTTAAGATTAGGCCATAAGATAAGTTTTATGTATTTTTTTCTTATAACTATAAATATTCTATTATTATTATTATTTTATAAGATTTTACATTTATTAATTTTAATAATTACTATTATAATTTTGTTGAATTTACTAGATTTTTGTTTTATTATTAATTCTGATAATTATTACTAGATTTTATTAGATTTTTCATCCCTCTAGAGTTTCGGTTTGAATTCAATTCTTAGCTCTTCCTATCTCCACCGAACCTCATCTCTTGTTTTTAGCATCAAAAATAAACACAATACACCTCCAAAACCCATACGTCTCTCAGTGTTAGTTGTTAGTATTCTAATGGAAACCAACTCAGTTGATGATCAATTTCTCCATTTCGCACGTCTTCACTCCCATGCACATGCACGTCTCTATTCCTCTAGGTTTCCTTTTGTTTCTCAATCGTCTACATATATATTTTACGCTTATCCCTTCTGCATGGAGAGAAAACTCCAAGCCACAAACCTCCCTTGAAGCTTTCCCCTCCATGTACGCTGCCTAGCCCCACAAAGGAATGCAACTGCCTTACAGAAACCATGTGCCACCCCACTGCTGAAACTCCTCCATACCGTGAGCCCTTCCCCCACTCTCAACCACCATGCAAGGCCAAGAGCCCCCCAACACAGTAAGCCTCACCGTGCACCACCCTCTTCACGGATTCATCTTGGTGAGCCTCTGCTTTCCACGTCCAAAATAGAGCCGTCGACTCTCTTCCACGGTAGCCACCTCAAGAGACACCGAACTACCTCTTTGATGACACAGAGTTTGCCGGCCATCTTTTTCTGTCGCACCCATTCCCTTCCGGTAAGCCCACGACCCCTGCTAGCCTCCTCTCCCTCTTGGTTGTTTTCGGTTTAACAGAATTCTCTCTCTCTCTCTCTCTCTCTCTCTCTCTCTTTTCTCTCACGACGTCGCACCTCCCCTGCTCAGGAACCCAGCCACATCACCGGTCACTTCTAGTCACCTCGCCAGCCACTGCGGTTTTCCCTGTCTAGGGCGCCCCTCATGAGAAGGGGATTTCCTTTCTGCCTATCTTAGTCGACAATGGCCCAAGAGGTCTAGTCTTCAACCTACTTGTCTGAGTTGAGTTCCTTGGGGGTGGAGGTTCCGCGGTGATACAGTCGATGAGGGTTCGCACGATGATCCATTCACCCAGGCCAAGTATCCAGCAGGGGGACTCCCTCCTGATGTTGCAACTGGCCCTCATCCAGGGGGTTTGAGCCAGGATCTGCTTGCTTCTCCAAAAGTTTCTATAGGTTTTCCTGAATTCAGAGGCCTTGCAGAAGCTTTTCCTTCTTTGTCCCGAGTGGCCATGGAGGGGAGTCGAGAGGAGGCCATCGGTCGAGTCGTTGAGTGCCTGTTTAGTTTTTCCCATGAGGTTCGATCACTGCTCTACTGCATTTTCCTATTTTTCTTTTTCTCTTCATTTTTCTTAGTCTTTCCTTTGTATTGCCAGGGTACTTCTCAACTTGCGGCTTTCATTGTAGATGACCTGGAGGCAGCCGTTCAGAAGAACTTGGATCATGCTCACTGTGAAAGGGAGGAGAAAGAACAGTGGAAGTGCAAACTTGAGAGGTCAAGACTTGACCTATCAGATGAGCGCAAAAGAGCGAAGAAGCTGGAGCGTCACCAGCAAAAGCACAAGCAGAAATGGGAAGAGGAGAAGACCCAGCTAGAGCAGCTCAACCAAAGTCTTCAGGACGACTTATCCCGAAAGCGAGAGGAGAAGAAATGGTTGGAGCAACTGAACCAAAGTCTTCAGGATGCCACCCTCTGTCTGCAAGGGCAACTGAAGTAGTTCCCGAGACTTCGTGATGAAGCATGGGGACGTGGGGTCGTTGATGGCCGCAGATCAATGTGGGCATTCCTTCTGATGAGTCCGGAGCTACATTCGAGATCCTTCACCAAGTACCTTCAGAGGCTTGTGCTTGCCAATATTCCTACCAACGAGGTAGCCTTTCAAACTAACCGTGACTTAGGAAAGAAAGAGATGCATGACGCTTTCCCCGGTCTAGTTGCTCCTGCGCTAGCAGTTGTAGAGCCGATCAATCCTGCTTTTGCTGCCGTTGAGATCGGTGTCCTTGGCTTCCAAAGTTGAAGAAGATTTTTTTTTTGGCACACTTATGTATCCGCACTCTGTCACCCATTGACTTGTATAAATACATACTGATTAGCATACATATCTTGTTCTTTATGTCTTGTCCTTTGCCTCTCTCTCTCTCTCTGTGTTTTGTTTTTGGTGGCCAACCTATGGAACCAAGGTGAAAGGGTCCGTAGAGCTCCTTCCTAGCCCGCTGGTCGGTTATGCTATGATTGCTTATCCTTTATGGATAGTTGTTCTCGTAACACGACCATCACTTTCAATTGTACTGTACTTTGTTATTTGGACGGTTATGCTTGATCGAGTTTTCAAAGATTCTCGACACATCCCGTTGGCATCCAGTTTTAATTTTTTCGACCCTGCTAGCCTCATAGCCTTTTGTTCGTTTCTTTAGTACTAGTTCCTTCCCTCCACGTTTCTTGTCGCGTTCTGTGTAAGTCTTTGGGTTCTGAAAGCGGCCATAGACTGTTAGGTTGATTTGCCCTATGGACTACTCGGCACCCTTCCCTAGCAGATGTTTCGTCCCTCGAGCTGGGTATTGGCTTGAGGCCCAGTGGGCTTTATGCAGTGGGGACAAATTCATTGTAGTTATCCCGCCAATTCTTCCCAGATGGGTCTGGGAGGAATTCTTCTTATTTCTTTTGACCCCACCTCTTGTCAAGTTCCCGGCCCGCCATGCTGCATGCTGAGTGGCCGCTTGTATCTCGCCTACATGGCAAGACAATGCCAGTTACGCTTCCACATTGAATGGTGCCCCTTCAATTTCTGCGTCATCGCTCCGTTTTTCATAGCCATTAATTTGGCACATCGTATCAGTAGATATGCTCTGCAGCGGTTGTGATAATTAAGGGATTCTGGTTCTATAGGGGGGCACGTGGTGATACGTGATGTTATGGCATCTTGGGAGGCCAAACGTTAACCCCGTCTATATGAGGACCCTCCTCTGCATTAGGAAATCCATTATACTCATTCTGTCTTTTCTCCTTTATTCTGTGACTTTTGCTCTGCTGCTTGAGTTCTCACTTCCTTGTTTTCCTTTGCTTTTCTTCCGAGGTTCCTTTGCATTTTCTTTTATCTTTCATGGCTTCGACGAAATCTTGACACCTTAGTGGGCGATAAGTCCTCTGGTGTTGCTAAGGCCGTTGTTGGCTATGGTAGCTTGAGTGCCATAGGGTGGAACCGCCAATCCTCTGTTTTTGGGGTCTCGGACTCCTTATTCTCGTTCTTGCCTTTTTACTTACTATGCCTCACTTGTTATTGCCTTTTTGCTTATGGGGCTCGACTTCGAAGCCATTCTCTACAACTTGCTGCTCGCACATAGCATAATTTGATCGGGCTTGGTTACAGTGGTGAATGACCTTCATTGCAGTGGTGAATGGCCTTCGTCGGGTAAGCGGTTCTCAACGTTGAAATCAACTCTGAGATTTTCTGATTCTTGGAGGTATCTTCATCGTTGTCAAAGAACAACTTATCCTGTTTTAGATGGGTCTGAGAACAATGAGGTCTTTTGGCTGCTTTACGATCTAGGTTCCCTGGCCGTTTTACAGTCTAGGTCTAGGGTCAAGTACTGAAACCTGTTTTGTTGAATATATAAGCTTCATGGTGTAACTTGTTTTTTTGTAGTCCCGCAGCTTTATGTGGCTTTATGATGTAACTTGCTCCTTGTTATCCTACGGCTTTATGCAGCTTTATGATGTAACTTGCTTCTTGTAATCCTGCATAATTAATAAAATGATTTTGTGTATTTGGTTGTATGGTTTCCGCATTTTCCTCGCTATATTTCTATTTTTCACCCCCCCTTTTTCTTATTTTTTATTTTGTTTTGTTTCGTTCTTATTGCCCTCTGTTGTGTGCTGTTGTTGCTTTTGCTTGTATCTTTTGTCTCGGTATTTTGGGGAGTTTATCACCTCGATTTGTTTCTTGCTTACTGATGCTTGTGCAGCCTTTTGCGGGTCCTTGATTTCCTTCTGGAGATTATTCTTTTCCATTGGGGAGGGGTCAGGCTACCTCAAATTAGTCCGCCATTTTTTATTCGCTAAGGAGGTAACTTCTTCGGGTCGCCATTGGGGCAATCTGCTCTTTCACTATGATAGGAGTAGGCTAAGTTCTTCGAGCCACCTTGAAGGCAAGACACGCTCTCTTCTGCGGGGGGGATAAGGGCCAAGGCTGCCTTTAGGCCAGCCTTTTTTTGTTATTGGACCCACTCCCGCTCGTTGACATCATAGGAAAATGTAACATTTTGGGTCAAGCTGGTGCTAGACCCACTCTTTGCTTGTAGTGGAGGTCAGGGTAAGTTTTTGAGTCACCACAAGGGCTAAACCTACTCTCCTATGCGGGGGAATAAGGTAACCTTTTAGGTCTACCTTTCCCCTTATATCCCGTGGGAAGGTAAGTTATTCAGCCAGTTTGTTACTTTACTCGCTCCCGCCTGTTGACACTTACAAGAAATATATAGTTTTTGATTTCGGGTAGTTGAGGACTAATCCGCACTCTGTCTCGAAAGAGATAAGGCAACCTTAAGGCCTATCTTTCCCTATGGTATCTCACAGGGATGTAAGTTCAGATAGTGAGTTGGCTAACAGCTCTTCACCGTGATTGGAGCCAGGGTAAATTTTTTGGGCTGACTCGAAGGCAGGACCTGCTCTCCTCTGCCGGAGGGATAAGGCCACCTTTAGGCCGACCTTTCCCTATTGAGTATCGCAAGGAGATAAGTTTTTCGGGCAATCTGTCATTGGAACCGCTCTTGGTTGTTGATATTACAAGAAAGGTAAGTGCTGGGTCAGGCTGTTGCTGATCCCACTGTTGGTCACGGTGGAGGTCGGGGTAATTCATTCAAGGGGGCCATGAGGCCGATCCGACTCTCCTCTACGGGAAGGATAAGGCCACCTTTGGGCCGACCTTTTCCTATAGTGTTCCGTGGGGAAGTAATTTCAGGCAGTTTGTGACTGGCCCCGCACTCGCCTGTTGACATCCAAAAGGAGGGTAAGTTTTTATCTTTGGGAAACCAAAGGCTGACCCCCACTACGTTGCAGGAGAAATAAGACAACCCTTGGGCCTACCTTTCCCTACGGTGCCCTGTGGGGAGGTAATCTGTTGATGATTTTGTTGTAATAGATTTCGTTAGCTGTGCATTTTATTGTTGACGCCTTATTGGTAATATGAAAGCATGGAACAGATGTTTTGCATTGTCCTGAAAAGTCACTTTTTTATTAAATAAAAATGAAAATACAAACTAGATGAAGAGGTGTTACAACATTTAGGGACACAGAATTTTGGTTCGAGGAGATCGTCGCCCATTCTTCATTTCAAAGCCGTGCGCCAACCACCCCTTTCCCCCCTCGAAACTGGCAGGGTGAGTTGTAGATGAAGGCCTGCCGCAGTTTCTTCGTCGGTGTGCAGCCTACTTTGTTCTATTATTGTCGTCCGAGGTGGGCCCTTCATCTTTCTGTTTTAGCTCCTAGACGTAGCATTCTCTTGCTGAGACCTGCTCTCCTCGGACATCCACTACTCCTTGGAAGTTGGAAACTTCATTTTGAGGTGGTAGGTCAACGTGATGGCCCTTAAGCTATTGAGGGTGGGCCTTCCAATGATGGCGTTGTACGCCGATGGAGTCTTCACTACCAAGAAGTCAACCATAATAAGGGTTGTGTAGGGGCTACTCCCCACCAGGACGAATAGCGTGATGGTTCTCACAGGTTGGACAATGCTCCCGAAGAAACCTTTCAAGGGCATGGGGGCGGGCTGCAGCTAGGCGGTCTCATTACCCATCCTGGCGAAGGCTCACCAAAACAGGATGTCCGCGGAGCTCCCATTGTCGATGAGGATTTTGCAGGTAGTGAAGTTGGCGACGAGCATAGTGACCTCTAAGGGATCGTCGTGGGGGTACATGACCCCTTCTTCATCAACCTCTGTGAACGAGATTGCCGAAATAGGGTCACCCCTCCATTGTTTGGTGGGATGATAATCGGCCGAGTACACTTCGTGCCATCGGGCTCGCTCGACGTGTGCTTTCCTTCTCAAAGAGGTAACACCCCTGCCTAGAAATCCTCCTACTATGGTTCGATTTTTCCCAAGGGGGTTCCTGCCTTGGTGGAGAACAGGGGCGACCGGACGGTGGTTCTCTTATTGCCATTTGTTGTTGAAGATTGCTCACCCGTCTATTTCGGTCACCTTGGTCCCGACTCCTTTTCCTCCTCTCTTGCTCTTGCCTTCTGGCTGGGGAGTGGCATTGTTTTTGCTGTTCTGCATATTTCTTCCTGCCTCCAGGGGAGAAGCAGTATTCGGTATTGTGTGAGGTGGACCGATGGTAAGTGCAGTAGTAGCGCATTGTTCCCCGGTTGTTTTCCATTTGATTGGCAAACGTGGTTTAGATCCCTTTGGCAGGATTTCCTCTCGCCTCTTCTCTTGGGTGCCCTTCTCCTCTTTTTTCATAAGGCTTGGCCTTGGTTGAGACCTTCTCCTTTCTCTATGCGTGCTCTACTTCATTCCTTTGTGGCTCTGTCAACGAGAGTGTCTTACACGTTGATGAAGTTATCAGCCAAACTCTCGCAATGTCGCAGGAGTCCTTTGGCTAGCTTTGCCATAAACTGGGAGCGTGGCCAGACCCCCATAGAAGCATCACTAAGGTTATTTTCTCATCTTGGTCATCGGTGGTCAAGCGCTCTTTGTTGAACCAGGCTAAGTAGGATTTCAGGCTTTCATCCTCTGTTTGTTTGATAGTGAGGAGGTATGCAGCCAGACGCCGCCTCCTCCGACTGGACATGAACTGGGTTAGGAACAGTCTAGCTAGTTCGCAAAGCTATCCACCGATCCAGGTGCTAGTGATCTGAATTACACATGTGTTGGCCCTTCCAGAGTTAGTGGAAATGCCCTACAAGCTATTTCCCCTGAGAAGCCATGCAGCATCATGTGAGCCCTGAATGTTTCCAGGTGCTCGAAAGGGTCTATTTCTTCATTGTAAATCTCCATAGTGGGGACTTTAAACTTTGGTGGCAAAGGCACCACCATTACATCTTCAATATAGGGTAGACCCGTGCTTGTGAGTAATTGGTCTACCATTGACTTTCTTGCTATCTCCTCGTATTTCCCTTTGAGGCTGTAGAGTTCATCCTGCATTTTTTTTATGCCTCTCCCTTTTTAAGTCCCGTTTGGGCATTTCGAGATCCTTTTTACTCATTGTTGCAGGATCTTTCCGTGTCGTCTTGCTCCTGTTGGGGTTTTCTGAGCTCTTCGTTTTTCTTGCTGAGTGTCTATACTTCATCGGTTAGTTTCGTTACCCAATCCTCCATGGTTTTTAACCTTACTTCCATGGCGTCTACCATGTCTCTCCTGAGTTGTTAGGAACGAGTTGTCACAGGCATGAGAAGGACACGCAAGATTTATTACGATCCCACAAATGACATCATTGTTAACGTCGTGTTTCACACACCTTTGGGCCAGGCTCTGACAACTAATGTTTTAAAAAATGGGCCTTGCACAAGGTAGAAATGGCTGCTGCTTTAAGAGAGCTGCCTTGGGGCTAGGTAACCTCCGATGTCAAAGTTAGTAAATATTCTTAGAAGGTAGTAAATAAGTAAGAGAGTTTAAGAATCAGAGAGATATTCTCGTACCTAAGATCTACTATTTATACTACAGGCCTGAGAGCAGATAGTGCCTGCTACCATGACGTCCGTGTCTCCCTTACTATTCCTTGCATCAGAATCTTTAAGTGCAGCGTGGCTCTACGATGGCGTCATTAATGTGGTGTGACTTTGTGACGGCGTCATTAATGTGGCGTGTTGTCCGGGTGGTAGAGCCATTAATGCGGCGTGATTATCTGACTTCCTTCTCTCAACCTATCTTCCATTTGGTCCTTTAATCTCTTCTCTGTCAGTAGATCAAGGGCTCCCCATATATCACGTCTGCTGTGTGGGCACACACTCAAGGACTGTACATTGCTCGAGGGGGCCTCAGATCGACGAGTCCCATCCTTTATAGCACAATCCCTCCTGCAAGTTGTGTACATAGGAGCCTTCTTGTCGACTGGATTAGGGGCTAGTTACTCTGGGCCAGACTTTTAGTCTTACTTCCTTCCAATTATGGACTTCTTGAGCTTAGTGGGAAAAATCCCCCTACATGTTTGTTATTATTTAATTTTCTTTATTCATTTGTTTACATGTTCAATCTCAATAGAAAAGTTTGCAATTGCTTGATTCTTTTATTCTAATGTGTTCGACAAGTTCTTTTTCATTAAAAAAAGGATCTATAATTTGAAATATTTATTCATTGTTTACAAAAAACAAGGTATGTTATAATGGATTTGTTTTTTTTGTAATTGAATTGCTATTCTTAAAAGCATGCTTGAAAAATGTAAAAAAATGAAAAGGATTTCCATAGCATTTTTCCATTATTTTATAAAAAAAATTCTTTTATGGACGCTTTAAAGCATTGTGAAAGAATTACTTTTTGGACTAAAAGAATTTTTTTAATAAAGAGTTTTGATTTTTTTTTTTTTTTGATGAAAGAACTGATCTCATTAATCAAAGATGTCAAATACATCAAACTTCAGGAAACATAATCGAGTAAAAGAAACACTACAACATTTCTTTTGTGACTATATGTAGGATATACGAGGGGCATGTTTCAAAAGCATAGATATCCTCTGAGCAAACAAAAGTAGTTTTTGCTAGATGATGTGCTGCCATATTAGCTTCTCGGTTTGTATGTGTAACTGACCAACAAGCATATGAGTTCAGAATCTCTCTTGCATCTTCTACCAGGCAGCCACCCAAACTCCCATTCTTTGTGTAATTCTTCAATAAATCCACCACTTGCTTTGAATCACCCTCCAGACAAAAATGTGTAATGCCAACCTCTTTGCAAAAAACTGCAGCTAGGAGCATACCGTATGCCTCAGCATCAAAGGAGGATCCTTTGAGATTTCTGTGAGCCTGTAAGCTTCCAATAAAACAACCATGGTGATCTCTGATAAGGACTCCAATTCCAATTTTCCTGTCCTTTTGATTTACAACAGCATCCCAATTGACTTTAAATAACCCCTCCTCAGGCTTTGACCACCTTGGAAACCCTGCATTAGCTGTGAGTTTGGCCCATATGTCCTCTGCGAGAGCTTCCCTATATAACACCAGTTCTGTTTTGGCCAGATGGTGGAGAGCATTTGGGTGTTTGAATTCTTTTCCGAGAAGGGTATTGTTCCTTCTAGTCCATATGCCCCTCATAGTTTCTGCCACTTCTTCTAGTTCCTCTAGACTGAGTATCTCAACGAGTCTGGACCATATATAAAAAATCAGATCACTTTGCACGGATAGCTTTTGCACCTTTTTCACTCCCTGACCCCACACATCTTTAGCAGCAATGCATCCCCACAGAACATGTCCAGAGGTTTCTGCCTCCTGCTTGCAGGTCAAGCATGAACTGTGTTCCACCACTTTCCTCCTTCTTAGGTTTGCTAGAGTAGGTAATGCCTCATTACATGCTCTCCATAGGAACATCTTGGTAGCAGGGGTTACTCTTAGCTTCCATATAGTTTTCCAAGCCTGTTTTTCTTTTTCTTTACCTGAGGTCTCCCCTTCCTGAGCACACTCCAAAGCTTTACTGAGATGGTACCCACTCTTGACAGTATAGAGCCCATTTGTAGTGAATTGCCACACTAATTTGTCTTCTCTCCCCCTCATGCTAATCGGTATTGATTTAATATCGGTTATTTCTTGTTGGGTGAATAGCTCTTGTAGGAGTGGTTCCTTCCATTGCTGCACTTGGGGGTCAATCAGATCACTAACCTTTTCACACCAACAATCCACTTCTCGGATAGACTGAATCTTATATGGAGGTGAAAAAGGTAGCCATTTAGCTGACCATATGTTAACATGTTGGCCATTCCCCACCCTCCATATGAGACCTTCTTTTAACAAGCTTAGCCCTGCATGAATGCCTCGCCAGGCAAAGGATGGCCCTGACCCCACTTTAGCTTCTAACAACCCTTCCTTGCTGAAATACTTCTGCTTTAGGATCCTGCCCACCAAGGAGTTTGGATTTTGTAAAATTCTCTACCCTTGCTTAGATAGTAAAGCAATGTTGAAACTCCTCAGATCTCTGGCTTGCCTGCATATGAAAGTAACGAGTGTTCCTGTCTCCATGTTTGAGCCAGTGTTGTTTTGCCCTTTGGCGCCACTTCAGATCATTTTCTGTCATAGCAGACACCACATCCTCTTGGGCCTTTTTCATGCAAGCAAGATGATTGCCTGAGCCAGATTCTTGTAATTCCCCAATGCTTTGTAATCCCTGTGTGATGTTCAAGTTCTGCTGCTTCTTTGTTTTCTGCTTCCAAGCCAGCAGCTCCTGTTGACAAGTATCTAGTTGTTTTCTCAGGTCACTGTCCTCATAACTTGATCTATTGTCCCTCCTCCATGCCTCACTGACTACCTTATGGCATTCTTCCTTTAACTCCCATGCCATCTCATATCTGAAGCACACTCTTCTTTTCCTTCTCTTGTGGCTTGTTCTGCATGTTTCAATGAGGAGTGGTGAATGGTCAGATTTAACTGCTGCAAGAGCAGTGCACGAGCTATGTTTGAAAATATCATTCCACTCCTTATTTCCCATTGCTCTATCAATCTTTTCCTTTGTGAATTCCCTGCCAGCCCTATTATTAGACCATGTAAAGCTTAGTCCCTGCGAGTGAATGTCATTAAGGCCACAAAATTCAACTGCTTGCCTAAACTCCTCAATTTGTTTATAGGGTCTGCTTGCTCCACCCATTTTCTCCTTTTGGTGAAGGATCTCATTGAAGTCTCCAGAGCACAGCCAGGCCATGGGCCTAGAGGGTTTGATCATCTTCAAAAGTTGCCAACTGCCTTTCCTTTTTCCAGTATCTGGGTGACCATAGAAACCAGTAAATTGCCATGTTGGTCCACAATCATCTTCCTGAATCAGTGCACTGATATGCCATCTAGTGTAATTAATCAATTTGACATTCCATTTATCTTTCCATAAGAGAGCAATACCACCACTTAGTCCCACACAATCAACTGCAAAGCAACCATCCATCATTAAAGTTCTCCTAATCCCTTCCATTCTTTTTTTTTCTGCTTTTAGTTTCCACAAGGAAAACTAACAAGGGGCACTTTTCCTTAGATAAATTCCTAAGGACACAAACTGACCGAGGGTTCCCAAGCCCTCGGCAGTTCCACACCAAAATGCTCATTAATTTTGGCAGGGCTGGAGACCAGCCTCTGCCTGAACCAATGAGTCTTCATTTGTGTCATCAAGTCCTTTACTCTTTTTTGAGACCAAGTTGCTATGTGTCTTCCTCCTCTTGCATCCCCTCTGGTAGAAAACTCTGCCTGACATGTTAGGGGTATCAACCAGAGGGGTATCACCATTGCCTTCCTCATGAGTGTCTCTTTCCCGAGCCTTTCTTTTCCACCTTCTGACAGTGCTTACCAAGTCAAACCTACCATGCTGCACGTGATCATTTGAGCTAGCCAACTTGCATGACTCCCTTTCTTGTCCCGAATCCTGCTGCCTAGGAACCTGCTGCCTAGGGACATCAGACCTCCTAGTAGGATCCACCCCCTTCCTTTTTGAACCTTCCCACTTTCCATGATCAAAGGTGGGGTTCCAATTTCCTTCTTTGCACATGAGGTCCTTATTTGGTGTGTCAGACCCAAACGAGGACACATGCACGTGTGTTGACTGCAGGCCTTCATTGGATTGATCTTCCAGCTGATCTTGTAACTGGTTCCCAAGGCAGCTACCCTGGACAGGATCAACTCCTACTATTATTTCTTCTGTTGGTGGTTGGGATTGGACCCCTTGCTTCTTTTCTTCCTCATTTTCCGCTAGGGACGTGTCTTGCTTTCCCGCCAAAACTTCCACTTCGAGAGATTTGCCCTTGCACCTTGGTTCTTCACGTGCAACCCGATCCCTGTCTCCTTGTTGTTCATCCTTGCGGTGGTTCCCACCTCCATCACCACCGTACCTACGCCTGTCAAAGATGTTTGTGTTTCTGGGTTGCCCTCGTAGCCAAGGGCCAAATTGGTATGAAACTTGCTCATCGCCTTGTTGCTCAGCTCTCTACCTTGTGCAGCTCCTTCCTTTGTGAAATAGCACCCCACACTTGAAGCAAAAGCTTTGTAAACGTTCGTATTTAAAGGGAATCCAGTGTTGTTTTTCACCTAGCATCAGCCATTTCCCTCTTAGAAGCGGTTGATGGATATCCACCGCTACCCTTACTCTGAGGCATCTCCCCCAAGCTCGCCCATCAGCCTCGGCTTCAACTCTGATAACATGACCAATTGCTTCTGCGAACTGCTGACCAACTTCTTCTGTCATGGTTGCTAGCGGCAGGTTATGCAACTGCACCCAAAAAGGTTCAAACCGAAACTGTAATGCATGAATGGATATTGTTTCATCCACTTCCGACATGGTTAGAAGGTGTCTATCGAAGAACCATGGACGTCCACTTAAGATTCTCTCTTTATCTGTTAGCTTTTGGAATTCTATCAGAAAACATTGTTCTCCCAACTCCTTGAAAATAACCCATCCCTCCAGCTTCCAAATTTGAGACATTGTGACCCTAAAACCCTCGCTGTTGACACTCTTTTCAGTTAAAGCCTTCCCCACCAGACAATGTTTGCCCCGTGCATCTTCCTCAATGTGAGTTTCTGGGTTGACATGAAAAAAAAGAGCTTTCCTCCTTGGAAAGATGTAGCTTCTCCCATTGCGATGCTAAATCCTCTGTTTCCATTACGAACTCACAAGCACAAACCGATACCACAGTACTCACATGAAGTGAGACGTAGATCTTTGAGATTAAACCCAAAGCACTCGAACCTCACACTTCCTCTAGAGAATAAAGAGTTTTGATTTGAAGAATATATACTAACCAATTAACTGCATTGAAAACGCTATATCGGTTGAATTAATAAAAGTCTGCAACTGTTTCGCTTTTTAATTTCGATGTATTGAAAAGTTCTTTTTCATTAAAAAAAAAATTAAAAATTGAAATATTTATTGCATTCTCCACCAAAAAATAAGACATATTTTAACAACAAAACAAAAATGCGAAAACATTCCTCTCGTACCTAAAGAAAAAGAGATAAATCAAGAAGATTTGAATAAAATAATTGGATTTTTTTAATTGAACTGTTCTTCTAATAAGGATGCTTGACAAATGTAAAAAAATTAAAAGGATTTTCATAACAATTTTCCATTATTTTATAAAATTTATTTTAATTTATGTGCTCTTTTTGGAAAAAAGGAGGAATGTTTGGGTTTTTTGTTTTGTTTTATTATTACAATATGTTTTGTTTTCTTGTAGATAATTTAATAAATTTATCAAATCATAAAACTTTTAGTCTTTTATGAGAAAGAATTTACCTGAATAATCAAATGAAATAAAAAATAAGGATAAGTAGTTGCATAAATGAAATCCACCAATTTTCTTTTTTAATTCGTCTTTCCGAAGTCTGACATTCTGTTAGATACATATTTGTCCTCAAACTTTCTAAGTGTTTGACCTCTTATTAAATTCAAACGTGGTGATCGAGAGTGGCATTATTTTCTTAAAGAACAGAAGTTTATATATTTTTTAAATTGTAGTTATTTATGTATTTGAAAAGAAAATGATGTAAAGTTATGTATGAATATAGGTTACCATTTGACATGCACATGAATGGACTGCATGGAATGTAAAGCATGAAGTCCAAGTAAGTATTATACTCATACTCTTATAGAGTTTTCTAAATGACATGAAATTAAAATGAAAACCTTTTATAAAAAATATTCTTTTATACAATGAAACGAAGTGAAATGATGTTTTATAAAAGTATACTAAGTATTAAGATTTAAAAGGTATATGTATGTAAAGGCTTTCTTTAGCAGCCCCTATTTATGCACTCAAGTAATAGTTGTATAACTTGTATACATGTGAATGTATGTTACATGATGTAGCTATTGTCTTTATTTTCCATAAAATGAAATGTTGAGGTTTATACTTTATGCTTTGAATTGATGTTTAAATGATGCGATGAAAATGCTTTTAAATGACGTTATGAACTAACATTTAAATGAAACTATGAAATGAGTTTTAAATGATGCTATGAAATGGGAGGGCTTGGATTTCAAGATCTAAGATGCTTTAACATTGCCTTACTCTCCAAACAGGGATGGAGGATCCTTCAAAATCCTACATCCCTAGTGGCACAAATTCTAAAGCAAAAGTATTTCAACCAAGGAAATTTGCTTGATGCAAAGCTGAGAATTGGGCCTTCATTTGCATGGAGAGGAATACATGCTGGCTTAACACTGTTAAAAAAAGGTCTCATTTGGAGGGTTGGAAATGGACAGACGATTAACATCTAGCAAGACAGATGGATATCCTTTTTACCAGCACCAAAAATTTTGACTCCTCGAGATGCTGACTGTTGGTGTGATAAAGTCAATGACATCATTGATCCTCAATTGAAGATATGGCAGGAATCTCTCCTATCTGAACTATTTACTCATTAGGAAATAGAGGGCATAAAAGCAATACCCATCAGCTTAGGAGGAAGAGAAGACAAACTTACCTGGCAATTTACTCCTAATGGCAGCTACACAGTTAAAAGTGGATACTATCTTGGCAAAGAATTGGAAAGAGAGCAAGTAGGAGAGTCTTCAGGCAGAGCAAAGGAATGCCAAGTGTGGAGGTCCATTTGGAAGCTCAAGGTACCTCCTGCCACCAAAATGTTTATTTGGAGGGCATGCAGCGAAGTCTTGCCCACTATGGCTAACCTGAAAAGAAGAAAGGTGGTAAAGGATAGCATCTGTTTAATATGCAAGAGGGAACATGAGACTTCTGGGCATGCCTTATGGGGATGTAGTGGTGTTCAAGATGTTTGGTGTCAAGGTCCAAAGAAAGTGCAAAAATTTTCTTCTCCTAGTGATTTGTTTTTTAATATCTGGGCAGAATTGATTGGCAAGCTTGAACCAAAGGAGTTAAATGAGGTTGCTGTTACAATGAGGTTACTGTTACAATGAGGGTGATATGGGCGAGAAGAAATTATGTCTTACATGGAAAAGCTTTTAAACACCCTCAGGAAATCATTGCTCAGGCCAGGACAGAATTGTCACTTCATAATGAGGCTCTACAGAAGGAAGTTGGTGCTAACTCTGAGAATATGGCAATGGTTCACAGATGGACTAAGCCTGCAGTAGGAAGTCTAAAAGTGAATTGGGATGCAGTTGTGCAAACGAGGATGGGAAGGATTGGCATTGGGGTAATTATCAGAGATCATCAAGGTCTTGTGATAGGTGCCCTTCGTGCTAACAGACCCTTGAGAGGCAGTGTTTTTGATGCTGAAGCATATGGGCTACTTTTGGCTTGTGTTTTTTGCAAGGAAATTGGAATAAGGCACTTCTGTTTGGAGGGGGACTCAAAGCAGGTAGTGGACCAAATGAACCAAGACAGTCCTAACTGGAGCTTAAGTGGTTGTCTCATATCAGATGCCAAAGATGTTCTAATCTCAGCTGCTGTTTGGTCAATTTCACATGTATACCGGGAGGCTAAAATGGCAGCTCAAAGGCTTGCTCAAGCGGCTTTCGAGTGTACTGAAGACATGTATGATATCGAGATATGCCCCTCTTGTATTCTTCATGTGGTTTCTAAGGTAATAAGTCAAGGATCCTGTCTATTTTCCTTTGTAATACTGCTTTGCTTGTATGTGTTTGTAGTTGATTAATGAGATCAGTTTCTTATAAAAAAAAAAAAAAAAAGATGTTTATGATGATGTTTAAGCTTATGCTTTTAAATAATGTTTATCAAATGAAATGGACTGATGACTGAAAGGAATGAAAAGGAAAGGAATGAATGAATGAAGTAAATGAAATGAATGAATATTTTAATGTATGAAAATACGTAATGACCATGACTGAATGAATGAATGATGGTACCAAAGGATTGGACAGATTGCAATGCCGAGTAAGTAGTACTGCTAGTGCACCCAGTGCTGCCCCTTGACTGAAATGGATTCCAAACCTATGGCAACGGGCAGAACTCGAGTCTAGAAGACTTCTAACCCCAACACAGATGGCTTAACAGTGTATATAGGCTAGAGAATAAGTGAAATAGTAAATGAATGTATGAATGGTTTTTAGTTTCCTTATGAATGAATGTACAAGTGTGAACAATGTTTTATGAAAAGAAAACCCCTTTTAAGAAAAACTTCACCTTGGAATGTTTTTAAATGAAATGAATGTTTATGTATGTCCCTCCCCCTCTCAGGAACAATGTGGATGAATGATAAATGCATGAATGCAAATCTATATTAGTATATTTTTATAGTATGAAGTAATGCTTACTGAATAATAAATGCATGAATGAAAATCTATATTAGTATATTTTTATAGTATGAAGTAATGCTTACTAAATATTTGACTCATTTTATTTTTATGTATGTCCTTCCCCCTCTAAGGAACAAAATGAGTACGGAGCGTCAAGAAATACATGGCCCAAGAGAAAAGTGACGGAAGCCTAGGCATGCTTTTCGTAATGTATGAAAGAGCAAGTTTTTATAAAAGGACTTTTAATTTAATTTAGTGATTTTTGCTGCAAGACTCTCTCTTTGATTTATAAAGTAGATTTTAGTTTTAAACTTAGAATCTTTCATATCCTAGGAAGGAAAGGAAAAAAGTTTGAAAAGAGTCAGTATATCCCGTCTCCTTTTTCAAAACTATTTTTTAAAGTCACACTACAGGGACAAACATTACATAAATGACTAGGGCTGTACAGAAACCGACAACACCGGCCGCCACCGACGCGAACCGACCGGCCGCGTCAAGAACCAGCCGGAACCGGTGGAGAACCGGTCGGCATGCGGTGGAAATTTCAAGAAACCAATGTTCAGCGGTTCGGTCTCGGTTTGAAGCTGGACTGGACCGCTGAACCGACCGATATAATAAAATCCTTTTTTTTTTTTAATATACCCTTATCAAAACGGCGTCGTTCCACTTAAGTTTAAGTTGAATGGCGCCGTTTTAGTTAATAAGTACTGCAACTGATACTGGAAACGACGCCGTTTGGCATTAAACCAAACGTCGTCGTTTTATTAAGGACGTAAGAAAAAAATAATAAGTCTGAAACGACGCCGTTCCACTTAAACTTAAGTGAAACGGCGTCGTTTCGTTAAGAGTATTCTTCTTCTTCCCTGATCTTCTTCTTCCCGAACTCTCCTCTGTAACCTTCTCTCTCTCTCTCTTCTGTAACTCTCTCTCTCTCATATGCATCTCTCCCTCTCTCATTCTCTCTCATAATTATCTCACTAGAACTGCCAAAGAACCGACGCCTATTGAGAACCGGCAGAGAACTGCCTCGATCGGTGTCCTCCTCGCCATCGACCGGTTACGGTCGGCACCTCATCCATTTTTCCAGACGTCGGTCTGCATCGGTTTTGCCCAAAAACCGCTCCGACGACGTCGGTTTTCACCCCTATAAATGACCTATAAACATAAACAAAAAAGCATAATTGTAATAATACAAAAAAAGTAGAGAAGAAACGCTTTAGATAGATAAATTGGAAACAATAAAAAAACTTTACATTTATACGGGAAAAAAAAATCTAAAGCCTTGGAAACATAAATTCAAAGAGACAGAAGAGAGAAGAAACAAACAAATAAGCCTCGGACGGATAACTTGAAAACAACAAAAAAAACTTCACCTTTATTCAAAGAAAAAAAAACCCTAAAGTCTCGGAAACATAAATTCAAAAATACAGAAGGGAGAAAAAATAAAAGATAACAAAATAGATATCAAAAGATACACACAACTGACACAGACGGACTGACACAAGTTACATCTCCCATCACAGACGGGACTGACACAGACGTACTGACACAAGAAGATGAAAATTGTAAATTGTAAATTGTAAATTTTATTCAAATATGCTTCGGTAAATAAAAAACCCAAATTTTGATTTTGAATCACTGATGAAAAAATGTAAAAAAAAAAAAAAAAAAGGCTACAACCCAGTCGATCTATTTCATCACAAATATGCAAATCACAGAACCAAAAAAAAAAAAAGAGTTTCGACTAAATCAAAGAAAAAAAAAACAACACAGCATGAAAAAAAAAGTCTATCTTTTCACAAATCTTGAAATCATACAACTAAAAAAACCAAAATGACCAAAAGAAGAGAGAACACACAAAATCAGATTTTGTATCGCCCACGACAAAATGAAAAAAAAAACGCTTCAACCTAGTGGATCTATTTTTTCACAAATCTGTAAATCACAAAACCAAAAATAGCTACAACCTAGTTGATCAACGCAAAAAATGACGAAATGAAAAGAACAATAACAACACTGCATGAAAAAAATTCTATTTTCTCACAAATCTGAAATCACACAACCAAAAATAAAAAATCTTCAACCCAATTGATCTATTTCTCCACAAATCTGTAAATCACACAACAACAAAAAGTTACAACCTAGTTGATAAAAAAAAACTTCGATGAAATGAAAAGAAAAAAAAATGGAAAAAACAAAATTGAGGAGAGAAAACGAAAAGAAGAAACAACATGCAAAGAATAGACAATACACATCAGACAAACCATAGAAAATTAGCTCCAACAAAATGAAAAAAAAATAACATACACAACAAACAACAAAAAAAATTCTATTTTTTCACAAATCTGCAAATAAAGAAAACAAAAAAAGAAAACCCACAACATATAAACCCACAACGTGCAAAAAAATAATATACAAGAAAAAATCCTATTTTTTCACAGATTTGCAAATCACAGAACCAAAAAAAAGCTTTAACCCAGTCTATCAAAAGAAATTTAAGATCACAAATCTGAAGATTTGAACATTGACATCAAAGAAGAAAAAAAAAGTGAGCTTGGATTTATCACAACATGAGAAAAGAAAAAAAAATTCCACAACATGCAAACCCATAACATACAAACAAGGAAAAAAAAATTTATTTTTCCACAAATCAGCAAATCCGAAGAGAGAAAGCGAGCAAATGAAAACGATAAACAAAAAACCCACAACATGCAAACCCACAACATGTAAACAAAGAAAAAAGAATCTATTTTTCCACAAATCTCCAAATATGAAGAGAGAAAACGAACAAACCAAAACCAAATCAACTGAAAAGATGCAGAGAATAAAGAAGAGGAAGAGGAAGAGAACAAACTACAACCCATGGAAAAAATCAGCTTAAATGAAATGAAAGGCAAAAAAAAAAAAATAAACAAACACTGCAAAAAACAAACCTGGGGAGAGAAAACGAACACACGAAAATGAAAAGAAGAGAGAAGCAAGAAGACGAAGAGAAGAACTGAGAAGAAGAGAGAAAAATGAGGCTTTCGGAGAGAAGAGGAGATAGAAGACGAAGAGGAAAGAGAAAAACAGAAAGACAAAAGACAAAAAGATAAAAAAAGAAGAATAAGATTGCGTTTGGCTGCAAGCCTCAGCTGATCTCAGTTTAATTTTAAGCTAAGTCTAACACTTAAATACCCAACTCTCAAATTATTAAACTCATCTCAATTCAAAACCTCCTTACATGTGAGACCCACAACCTTTTTGAACTTAACATATCTTTATAAGTGGGACCCACAACCTTTTTTAACTTTCCATAAAAAGTATTAAACTCATCTTAACATCCAAACACACTTTAAACTCAGTTTAGATGGCCCCACATAACTTCGTCCACTACCCAACTCACTACTATTCATAAAAAATTGAGCTCAGCTCAACATCCAAATGCAACCTAAACTTGCCAACACTTTAACGCACTAGCATAAGAAGACAAAAATGCCCTCACTTAAACAGACACACACAAACTACACCCACACTCACAAAAGGATAAAAAAGACAAAATTAGCCAAACAAGGACTACACACACGGAACACAACAAAAATCACTATTCACAGCTTTCTGCACTTATATAATAGTTATAGATATATATCAAAAGTAAGTTTATATTAATAACTTAATATTAATGTTTATGTTTAAGATTAAAATCTTATATTATATTAATTTTATATTATAAGATTAAAATTTAAATGTTATATTAGAAATTATAAGATTAATTTTATATTATAAGATTATTAGATTGAATAATAACATTATAATGTTATGTTATATTAATTACCAATTTAGAATATAATATAATATAAAAAATTATAAATATATATAAGTTCGGTTCGGTTTAAACTGATTTTTAAAATATGAAAACTAGTACTACACTGGTTTAGGACCGATTTTGGTTCTTTAGAATTAGTATCGCACTGGACTACTTACAAACTGGACCAAATTGGTGGGTTCCATTTAATCCGATTCAACTGGTCTAGTTTTTTTTTACACCCCTAGAGTCGAAATAAAGCATAAAGTCGGCATTGGATTCGATCGGAGTCAGAGATCCGATCTCCGAGTTGGTCGAGCGACATCTCCGACTCTGACTCGGACTCTGATTGAAAACTTAAAAAAAAATCCGACTCCGACTCTGACGAAGTCAGATTTTTGCTCAACCCTACCCCTTCATTTGTGCTAATTCATGTCGATTTGATTCTTTTAAACTATTAAGACACTTTTGCACATAGACTTGTTATATTTTCGAAAAGGATCTTTCCATGACTTCTTTGCAACTAAATATTCCATACATCATGACTTAGTTTATCATTATATATTTTTTATCAGTAAACAAAATTTTAATGATCATAAGAATAGGCAAAAGCTTAGGTATATAAGATATATACGAGAGTGTCACCTTAGCATGCTAGTTCATTGATACAAGAAATTCATGGAAACTCATTCTATTGGAATGTAACGTATTGAAAAACAATTTCCTAAGCTCTTCTATTGATCACTCTTGATCTTCAAAGCTTCTATCATTCTTTTCCCTCCAAATGTACCACCATAAGCATATTGGGACCATCTTCAAAAATGATGCAATATGAGATTCACCCATTTCGAGATTACCCAAGTCAGTCCCACCCGAGTGAAGAAGTTATTCCATAATGTCGTGGCAATCTCACAATGAAGTAATAAATGATCAATTGACTCCCCACTAGGACTATAAAAAAAAATGGAAAACTGGTGAACCGGTTCGGTCTAATATCGGTTCCTATTTAGCCAAACCAGTTGAAAATTGATTTGGTTCCGCTTTTGGTTTTTAGAACACCAGTTCGAACTGAACTAGACTGGTACATAAATATATTATTTTTTAATTTTTTATATTATATAAAAAAAATTTTAGGTGACTTTTTTATATTATATTATATAATTTTTGCTAAATTGCTAATTAATGTAACATGAAATTTTAAAATCTTATTATTCATGTATGATAATTTAATATTGTGAGTTAAATGTCATGGGTATGTTGTGAGTTATAACATTGCATATTCTGTATCTTTCCCCTTTATGATCATGAATGAATAAACAGTTTCATTCATTATGTTTATGAATTTTGTATTGCGATTTCAAGATATTGATGTTTGAATGGTTCGGATTGGTGATGTGGTGATTTCGGGTGTGTGTGAGTCTTACCGTGCGTTAATAATTATGGATGGGATAAGGATTCCTTGGGTCATTCCTACGACAAGTTGCCACAAGTTTCATACAAGAAGGAGAATGCCTCGTGATGACCGATGATGATCAGAGTATAATGCTTTCGTATTGGCCTCACTTGATAGACGAGTCAAGAGATTCCCAAGACGTATCGTGTGTGGTGCCTTCGAGTTGGTTGGCAGGGTAGAATGTTTCCTCGACACAACATGTACACTTCAGTGCATGTAATGGATGATTTGAAACAAGAGAATCAGCTTGCACATTGATTGGGTCAAAATGATTGGCTGAACTAGATGGGAAGTGATTTCCATAGCTTGGCATTATTGTTTATTGGAAACAGGTGAATCAGTTTGCATGTTGGTTGGGTGGGAGTGGTGCCTCGAGCCAAACAGTGAAGTGATTTCCTCTGCTTGGCATTATATGCGATGAGACTTTATGTGATAGAATCTATAAGATGTGAAATGATGAGTTTTACATGCTTGAGAAGAGGATGAGTCCTTGTCTCGGTGATTCATATATATACTTATACTTGAGCTTTGCATAAAGGGTAATTCCTCAAAGGGTGATTCCCACCAGATGGTGATTCTATACGAGTAAATCACTAAAAGAGGATGACTATACGAATTTTGTATATACTTGTGTTTTACTTAGATGGTGATTTCTTGCCATAACTATGAATATATATGTTTTGCTTAGAGGGTAATTCCTCGCAAAGAAAAAAATACACATGTTCACAAGTTTTTACATGAAATTGTGCATTACATCTTCACCTGGGTGACATATTGATACTTGTGTAGTTAATGAATGAACTATTTATGGTTTAGATCTCTGATACAAATAGTATTTTTGTCTCTGACTAAACTTTTAATTATTCCACTACGATTTAGAAGTATTTTTACTTACACTGATAGTTCCATGTGAACATTGCATGCGTTTTCTCGATTTGGACCCTAGGTGATGCTGACCGGATGCCACCTTAGGCACCATGGATCCTTGACAGGTCCTTTACCAAAGAACAGGGCCTCACACATGGCTTCATAGAAAGAGCGGATAGTGAACTTCCCTTTCTTGGAGTGATGCCCGAAAATCTTGTCATCAACTTGTCTCCTCATACTAGTGGAATATATAAGATCATAAAATTCCAATATTGTGTTGACTTTCCAATCATGTGCATTTCTAAAAAAATTAACATTCCATTGAAGAGCGCCATTTGATGTAACCAATAGGTCCGAAATCGAGGTTTTTTTTTCATTCTTGCTATGCCATAGACTTATGGATAGGCTTCCTTGAGTGGCATATCACTATACCACATGTCATGCCAAAATTTGATTTTGAGTCTATCACCCACCGCAAATCGAGTGTTTCTAAAGTAGGCATCTTGGCCATCCCCTTCTTATGTGCTTCCAAAGCCCCACCCCATATTGCCCGCTTACCACATTTGAGCATCAACCTCCCCATGCTTCATCGTACTTTGAGTCTATAATATTTCTCCATAAGGTCCCCTGTTCTTGATGGTATCTCCACATCCATCTGCCTAACAACCTTGTTACAAATATGCATTTTCTTGATACCCAGCCCTCCTTCTGATATGGGGGAGCATACTGTGGTTACCAAGTGAAACTTAAACTTATCATTCATCCCCCCTTAGAGCATTGACATTGGACTAGCCAAATGCCAATGCATCTTCATATTTTGGCTAGGCATGAGTAAAATCCTCTACATTGGACTAGTCAAACCACTAAAGCTCAACATATGAGCTACACTAAATTAAGCTCCCTAGTCATCCTTTGGCTAGACACTATTCACTCACCAAAATAATATTTGAATCATTTCCAACAACCATTATATTTTAATCTTATGTCAGGTGCATGAGTTTTGAAATTTTTGACCCGTCATACATTATATACATAAATGTTACTTTCCATGCCCTTTCTGTTTTGTAATATCTTACATCCATTTCAAAAATCTGTACGTTATTTTAATGTCTATACTATCTAATTATTTTAAAGTCTATATTATCAATTTCAATTTTAATAGATAGTCTGTTATTTTCTACCTTATTCTATTTCATTTTTCAACTATAAGTAATATATTTTGCCTGGGTTTTGTGGCATCTGATGGTTGAATCCAGCTTAAAGAAGTATATGAAGTGTATTAGTAAAATATTAATTTTTTTGTTAAATATATAATATTATATTACTATTTTGACTTTAAGATGGCTAGTCTAATGTAGATTAACCTCTCTAAAAGTTTTGGCTATAGCCAAAATCTCAAATTCTAGTCAAAATTTGGATTAGGAGCCATTGCCAATGCTCTAAGAAATCTCACTAAAGTTTCTCTACGCGTTGGGCCACCTTAGTACGAAGTGGGAATAGTGATAGGACGTATGTTGGCAAGTTGGATAGAGTACTTTTAATTAAAGTAACTCTACCACCTTTGTATAGGTACATCATTTTCCAACTAGCCAGTCTCGCTCAATTTTCTCTAATATATCATCCAAAATTGATTTCGATTTGAATGGTGCACCCAATGGGAGGCTAAGATATTTCATCGGCAAATTAGATATCTTATATCCTAAGATAGAAGCCAAGCTCTCCATATTAGTAACATCTCCCACTGGAACTACTTCTGATTTGGTCAAGTATGGTACAAGTATGTTTCTGGTGTAATTCTAGGTGCTTGGACCTACTTGTATGTATACTATTTATACTATTCTTGGACATTTTTGTGGTGCTATTTATCGACGATATTTTGATCTACTCATGGGATTCAGAGGACCATATGAACCACCTACGACTAGTATTGGGGAAACTGCGGGAGCATCAATTGTACGCAAAACTCAGTAAGTGTGAGTTTTGGTTGGAAGAAGTGAAGTTCTTGGGGGCATGTAATCTCCCAAGGATGGAGTAGCAGTAGACCCCAACAAGATTGAAGCAGTAGTGAACTAACGTCGTTCTACAATAGTTCAAGAGATTAGAATTTTTCTGGGACTTGCCGAATACTATAGGAGATTCATTGAAGGTTTCTCCAGAGTCTAAGGTCCACTCATGACTCCGACCAAGGAGAATTTCAAGTTCGTGTGGATTGAGAAATGTGAATGGAGTTTCCAAGAGTTGAAGAGGAGATTAACCACGACTTATGTGTTGGCCTTACTAAAGCTTCACAAGCCAAGGGTAGTTTTCATTGATCCATCCAAATTTGGCCTTGGGTGCATTTTGATGCAAGAAGGAAGGGCAGTGGTGTACGCATTGAGCCAACTAAAGGACCACGAGAAGAACTACCCCACCCACAACATGGAACTAGCAGTGGTGGTGTTTGTCGTGAAACTCTAGCGACACTATCTTTATGGCGAAGCTATGAGATATATATAGACCACAAGAGCTTGGAGCATATTTTCACCTAGAAAAAATCTCAACATGAGGCATAGAAGGTTGTTAGAAATAATTAGCGACTACTAGTGCGAGATCAAGTATCATCATTTGGTCCTTCCTCCAGTTTGCTTAGGGAAGACCAAAACCCTCCACAGCTCAAGGCCCCCTACAAATTTAGCTAAGGGCAACTTGCATCATAAACTGGTCCTTCCTCGAGTTTGCCTTGAGATGAATGCAGCCTTCCATACCTTAAGTCATTCCTCAATGAGACTTGTGGCCTTTCCTATCCTTCCTTGAGTATGCTTCAGGTAGCCTCGTTGGGACTTGTAGCCTTTCTCATCCTCCATTCAGTCTGCTTTAGGATGACCAGGACCCTCTATTGCCCATGTCCCTACACATGTTTGCCCCAGGGCTACATGTAGCCTCACCTAGTCCTCCCTCGAGTTTGTCTTGGATCACAGTAGCCCTCACAACTCGAGTCAGCCCTCAAGTCTGCCTTGGGATGACCTAAACCCTCCATAGTTTGAATCCCCCTTCAAGTTTTCCTTAGGGCGAGTTGTAGTCTTGCTTGATTCTTATAACTCTAGTCAACCCTATAGTCTTCCTCAAGACAACCATGGCCTTCCAGAGCCCAAGTACCCGTTTGAGTTCACCTTGGGGTGACTTATGGTCGCACCTAGTCCTCCCTGAAGAATGCCTAGGGGTGACTTATGGTCTCTCTTGGTCTTCCCTTGAGTTTCACTCGAGACGACCACCACCCTCGATAGCCCAAGTCCCCTTCGAGTTCCACTTGTGGCCTTGCCAAGTGTTTGCTCCACTCTAACTTGGGACAACCACAACCCTCCTGCAACACCCCACCTAATTAACCATTAGGATTAACCCTTAAATGCTCTTGATTAAGCTTATAATTTTGGGTTATTACTAACATCAATGTCGATAGTGAGGTTAGCCTTAACACTTAGTATCATTAAGCAAATGATTAGAGAAGCAAACCCATTAGCGAATTTAGTGAGGCCTTTAAGACCTTAGAACATTCATGGGCCCAGTCCAAGAAGCCTTGAACCAAGCCCTCAGGGAATTCAAGACTTAGTAGCTAACTTTGGCCCAAGCATAAGGAAGGCCTAAGGCATTTGGGCCAAACTTGGTGTAGAATTGACCCATGGCCAAATTAGGCCAAGTCAAGCCCTTTCAAGCCCATCTTAGTGGATCTTGAGGTTTCTTTTCAACCCTTAAAATTTGGAAATGAGGCCTCCTCTCATTTAAGCTCACAAGGCCCAAAGCCATGTTTGGGTTTATTTCACTATTCAAGTTGAAAGCCCAATACACCATATCATGGGTTTCCTTAAGCCCATATCATACCTTAAATGCCTAAATTAAGTTTTGAAAGTTGGCTAAGACCATTTGGGCCAAACTTGGTGTAGAATTGACCCATGGCCAAATTAGGCCAAGTCAAGCCCTTTCAAGCCCATCTTAGTGGATCTTGAGGTCTCTTTTCAACCCTTAAAATTTGAAAATGAGGCCTCCTCTCATTTAAGCTCACAAGGCCCAAAGCCATGTTTGGTTTATTTCACTATTCAAGTTGAAACCCAATACACCATATCATGGGTTTCCTTAAGCCCATATCATACCCTAAATGCCTAAATTAAGTTTTGAAAGTTGGCTAAGACCATTAATCATCGGCTAATGTGTATCCCCTTTGAGTGCATGAACTGTTTTGCCCTTATGTCTAATATTTTTGTGCCATTTCCTCAAGGGTAATAAGGGCCTAATATACCTCATGAGACCCCTTCAAACCTAGAATAAGTCTTGGACAAAATTGATTTCACAAACCAAACTAAGAAGCCAAACCGATTGCACCCTTAGGCTAGTTGAGTGAGAACTAGTTGGGTTGAGATTTAACCAACCATCTGCCTTGGCCGAGCCACCACCCCACTCCACCTCCATCACCACCCAATCCCCAAGAGGCCCCATGGCCATCATGAGAAATTTGACTCAGTTTTTCCCACCAAAGACCACCCAAAATCGAAGCTGAAAATCTGTCAAGTGAAACCACTTGAATCCGCCAGTTAGCATAGTTGGTTTGCTTGACTTTTTGTCAACTGAATCTTGCCCCATGACCTGGCCACCTCTACAGGACCATTGTAGCCACAGTAAAGAGGAAACCATGGTGGTTTCAGGCCACTATTCCCCCTGCACAAGGTGACATAAGCCGATGGAAGCAAATCTAGAAAATTCAGCTTCTTATATACCGCCCACCTCCACCAATCCCCTTGAACCAAAGCCAATATCTCCACCCCCTTATCCACGTATAAATACCTCCCTCACTTCCTCACTCCAAGCTTTCATGACTCAAGAGAAAGCTTGGAGCTGAGGTGTGAAGAATTTGAAGGCCATGAAATTTATAATTTTTCTTGCTGTTGATCTTAGGTTGCATGTCAAGATTTGTTTTCAAGTGTTGGTATGAAATTTGGTGGAGTTTAGAGAAGAACATCATGCTTAGTTCAAAACTGGGTCATTAAAGGATGGCTTGAATGTTTAAATGGTTTTAACTGAAAATTTAGCCATGGCATAAGTTATACTTTCACTTTGATTTCCGCTGTGATTATTAGATACTACTAGTAGCATATTAGGATGCATTGCATATTAACTATCATGTACGATGTAACCTTGTGTTGTATGTTCCAACATTCTTAGGTTGCATTTGGGTAGTGAGGTATTCTTAGGTATTCTATGAATAATAGTGAAAAAGTAATGATCAAATATTGAATATTAGTGAATAGTAATAAAAAGTAGGTAAAAAGTAATAATAAAATAATGAATAGTAGTGAGGTATTATGAGAATACTTGAGGTACTCTCAGTACCTAAACTAAACCTTAGTCTTCGTTCCATCCCAAGTGGAGGTTGGGGGCATCACAGGATAGTATCAGAGTAGTTACGTCTCTGGGTAAACCCATATGTCCTAAGGAATTTTATGTTAGAATATAGGTTTGAATCTTAGTTTTGCATAGGCTTGAATCTTGCAGCAGGAATTGGATCTGATACACGTGCCCCACAGGATTTGGAGAACTAATGTAGCATGGCACGTGAAAGAAGGGAAAGAAACCTTGAAGGATCCAACACCTGTCAGGATTAGGATCGCTGTTTTGATGGAGGACGTGACTTGGCAAACACGATTCGTCAGATTACGGAAACCATGAAACAACAACAGAAGGTAATCCTGAGTCAAAACCAACAACGCCCGCAATTTGAGAGGCAGGAGAACAGAGGGTGTTCATACGAGAAGTTTCTAATATATAGATACCATAATTTCAAGGGGACTGAGGGTCCCATGAAGGCCAATAAGTGGCTACTAGATCTCGACAGGACTTTCAAGATCAGTAGTTGTATTGAGGAGCAGAAGGTACATTACGTAGGACATCTGCTTCAAGGTGAAGCCGGTATTTCGTGGAATACCAAGAGTCTGCTTTTGATAAGAGAGTTGGGCAATATCATTGTTTTGACCTGGAATAGGTTCAAGGAGGAGTTTCACAATCGATTCTCCCCAAAGTCAATGAAGACCCAAAAGGCCTAGGAGTTTGCCACTTTGGTGCAAGGCAATCTCTCATTGAGCAGTACGTTGCGAAGTTCATGGAGCTGGGAAGGTTTGCCCCACATTTGATTGCCACCTAGAAGATGCAAGCCCAGAAGTTCCAAGGAGGACTGAATCCCAGGATTCACAATTACATAGCTGGGTTCAACATCCACAACTTCCAGGAGTTGGTTAATGTGGCTGCAATAACTGAGGCAGAACAGCGAAGTAAGGCAGCCCAGATCAACCCTGAGAGAAAGAGGGCTTCCTCCTTCACTGCTGACGGGAGTAATGCCAAAAGGAGAATCATCCAAGGAGCCAACAAGGGCAAAGGCATTATGACAGCTCTACCTGTTAGTTGCAAGAAATGTGGAAAGAACCACAATAGAGAATGTCGAGTGGGCTTATGAGTATGTTATTGATGCGGTCAGGCAAGACATATGATCCAGGAGTGCCCTCAGAATGCACAAGGTGGAAAGAAAGCTCTTAACAAACAGCCCAATCAGAGGCCACCTGCTCAAGCTCATGTGTACGCCATCACCCTTAATGAAGAGACGAGAGTTATCACTGATATTTTCCTTTAAATACCTCTCTTTAGAAATTAGATTTTTAAATAGCTACTTAGTACTCAGTAGTTGATTACACCTTAGGTAAAATCATGTTATATGAATACACGGCTTGCGCTTTATTTGACTCCAGCGCTATGAAATCTTTTATATCCGTGACATTTGCACGCACGTGTGACCTATTGATTCAGACGCTTCCTCAAGCTATAGTAGTGTCAATTCCTAATGGGAGCACGATCACCTGTACCCACATATTGAAGAACTGCCCTCTAACTCTGAAGGGAAGATTGATGGGAGTCGACTTGATCATCTTCGATCAACTAGGGTTTGACGTTATACTAGGAATGGACTAGCTATCGAAACACTGTGCTAGGATAGACTGTTGGAGTAAGGAGATTATCTTCGATTAACCGGAAGGTGGACATATCCATCATACGAGAGGGACTGTAAAGGCTACCCCCTTTTTGATTTCAGCTTTGCAAGCAAGAAAGTGCATCGCTAATAATGTCACAACCTACTTAGCACTCATAGTGGAAGATTATGGTGGTAATAAGGAGATTCGTGGGATATCTGTAGTTGAGGAGTATCCTCAGGTTTTCACCAACGATCTACCCGGATTACCCCCTGATAGAGAAATCAAGTTCACTATAGAACTAGAGCCCACTGCAACCCCTATCCATAAAGCCCCTTATCGTATGGCCCTCTAGAACTAAAAGAGCTAAAGGAGCAGATAGAAAAGCTACTAGAAAAAGGATTTATTTGACCTAGTTCATCACCTTGGGGAGCATTAGTTTTGTTCATTAAGAAGAAGGATGGATCGTTAAGGATGTGCATTGATTATAGGGAATTGAACAATGTAATGGTCAAGAACAAGTACTCGTTACCGCGTATCGATGAATTACTAGATCAATTGCAAGGAGCATTGGTATTATCAAATATAGACTTAAGGTCTGGTTATCATCAGCTTAAGATTAGGGAGAAGGATATCCCTAAAACGGCATTTCGAACCAAATACGGACATTATGAATTCCTAGTGATGTCCTTTGGTCTAACCAATGCCCCTGTCGCCTTCATGGACATGATGAACAGAGTATTCAGACCCTACCTGGATAGCTTTGTTGTTGTATTCATCAACGATATATTGATATATTCAAGAAGCGAAGAAGATCACAAGCAGCATCTTCGTTTAGCACTGGATAGGCTGAAAGAACATCGTTTGTATGCCAAATTCAGCAAGTGTGAGTTTTGGCTTAAGAAGGTGAAATTTTTAGGGCAAGTAATTTCAAGTCAAGGAGTATTAGTTGATCCCAGCAAGATCAAAGCTGTAGTAAAATGGAAGCGTCCGACTAATGTGCACGAAATTCAGAGTTTTTGGATTAGCTGGTTACTATCGGCGACTCGTGGAGGGGTTCTCCAAGTTATCAAGACCCATCACTGCCTTAGCTAAGAAGATGCTAAGTATGTTTGGACAGAAGTGTGAGCAGAGTTTCGTGGAACTTAAGGAAAGGCTCACAACTGTGCCAGTACTAGCCCTACCTGAACCCTATAAACCCTACATGATTTTTAGTGACGCATCCAAATCAGGACTTGGACGTGTGCTCATGCAAGAAGAACGGGTTGTCACCTATGCTTCACAACAACTGAAGAACCTTGAGCAGAATTACCCCACCGATGACTTGAAACTGCAGAATCAAAAAAATTTTTTGGTTAAAGTTCTATGGCGGAATCATGATATTGAGGAAGCCACATGGGAAAAAGAAGCTAACATGAGAAGCAAAATACCCCTATTTGTTTGGTGTGCGATTTTGTCTGGCATTTGCATTTATCCATTCATGCATGGCATCCATTGTCATTTCACCCGTGTGATCCGCATCCTTTCTCGTCATTTTCAGTTGCGCCATGGTAGGTAATGGTAGGATCATCTGTAAGACGTATATGAACCACATTCGACTTCGGAGGTTGAGAGCGGAGTAGCGATGGAGACGATTAGACCATATGGTTGACACATTTTGGGCTCAGCAGGAAAGGCTGGAGTACCATAGGACTCACATCCTCAACCATGATGGAAGATGAGGTAACATCCATCTGAGGAGAGCATAGTCGCATGAGAAGCATTAGCCTTATGATGCCGTTCGTTGGATGGGAGAGATTAGGGCCAGATGGCTTAGACATCGTATGAGATCGACTCTCTCAGTTGTGCCAGATCATCCTGAGTCGAGCTAGGCAGCTTAGCAGCATCAGTTCGAGAATGAGCCGCTTATTCCTGACCCCACTCCCCTCGACGCATCCGATACTTCTAAATCTTCCCCGAGTCACGTTTGTTTTCATGAGGAGGGAAATCCTTGGCTTGAGAGTGAGGAATATAGGCAGTGGAGATGCCATGAGGAGAGAGTTAATAGTTTCTACGATTCATATGAGGATGAGTACTATTACCACACTCAGGACGAGGTATTGGAGGATGGCAATGAAAGGCCCCCATCGAGCCCTGAGCTTTAGCACTGTTGGTAAGTCACACTCAACTTTTGCTTAATTGCATGTTCTATTTTGACCTCGATTTCGAGGATGAAATCTTGTTTTAAGGGGGGGAGGATGTAACACCCCACCTAATTAACCATTAGAATTCACCCTTAAACGCTCTAGACTAAACTTTTAATTTTAGGTTATTACTAACATCAATGTTGATAGTGAGGTTAGCCTTAAACTTGACACTTAGAACATTAAGCAAAGAATTATAGAAGCAAGCCCATTAGCAAATTTAGTGAGGCCTTTAGGACCTTAGAACATTCATGGTCCTAGCCCAAGAAGCCTTGAACCACACTCTTAGGGAATTCAAGACTTAGTAGCTAGCTTTGGCCCAAGCATAAGGAAGGCTTAAGGCCTTTGGGCCAAACTTGGTGTAGAATTACACATGGCCCAATTAGGCCAGGTCAAGCCCTATCAAGTTCATCTTAGTGGATCTTGGGGTCTCTTTTCAACCCTCAAAATCTGGAAATGATGCCCCTTCTCATTTAAGCCCACAAGGCCCAAAGTCATGTTTGGGTTTATTTCACTAATCAATCAAGTTGAAAGCCCAATACATCATACCATGTGTTTCCTTAAGCCCATATCATACCCTAAATGTCCAAATTAGGTTTTGAAGGCTGGCTAAGACCATTAATCAACATACATGAGGTTAGTGATCTTTAAGCCATGCTTTGAAACTTAATTTCGTCTTAATCTCTTTTTAACCTTTTAATCACAATTTTCTTGATTTATTATTCCATTTCATTATACTTAGACCTTACTAATACCTTGATAAACCTCCCCACATGTCATTAAGGAAAATGACATATCAAACCCCAAAACTTCATCAATCCGCTAATGTGTATCCCCTTTGAGTGCATGGACTATTTTGCCCATAGGCTCAATATTTTTGTGTCATTTTCTCAAGGATAATATGGTCATTAGACACCACATGAGACCCCTTCAAACCCAAAAAAAGCCTTGGATGAAATTGGTTTCACAAACCATACCAAGAAGCCAAACCGATTGCACCCTTAGGCTAGTTGAGTGGGAACCGGTTGGGTTGAGATTTAACCAACCATCTGCCTTGGCTGAGCCACCACCCCACACCACCTCCATCACCACCCAATCTCCAAGAGGCTCCATGGCCATCATGAGAAATTTGAGAAATTTAATTCAGTTTTTCCCACCAAAGACCACCCAAAACTGAAGTTGAAAAACTGCCAAGTGAAACCACTTGAATCCACCAGTTAGCATATGTGGTTTGCTTGACTTTCTGTCAACTGAACCATGCCCCATGACCTGGACACCTCTACAGGACCATTGTAGACATATTAAGGAGGAAATCATGGTGGTTTCAGGCCACCACTCCCCCTGCACAAGGTGACATATGCCGTGGAAGCAAATCTAGAAAATTCAGCATCTTACACACCGCCCACCTCCAGCAATCCCCTTGAACCAAGGCCAACGTCTCCACCCACTTGACCACCTATAAATACCTCCCTCACTTCCTCATTTTCTCCACACCTCAGCTCCAAACTTTTTCTTGAGTCTTGGGAGCACTTTTCCCCCTTAGAGAGCAATAGAGTGAAACCGAATAGGTTTTTGGTGATTTCTTGAGTGTTCTTGAGCAAGGTTGTCTTGAGAGCTTTGAAGGTCACATAATTTGTAACTTTTCTTGTTGTTGATCTTAGTTTGTGTGTCAAGCTTTGTTTTCAACTATTTTTATGAGATTTGGTGGAGTTTAGAGAAGAACATCATGCTTAGTTCAAAACCGGGTCATTAAATGATGATTTGAATGTTTAAATGATTTTAAGTGGAAATTTAGCTATGGAATGCCTTAAGTATGATTTGATATGATTTATTATTGTCTTAGAATGATTATGGAAGGTTTAATTTTTGATTAAAAGCATGCCATGACATGATTTGATTCTATCTTGTTTTGATCATCAAAGTATGTATCAGTTTTGAATAAGCTGGTGATTAAGGATTGTTAGACATAATTAAGTGTTGGGATGAACTTGATTATCCAAGAATTAGCCTTCATCATATCATTAAAGACCTTAGTGATTATTTGTGATTAAAGAAAATCTCATATGCATGCATTCATAGGAATCAATAGTTGAAAACACACTTAAGCATCAACTAGAGTGCATGCCACGGGTTGAGACTGTTTGAGCAAGTTTCACTTTTATTTTTAGGAATCCAAGGGTATAGATGGTTTTAGAATGCAAAAAATGTGAAGTCCATGAATTTGGTTAAATTTGGGGTTTGTATGCAATTATTGAAAAATTAGGGGCCTTAATGGCAATTTTTGTAAGTCCAGGAGTATTTTTATAAATACCCATTTTGAAACCTTTGATTTTGAACCTCATCCATAGTAGGATTAATACTAATTTAGTACACACTTGATTGCAGCTACTACCACATTTTTTCGATTGCTCAGGAAGTTTGTAAGTTGGCCTATAACTTACACATTGATAGATTATTTATGAATTATTGATAAATGTTTCATTCATATTTCAATTATCATTTTGAGTATAAAATATCATGCTATATTATACATTGAGTGCATACTTACATGACATGTGATATTTTGCACCATTTTGCGTATTGCATCTATAAATGTCACTTTTGCACGAAAGCTTGCTACATATGCGCATGTCATGAAAAATATTTTTCAAAAATAGCATGAAAGTAATTTTTATCACGACCCAAAAGGTTAGGATGAAGAATTATCCTAGTGAAACTCCTCTATCTACTCTGGAGTGCAACAATGGAGTAGTAACCCCTGGGTTGATGATGAATAGTCAATAGGCTTCGAATGAGTTCTTTTTAAAGAACGCCGGAACAAAGTCAATATATTATGACACCTAATGCTGCTGGGTATATACGTTATAATGTTAAAATGTTATGTTATATTTACCTATGCATTGAGAACGAGTTTATAGACAACGTAGTCTCAACAAGAGTTGTACTACGATCACCAGCAGGTATCCACAGTGCATATGAAGAACTGTGATGTTACCACACGTTATGACATTATATGAATTGTTAATAATGATGAAAGTTTATGATGAATTTATGTTTTAAGAAATGGAAGTAAAAATGTTCATTGAACGAAAATATGTGTCTCCATTTTTTTCTAAAAATGTTAAGGAATTTGGATGGGAGACATGCATACTAATTTTTCTGCATATAATGCATTGCATATTTATCATTCTTCATGCTTACTTTATCTTTGTGCACGTTGGTTGTTTAACTTACTGAGATTTCGAGTAAATCTCACCCCTTGTGGGACCACTATCATTCCACTCAAAATGATAGAAGTTGTGTCAGGTCTCGAGGAGGACGAGCTAGATGGAGCGTTGGATCTGACTGATTGAGGAGGAGCTGGGCCTTGAGAGGAGATTGGATTTAATCTTAATATTTATAGCCTAAGTCTTTCATTCTTTAGAACGCATGAAGCGGATGATTAGACTTTCACCCTTAGTTGTACTAAGATTATGCTACATTTGGTACTTTGAACTTGATGATCACTATTGAATTGGGAAGTTTTTTGTTATTCTGGCATAAGTTATACTTTCACCTTTATTTTCCCTGCAATTATTATATATTGCTAGTTGAATATTAGGATGCATTACATATTAATTGTCATGTACAGAGATATATAACTTTGTGTTGCATATCCCGGCGCTCTATATCTTCGTTCCATCCTAAGTGAAGGTTGGCGGCATCACACAAAACTTAAGTCACCTATTGAGTTTTCCTTAAGGCCGTTAGTGGCCATGCTCGATCCTCCCTTCAGTCTACCTTCGAAGAACTGCAACATAGCAACTGGGTCCTCACTTAAGTCTAAGTTGGGACAATCACGATCGTCGCAACTTGGCCCTCACTAAAGTTTGCCTCGGGACAACCTTCACCCTCCACTACTCAAGTCCCCCTGAGATTTCGAGTTTGGCCCACTTAGAGCATTGGCAATGGACTAGCCATTTGCCAATGCAAGTCTAACTTAAAAGTAAAAAGAGAAAAAAATGTCCACATTGGCCTAGCTAAATATCTAAAGTTCAACATTTATGCTACAGTAATTCTTCATCTCTCGCCAAGTCTGGCAAGCTACTTCACACAGACCAAATGTTTATTTTATCATTTCTTGCCTCCCGCTTAAACTTTTCCCTTGATTTTTCTCTATCTTCTTCCCGAAACCACATTTCTTCTTTCTTTCTTTTCTCTCTCGAAACTCATTCTCTTCCTTTCTTTCTTTGCCCTTCTTTGTCTTCATCCCAAAACCCCCATTTCCTCTTTTTTTTTTTTTTCTCCCGAACTCCTCTTCCTTTCTTCTTCGACCTTCTGTCTTCGAAACCGAAAAACCCATTTCTTCTTTGTTTTCTTTCTTTCTCCTGAAACCCATTCGAATCCTTTCTTCGTCGCCCTTGTATTTCTTTCTCCCGAACCTTCTCTCCCGAAACTCCTTCTCTTCTTCTCTTCCGGCCTTTTCTTTCTCTCCTCTTCTTCTCTTCTTCACCCTTTTCTTTGTTTCTCCCGAACCCCCTTCTCCTCTTATCTTTTTCGCCCTTTTACGCCTTCTCCCGAAACTCTCGAAACATAGCAGGTCTTCTTCGTCTTCTCCTCATTGGAAGTGTCGGCTGGTGGTAAGTTTTCTCACTCACTCTCTATTTTACTCACGGGGTCTCACATCCCCGATTATTTAAACACGCACACACTCAGAAATCTTTGCTTTCACATGATAAAATTTTTGGGTTTTACAATAACAGAGTTGGAGGCAAACACAATCACTGGACCGTGTGGCACGCTCGTGAAAGCAATCGATCCCCACGTCCAGGTTTAGGTATGGATGATGCTGTTTTGCGGATTGTTTGCAATTTATACAATATTTATTTGGGGGATGTATATTTTTTTTTTATAAGAATTTGTGGACTGTATATATAGACGTGATTTGTGGAGATTTATGAGGGTTTTATTTATTGGATTCAAAGCTTGTGCAATGTTGTTGGTTATTGGTATTCTGTGAGTGGAATTGTTGTGATTATGCCTCTGTTATTGCAAATCTTTGACTGTGTTCATATAACTTCAAGACACAAAAATTGACTACCATATTAATCGATGACCTCACTTGGGTTCCATCAAATGTAAGGGCTGAGTAACAAAGAAATGAAAAACAGAGAAATGGACTGTTAGTGTGCTGAAATTAGTTAGAAGATATTAAGGCCATATGGTCTGTACATATGAACTCAAACTAGTATTGAGCTTTGTAATAGGAACATCATACATGCCTAGAATTTATGTATTACTTTGGAAAATTCATCAAAGTAATGTTGCTAGTGGGAATGTGTGAAAACTATAAGGGTCTGAGCCTACCTAAACTATAATGTGTGAAAACTTTGGGAAATTCATCAAAGTAATTTATGCTAACTTTCATAATTATCTTCTAAATGAATTTTTGCAGCTTGTTTTCAAAGCCTATAAGGGTCTGAGCCTACCTAAAGCCCCTATACATGTATCATTTGAAATGTGTGTAAACTGTTAAGTTCTATTCTGCCTAGCTATTTTTCTCTCTTCCACAATTAGTTTATACCAATGCTACTACTTTTTGCCTACCTTTTGCCGCATCTTTTGCCAATATGACTAGTGGAAGGAGATGAGAATGAGCCATTGATGCATTTGGGAAGGTGGGTGTCTTGAATTTTTAAGGATAAACATTGTTGGAATTCGGTTGAATTTGGACCACATGATATCCACTAATGTCCACTACTTTTGTTTTATGAATCATACAGCATATTGAGTTTTTTTGCTTATTTTTGGCTACTCTTTTCAAACTACCTAGAATGCATATTTTTGGTATTTGTTCACATTCTTCTCTCCCTCTTCTATGTGCATTCTCTGAAAATAGATACCCCACTAAATGGTTGTTTGCTGCTTATGGACAATATATAATATCATATATATTATGGAATGGATGTATGCTGTTTTAAAATTTTCAGATTACAAAATAACCATTGTACCTCTTATTCCTTTGGTTTTCATTATTCAATTTCCTTTGTTTATGCAATATGATGCTGAGATACTTGATGATGCTAAGATACTACAACATTCCATTATGAGATACTATATAATACAACAATATGATGCTGAATATTTAATATTCGACTTGAATATTGGCCAATGTTCTGACTCCTTGAAAATTTAACCCTTTTCTAGGATGGACACACGTTTTGATGATGACCCCTTCTTCACTACACTATTGCAAAGTGGAGGATGAGGTTGTAATAGCGCCCCAACGCAACATGGTAATGTTGTTGTCCAAGCAACCCCTAACGACGGTGAACAGAGGCATCCATCTAAAAAAGTTCAAAGAGGTGCATCGTTCACTGTTGAAGAGGATAACCTCCTCGTCTTAGCTTGGCTCAACATTAGCATCGATGCGATAAGGGGTACTGATCAAAAGTCTAGTCAATTGTGGGAAAGAATTACCACATTTTATCATAAATATAAAAAATCAAACATTGCTAACCGTTCTGAGGGTTCTTTGATGAATTGATGGTCTACGATTAAAAAATGGACAAATAAATTTTGTGCATTTCTAGCACAAGTAGAGTCATTGCACCCGAGTGGTGCAACGGAGCAAGACAAGGTATGTTGTATCACGGAGCAACGCAAGGTATGTACCATCTTCCACCATTCATGCAATTTGTGATAGACTTGCTTATGAACTAACAAATATTTCTTCACTTTTTGTAGATTGAGAAGGCAAAGATGTTGTACAAAGAGATGGTAGGCTCCAATTTCACAATGGAGCACTGTTGGTGTCTTCTAAGACACCAACCAAAATGGCAGCAACACATCTCCACCGTTGGTAAAAAGAGAAGGTCACCAGAAAAAGTGTTTGGTGAAGTTGCTGTGGACATAGCCGAGGATGACGTCGAGATTCTTGCTGAGAGACCTACAGGCAAAAAAGCTGAGAAAGAAAGGGAGAGGAAGCGGAAGTCGATGGAAGGCAACAATGGTGAGATCAAGATTGCTTTAGCTAAAATGACCGAGGATAGAGCGACATCCATGCAAGAGCGTAGAAATTCTGTGTTGAAGGCAGAAATAGAAAAATCTTTGGTATTTGACCTAAAGAAGAGGAAGTTTGAGGCAAAGATGATGCTGCTAGATCTAAGTGGCATGAATGCCATACAGCAGCAGTATTTCGGCAGTATTCAACTCAAGATTTTTGAGGAATGGAGATCCCATTCTGGAGGTACATCTACATCTCCTTCGACTGCTTATGGAGATGTCTAAAGTCTGATGTTGTTAGTGAATAATATTTTTAAACTTTTAGTGGTTGCCCAACCACATGTGGGCTGGATAAACATGTGGCTGGGTAGCAACTAAATTAATGGACTGTTAGTGATCTGATATGGACTGTTAGTGATTTGATGTGGACTGTTTTAGCTCATTTGTACAAATTAATGGACTGTTAGTGATCTGAACTGTTTTTGTACAAATTTGTGGACTGTTTTACCTCATTTGTGGACTATATTGGGATGAATTGTGGACTGTATTGGGTATTTATGAGATGCTTTGGATAATTGTTGGACTGTTTTGAGGTATTGTTGAACTGTTTTGAGTATTTAGTGGATTGCTTTGGAAATTTGTGGACTGCTTTGTGGACTGCTTTGGCTATTTCTTAACTGTTTTTGGGATAATTTGTGGACTATTTTAGCTCATTTGTGGACTGTATTGGGATGAATTGTGGACTGTATTGGGTATTTGTGAACTTTTTTTTTGGATAATTGTTGGATTGCTGTTACCAATTGTTGAACTGTTTTGAGGTATTTAGTGGATTACTTGGGAAATTTGTTGACTACTTTGTGGACTGCTTTGGCTATTTCTAAACTGTTTTTGGGATAATTTTCTTCTATTTTAGCTCATATATAATTTGGTTATATATGTATTAGGCTTCTTCAGTGTCAAGATTTTCACAAAATAATATGTTTCTTGTCTTGCATTTGATATTTCAAGTGCTAGCTTTTGGTTAACCATGCAGGAAATTTGCGTGAGCCTTTTGGCTTACATGTTATTCTTTCACATTCGTTTTTTTTTTTTCCAACTTTATTTATAATCTTAATAAGCTGTGAGTTTGAGATGTTCATTTGAACCCCTCCCCCCGTACCCACCTCTTCCTTCCTGCTTTATGTATTGGACATTTTATCGTTGCAATTAAATTTTCTTCTTTTGTTTTAGACATTGGGAGAGGGGACGTTTCAGCTTTATTCACATCTTGTCTCATGCTTCTCATTCCTAAAACATAACAATGAATCCGATTGAAATGCTATCACTAAACATAACTATGGATGTAAATGAATATTTCTAAAAACTGAGGAATATTTGTAAAAATTGAAGATTTACAACATGACGAATTAGAAATTTAACATCATAGCTTTACTTAAAGTTGAATGCAGAATTAAAAATTACATGAATTTCAAATTCTAAATTATAAATTAGAAACATAAATGCAAATTACGTACGACCATGAATATTCCATAAATGCTCGATAAGGTCGGTCTGGAGTTGACTATGAGTGCTTCTATCTCTAATTCGATGATGTTGTGCAATGAACTCTATGAATTCAGGTATATTATCACGCGAAATTGGCTCATTTGGAGTCTCTTCCATTTGTTCATAAATAAATTGCTCAGCCCCAAGATATAGATGCCGCTCTTCTTCAACGATCATATTATGTAAGATAATGCATGCGTACATAATATCTTTTAGTACTTCAAGACGAAAAAACCTCACAGGTCCACGCACAATTGCAAATCTACCTTGGAGTACTCTGAATGCATGCTCCACATCTTTCCTTGTAGACTCTTGGCAAGCAGCAAAGTGTTTTTTCTTATTTCCCTGAGGAGATGGAATTGTTTTCACTAATGTTGCCCACGAAGGATATATACCATCTGCAAGATAATATCCCATTGTATATTCATGACCATTGATTGTATAATTGCACGGATGAGCACGACCTTCGGCCAACGCAGCAAAAACAGAAGATCGATCAAGTATGTTGATATCGTTATGCGACCCAGGCGAACCAAAAAAAACATGTCATATCCAAAGATCATAAGATGCAACAGCTTCTAAAATAATAGTAGGCTCATTCACGTGACCAGAATACATACATTTCCATGCAGTAGGACAATTCTTCCATTTCCAATGCATACAATCAATGCTACCCAACATACTTGGAAATCCACGTCTTTGTCCGGCATCTAGTAACCTCACTATATCACTGCTATTTTGAGATCTCAAATACTCACCCCCAAAAATTGAGACAATTGCCTTAACAAATTTTTTCATGCTTTGCCGTGCGGTACTTTTTCCGATTCTTATGTACTCGTCCATTAGATCTACATGGTGACCCCATATGCTAGCATCCTAATTGCCGCAGTCATCTTTTGAAGGGAAGACAATCCAAGCCTCCCACTGGCATCTCTCTTTTGGACAAAATAATCATCGTGAGAGACTATTGTATCATGTATGCGTAAAAAAAGATCACGACTCATTCGAAACCTCCTCCTAAAAAGATATGGCGGATATATTGGTGTTTCAGCAAAGTAATCATTCCAAAGGCGTTGATGACCTTCGAATGAATCACGTCTGATGAACCTACGACGTTGAGGAGTACGATGAGGTGTAGAAGATGTTCCCTCGGATATCATTGCAATTGCTTGTATCATATCCAACTCATGATCAGAATAATCATCATCAAAATTTGAAGAGGGATCCATAGTAAATTGAGGGAAGAAAACTAGAATTGGAGGAATGAAGTTTGGTTTTTGATGAGTGTAATTAGAGGATGAGTCTATTTATAGGGTTTGATCATCAACTAGTAGTTACAACTAAAAAAATTGGTAAAAGAAGAATGGTTAGCTACAAATTAGTTCATTCAAGAATTATAGATGGTGATTGGTTGGTATAATAAGTTGTTGGCATGTTTGTTAGATTCAACTACAATTCTAAATGTAAATATTGGGTAGAAGAAATGTTGGTATGTTTATATATGTGATTGTTGGGTGAATGGTTGACAAAATATATTTATTCAATAATTAGGTTGAGAGAAAAAATATTTGAAAAATAATAATCTTTTTTATTAATAAAATTATTAATTAATATATCAACTGTATTTGTAAAATAAAAAAAAATATATATGTTAAAATATATAATATTTTATTATTATTTAAATTTCAAGATAGTTAGTCTAATGTAGACTAATCTATCTATAAGTCTATATTATAGCTAAAATCTAATATTCTAGCTAAAATTTAGACTAGGCAATGGATAACGCTCTTACAATTAACCCTCCATAACTGAAGTGCCCTTTTGAGTTTAGCTCGAAGCGACTTGCAACCTCACTTTTTCCTATCTTTGGACAACCATGATCGTTCACAGCTCAAGTGCCCAGTCGAGTTTACCTAAGGCTGACTTGAGGCCTCGCCTTGTCCTCCCTCCAGTATGCTTTTGGACAATCATGGTGCTCCGCAACTTAAGTCTACCCTAGAGTTTACATTGAGGGCCATGCAGCCTCGCCTTATTCTCCCTCAAGTCTGCATTAAGACAACCTCGACCCTTCGAAGTTCAAGTCCCCTCTCGAGTTTGCCTTCTGGAGGATTCAGCCTCGCCCATCCTCCCTCGAGCATGTTTAGAGACAATTGTAGCCCTCAATAGCTCAATTTCCCCTAGAGTTAGTAAGTAATCACTTACATTTAAGCTTTTCATCCAAGTAATTGCTAAACGATCTGTAATTAGTTCATTTGTTAAAAGACTCTCTATGTATTGTAATAGGGATTTTCGTTCATGTTAGAGGTAGTTTGTTCAAACTTGGCCCGAATCAAGCTTTGTTCGAACTAGTTCGTGTGATTTATAAGTGTTTGCTAAACGATCTGGTTTAATTGTTAAAAGACTCTCCATGTATTGTACTAGGGATTTTTGTTCATGTTAGAGGTAGTTTGTTCAGACTTGGCCTGAATCATGCTTCGTTCGAACTAGTTCGTTTGATTTCTAATGGGCAACGTCCGAACGAACAAGAATAACATCTGGACCATCACTACGAGACTTACATACGAATCTTGATTTTGAAATATTTTGGGACTCTATATTCATCTAAACTCACACTTTTAGCCTATTCTAGGTCTCTTATGGTCTATGTGAGTAAAAACTTCAAAATCCTATGAAAGTTTGGTCGTTTAAAGAGAACTTCTGTTTTCTCTACGTAAAGGATAAGAACTTTGTTCTTTTTACCTATTGTGGACTATATCTACCATATAGTCCTCCTCTAGACTTAATATGGAACATAAATGGACAAATATTTCTTTTAACACTCACCATTAAATAGTCTCTTTCAAAACCTCCTCTTTGATATAGGTAGAACTCCATCTCTATATTCTCAACAACCTAAAAGCCTGAGATTGCTGTAAGGCTGACTTTGTGGATATAGTCCTCTCTCTTTGAGGTGAGGTGAGTCTTTGCTCTGCAAAGGGAAGTCTCTTGGACGTGGTTTGAAGAGAGTTGCAGATATGGAGGAAGAACTACACAAGTAACGAGAAGGTTTTATTCTAACAGAACAGGAGGCCGACTCTGAGGGTGGAGAAAGACGTGTTAGAACATCTCATTGAGAAAGGAAAAATATGTCTTCTAGTGTTGATCAATGCTGATAGGGTGGTGAACAGACAGGCATTTAGAACAACCATGTATAAAGTTTGGAGAGTTGAGGGATGGATCCAATTCAAGGACGTGGGAGATAATAGGGTGCTGGTGGAGTTTCAGCTTGAAAGTGACAAAACAAAGGTCTTGAGTGGGAGGCCATGGTCTTTTGATAGGGTGTTGGTGTGTTTACAGGAGATTGATGGGCAAGTTCCATTGAAGGATATAGTCTTTACGAAGGAGTTTTTATGGGTTCAAGCTCATGATATGCCAATGTCTTGTATGACTAAGGCAGTTGGCGTTAAGTTGTTTTTGGGGATGGAGAAAGTTTTTGAGGTGGAGACAGATGAAGGGGGTTGTGGATGCGGGAGTGTCCTGAGAGCAAAAGTGGAGGTGGACATCACCAAACCTTTGATTCGAGGAAGGTTTTTAATAGTCGATAATGTTCAGCGATGGATTCCTTTTAAGTATGAAAGACTTCCATCCTTTTGTTTTGACTGTGGGTCTATCAAGCATTCCAAACACTGTCCTGGTGCCAGCCGTTATAACAAGAAGGAGGAAGGTAACCAGTATGGTCCTTGGCTTAGGGCTAACCCAGCGTAGGTTAGTGGTTCTGATGCAAAATGCTACGGTGGTGACATGAACCAGAAACCTCAACATGGCCAGCAGACAGGCAGCTCCGGGATGAAGTCAAATATGGAAACTCAGGAAGTCAGGCTTGACTCCAGGGATGTTGACCCTACGGAGTGTATGCCTAAAAAGTTACAGCATGATTTTGGTAATCATAGCAGGAAAGAGGTGAAGGAAGAAATCTCTACAGCTATGGCCCTAGATGAACAAAAGTTAAAGTCACCTTTTTCCCGCTTCGATGGAGACTTGTAAGGAGTTTTTGCCAAAACAGGAAGGGCTCTCTCATAAAGCTGAGGGTAAGAAAAGTCCAGTGGTGAAAAAGGAAACTCTGGCAACTACTAAGAAGGAAAGAGATACCAATGTGGAACCGCAGCTCCTGATAATATTCTAGTGGCTTATGAAACTCTTCACTCCATGACAACTAGAATGCAAGGCAAGATAGGTTTCATTGTTCTAAAGCTAGACATGAGCAAGGCTTACGATTGTGTGGAGTGGGATTTCCTTGCTTCTGTGATGAGCAAGTTGGGTTTTGATCAAACTTGGATATCTCTTGTGTTGAATTGTATCTCCTCAGTTTCCTATTGTAACAGCCCGCTAGAAATTCATTGGTGGAATTTCTATTGACTTTAGGAATCTCGTAAAAACTCCATAAGTTTTTATGAATCGACCAATCGCATAGGTTTTAATCTATCAACATAGTTAGTGTTATCACTCACTATGGTGCTAGAAATATGAGTTTTATTTATTTGAGATAGTTAGAAGTGTCAGAATGCATTATGGTCCACGCCATTAGACTCAGTGGATTATTTAGAATTTTATGGCGCAATATCCTATTTTCATAATTCTGGACGAAACGTCTGTTGAAAATTGTGAAATTATTTTTAGGGGCACTTCGAGATTGAATTTCGGTAAAAGATTTTCACTGTAGGTTAATATGAATATTTAGGAATTTTTAGTACTAAGTTTATGATTCACTTTTTTGAAGTGAATAGTAACTTCGGTAAGCGCACCAATTGCAGTGTTTCGAAATCACAGTGTGGAATGTCCAAATTGGATTAGAGAAGTTTTATTTGGACACTTGGCAAGATCTTAGCCACACTTAGTGAATAATATTAGACACTTGGCACCATGAGGAATGTTTGTTGGATTTGAAGGAATCAAGGTGTGAGATCATGCCACTTAAGCAAAACCTTGTTTCATCTGCTCAACCAAATTGTGCCAGACCAAAGAGGTTTTCAATCCTAGTGAAACCCTAAATGGTGGGAATCCAATTGAAAGCCCAAAAGCTTTGTTGAAATCGAAACCCTAAACGGTTTCCCCAAAACCCTAAAGTTGGCCTCTAAACCCTTTCTAATCCGATTTCTAGCATTGTGTTTAATCACTTGATTAAATCACTTCCACATGCTATTAATCCTTCAAATTTGTGTTAGAACATCATTATCCAACCTTGTTAACCTTGAAAAATTGATTGGACCAAGTGATATTGGATTTGGGCTTGATAGCAACCCAAACCCTCTTTAAACCCCAAATTTTAGGCCCATTCGGTTTAGGCCCTTTAAGGCCCACGAATTTGGTCACCATAGGATTGCTTCATGGCTAAGTTTTGTACCCCCACTTGGCTGGCCAGATCTGTACAAGAAGGTCCTAGAAGGTTCTAGAAAGACAAAGCAAAAGGGCCACCTCACTCTTTCACTCTCACACTCCACCTTGAGAAAAGATCTTGGTCTGATTTTTATGAGAAGAAAAGGCCAACACTCAACCATTCATTCAGTCCTATCACTTTACATAGCTTGTGTAAGAAGCTCTTCAGTCCACTTCCCACGAAAAGCAGCTCTCCTTTACACTTTTCCTTCATAGAACACAAAAGACACTCTCGGACAGTTTTTCGTACCTCTTTTGAAGGCCTGTTTCGAAGCTTTTGTAAGTGTTTCCTCGCAATGTTTCCTTCATGAAAGTTGTTTCTTCTGGAGTCTAGTTTACGTGGATATATTATTTGTTCCATTTGGAGATCATTTTATTGGTAAAAAGTTGTTTAGACCCCAGAAAGGTTATTCTGGGCGATAAACTGGAGAGTGTGTTATATTTTGGAGTTTTTGACCAAGCTAATGAATAGATCTTGGTCCGAAATTTTTATGGAGTACTGTTAACATGTGTATGTGATTATTGGTTGAGGATTTGTTGCATGATTAAAAGTTTTGGTGAAATATTTTCTTAGGTCTAGAAACTTAGAAACTGGAAGAGGAAAAACAGTTTCTGTTTTGAGAAAGTTTAAATCTTTTATGGTTTAATCTTATTCCAATGGCTTTGATATTTTTATTGGAAGATCCTAAGCATCTTATATACATGTTAGAATGTTATTTTGAAGATATTTGAAGTTAGTTTCGAACATATGAAATTTTATGCAAGGAGATATTCGGTTAGGCCAAAGTGATGATGTTCTTGGCTAAATTTATGTTTTGGTTGATGTTTACCCATGTGATCTTGAGTTTGAAGCTTGGATCTGTTTTATGACACATTTTTGAATCATGTGATGTTTTGGTTTGAAGATCACTTCTTTATAAGTCATGGATCAAGAGGTTGATCAAAACAAGTTAGAAACAAAATTCTGTTTTGAACTTAGAAGAGAAACCAAAAAGTTCAAGTATGGTTTTAGTGATTTTGATGACTTTTGTTCATGATTCAAAACATGATTATTCTTAAGAATATGTTATGAGTGTAGTAGAAGAAAAATTTTGGTTTAATCATGAGTTTTGAGATTTGAAAGAATTACAACAAAAAGCAAAGGAAATAGCCTTATAAGTTTCGGCCATATAGAGTTTTGATGGTTGTGTTTAGTTTTAAATTTTTTTTGAATTGATATTTGAGCTTAGGATAAAATTTACATTAGGTATGTAAATTTTGGTGATTTTTGGAGTTAGGATGCAAAATCCTTAAGTTAGGGGTAAAATGGTCATTTTCCCACATGTAGAGGGTAAAATGGTAATTTTACTCTAAGTTGATATTTTTCTATATTCCTAATTGTTAGTGATTAAGTTCTAATTTTTAGAAATCACTACTTTCAGTTTCCCGTGATCGCACTTGAGTTTTGTCTCGAAGCGCGAAGATCGAGGTAAGTTAGCTTTTAACTTACTATCAATTTAATGTGTATGTGTGATAAGTAAGGGAACTAAATTGTATGTATGCATGTTATCATATGTGCCATGCCAAGTCATTACATATTTATCTGTTACACAGAATTTATTCTGTCATGAATTATTCATCTGTTACACAAGATATTCTGTCACGTATTGCTATACATGCTATACATTGCAAGTATGTCATGTTAAGTTAAGTATGCCATCTGTTACATGTATTTCTTGTCATGTAATATTCATTGTCACATGTTACGCCACGTTAAGAAATGTTGTCTGTTATATGGTATGCCATGTTACGAAATGTTGCATGTTACATGTATGACATGTTATGAAATGTTCTCTGTTACATTTATGTCTCGAAGTATGTCATGTTTGTCGTCCTACGTTCATGTCACGTTATGTTACGTCAAGATTTCTGTCTTTTATGTCACGTTCATGTTACGTCACGTTACGAAATGTCATGTCTGCCAGTTAAGTCATTCATGTCAATCACGACCCTAAGCGCTAGGATGGGGTAATATCCTAGTGGAACTCCTTTGTTCACGCTGGAGTGTCTAAATAGGTGTGAAATTCCCTGGGTTGACGAAGTACAGTCAACAGGTTGCGAATGGGGCCTAATTAGCTGGTCACCGGAGCGCGCCAGGCACTAACGCCGATGGTGCCACACATTATGTTATGTGTGTCCACAGCAAGTGTGGCACAAACAGATAAGTCATGGGGCCACAACAACTGTGGAGCATGAAGTATGGGGCCACAACAACTGTGGAGCATACACTACGTGAGACACAGCAATTGTGACACGTAGAATACGTGGGGCCACAACAACTGTGGAGTACGTATTAACGCACTCACAGCTGGTATAGAAACCTGTGATGTGATGCGGTAATCGGCAGGGACACACGGCTCAAGGGGACCTGTGTAGCACCCATATGGTCACGTTAATGATTAAGTCTATTGAATAAGATTCCAAGTTCAAGTCATGTTTCACGTTATGTTATGTTCAAGTTTACGTTCACGCAATCATGGTAATCCCATGAGACAAGAATATGTTTCAAGTTCATGTTATGTTATATTCACGTTCACGTTATGTTCCAAGTTCATGTTATGTTATGTTCACGTTTACGTTATGTTCCAAGTTCACATTTATGTTATGTCATGCTCAAGTTCAAGTTCAAATTATGCATGTTCACGTTCATGTTATGTTTCAAGTCCATGTTATGTTTCAAGTCACGTTCATGCTAAGCTTCAGTTTCAGTTTAAGTTATGCCAGTTATGTTATGTTGTATGTCAAGTTATGCCATGATTACTTATGATTTGATTTTGCATTCATGCTTTTACTGCCATGCATGCATCATTAACCTGTGTGGAAGTTTCCTGTTAACTTGCTGAGATTTGTAATCAAATCTCACTGTGGTAGTCCCAACTACCATTCCCCCCGAATGGTAGATTTTGTTACAGGATCTGAAGGAGAATCGGGAATCGACCAACTGGAAATGGTCGACTAAGCGATGATGCGATGTAGGTGTTAATACAGTAGTTACCTCAGATTACTACTTGTATTTGTAGAGTTCAATCTCCATCACTCTTTTGATCACAACCATATGGATTAATATTGTGATCTCAGTTGTTTAGTATGTCATTATGTATGAAGTATGTTTTAAGTATTTGGGATATTTCGGTTTGGTGCATAGTATTGCTAAAAAGAAAAATTATCCGCTGCGAATATTGCATAATGCTAGATGCATGTTAGGAATATTGCATCTTATATGTCATGAACGGGGGCAGGTAACCTTGTGTTGCATGTCTCGACGCTTCAAATGTCCGTCCGATCCCAAGCGGAATTTGCGGGCGTCACAGGGTGGTATCAGAGCAATACGTCTCTGGGTTTAAATCCACATGTCCTTAGGAAATGCACCAAATATTAGGCTTGAAATTTTAGTCTTTACTAGGCTTGAATTTCTTGAAGTATAAGAGATAGTATGTGGCTGTAACACGTGTACTCGTGTGATTTAGGAAGTGACATGACTCGAGGTAGGATACCTCAAAACCCTGAGGGAGTTACAAATTAGGATAATCAGAATCCCCGATGGATGGAGGATTAGCTGAAGCCGTACGTTTGCTGACTGACATGCTTAGACAACAGCAACATCAGCAAGCACATGTACCCAGACCCGAAGTCAGGGATTGTTTGTGTGAGAAGTTCTTGATCCATCATTATCCAAACTTTTCTGGTAATGAAGAGCCACTAAAAGCCGAGAAATGGATTATGGATCTCAAAAGGACAGACGAGATCTGTGGATGTACTGAGGACCAGAAGGTTCTATATGTTGTATACCTATTCTAAGGAGAAGCTGGAATATGGTGGGATACACAAAGGCAACTTCTAGTTAGGGAACTAGGAAGTTTGGATGCATTGTCTTGGGAGAGATTTAAGGAAGAGTTGACAACGGATTCTTCCCAGATTCTATCAAACAGCTAAAGGCGCAGGAGTTCGTGACTTTAACTCAAGGTAGTTTGACCGTAGAGCAGTACGCTGCTAAGTTTATGGTGTTAGGAAGGTTTGCACCACACTTGACTTCTACTCAAAGGATGCAGGCACGAAAGTTTCAAGCTAGACTTCAGCCATGGATCCGTAGCCATGTAGCTTGCCTAAGAATAAAGAATTACCAAGAGTTAGTAAACGTGGCCGCGATAACAGAGGCTGTGCAGAGAGGTCTAGCGATCCAAATCAATACCGAATGAAAGAGAACTTCATTGTATGCTAGTGAAGAAAATCTAGAAATGAAGAAGATGTCTACTGGACCAGATAAGGGAGAAGGCATTGAGACTGGAAGCTCAATACTGACCACGTACCCAATATGTGGGATGTCAGGACAGAACCATGGAGGCAAGTGCAAACTTACCTTAGGACTCTGTTTCAAATGTGGCCAACCTGACCACTTGATCAGAAATTGTCCTAAAAGAGGCCAGAGAAATGGAACTGTTCCCATTGGAGATTCCAAACCAAAGCCACGACCTCCAGTACTAGCTTAAGTGTATGCAAGTACTTCTAGGGACGCAGATGCTGACGCCCCAGGAACTAAAGGAGTTGGCACCGTCACTGGTTTTTTTTTCTAAGACCTCTGTATTGTTAAGCTTATTTAAGGTTGATTAGTTTGCAATTGATGGTACTATTGCATTGTTGATACTTTGGGTAAGTTAAATCATTGAGGTTTATAACTTGTACACAGTTTGATTCAAGCAAGGCCCTATTTTTAGTGATTGTGGTATTGCACGAGAGTTCAGTTCGTACTTTGAATTGTTACCAGGTGGTAAGAGTAACATTTCTCATTAAGAGTATTTCTATTCATACCAGTGTAGATATGGAATACCTTTTAGTAGTACGAGGAAGGATATTCAAGGTTGATGAATTAGTATCCCAAGTATTTGGAGTTTGTTTTGATTCGAAGGTTACAATGAAATTTGTGTTCGGAAGAGTACAGTGTGTGGGAGAAGCTTTGGCTTTAGTAGGATTCACTTATGATAATAGTTTTGTCCAATCGCGAATAAATGGTTTCTGGCAAAGCACCGTGTTTGTGGAAACCTAGATTGCCCTTATATTGGAGACATTTATATGGGGAGTAAAATCTTGTCTTAAGGATTTACGTGAACAGTAGGATCAAATTCTTTGGATTAGAGTCAGAATAAGAGGCAGCTCATGATGGATAGAAGAGCTATGTTAATCATAAGAGAGAAACTCTTGAGTTGAGGTTAATAGCTGATCGTTTATCAAGGTACCACCTAGGAGGAGGAACGATTCGTGGTGATTATGAAGGAGTAAGCTAGTCCTAGGCAGATATAATTCCTTGAGGAAATAGAGAATGAGAATTCAGTTGTGTATGGATTAAATTCTTCCAAAATGAACTGCAAGAATACTTGAAGTTTTAGATTTAGAGTGTATGCTGGTACGACTTGACCTACCTGGTGGAAATATTCCAGTACAAATTGATATGATTTGAGAGAAAGAGAGTTAAGAATGGAAGATATATATACACGTTGTGGATAATTCTTTGAATAGTGAAGAGAATAGTGATTTATTTTAAGCAAGGATTCAGTATCCTAGAAGTCATTAAGTTTAGGCAGTAACCTTTGGGATTGCTATACCCTAATGTTATAGTGGTAGTTATTTTGTATAACCCGGTGATGGTTATAGATAAGAATAGTGTTGACCACAAGAGGAAGACATTACCTCAAGAAGAACGAGACCTACCCCTTGGGCATGATGAGGCATCCAGTGATGGGCAATACGTTGGTAAGCAACTTTTCCTTTTGAGCATATTTTATGTTTGTACTTACGTCGATTTCGAGGACGAAATCTTTTTTTTAGGAGGGGAGGATGTAACAGCCCGCTAGAAATTCATTGGTGGAATTTCTATTGACTTTAGGAATCTCGTAAAAACTCCATAAGTTTTTATGAATCGACCAATCGCATAGGTTTTAATCTATCAACATAGTTAGTGTTATCACTCACTATGGTGCTAGAAATATGAGTTTTATTTATTTGAGATAGTTAGAAGTGTCAGAATGCATTATGGTCCACGCCATTAGACTCAGTGGATTATTTAGAATTTTATGGCGCAATATCCTATTTTCATAATTCTGGACGAAACGTCTGTTGAAAATTGTGAAATTATTTTTAGGGGCACTTCGAGATTGAATTTCGGTAAAAGATTTTCACTGTAGGTTAATATGAATATTTAGGAATTTTTAGTACTAAGTTTATGATTCACTTTTTCGAAGTGAATAGTAACTTCGGTAAGCGCACCAATTGCAGTGTTTCGAAATCACAGTGTGGAATGTCCAAATTGGATTAGAGAAGTTTTATTTGGACACTTGGCAAGATCTTAGCCACACTTAGTGAATAATATTAGACACTTGGCACCATGAGGAATGTTTGTTGGATTTGAAGGAATCAAGGTGTGAGATCATGCCACTTAAGCAAAACCTTGTTTCATCTGCTCAACCAAATTGTGCCAGACCAAAGAGGTTTTCAATCCTAGTGAAACCCTAAATGGTGGGAATCCAATTGAAAGCCCAAAAGCTTTGTTGAAATCGAAACCCTAAACGGTTTCCCCAAAACCCTAAAGTTGGCCTCTAAACCCTTTCTAATCCGATTTCTAGCATTGTGTTTAATCACTTGATTAAATCACTTCCACATGCTATTAATCCTTCAAATTTGTGTTAGAACATCATTATCCAACCTTGTTAACCTTGAAAAATTGATTGGACCAAGTGATATTGGATTTGGGCTTGATAGCAACCCAAACCCTCTTTAAACCCCAAATTTTAGGCCCATTCGGTTTAGGCCCTTTAAGGCCCACGAATTTGGTCACCATAGGATTGCTTCATGGCTAAGTTTTGTACCCCCACTTGGCTGGCCAGATCTGTACAAGAAGGTCCTAGAAGGTTCTAGAAAGACAAAGCAAAAGGGCCACCTCACTCTTTCACTCTCACACTCCACCTTGAGAAAAGATCTTGGTCTGATTTTTATGAGAAGAAAAGGCCAACACTCAACCATTCATTCAGTCCTATCACTTTACATAGCTTGTGTAAGAAGCTCTTCAGTCCACTTCCCACGAAAAGCAGCTCTCCTTTACACTTTTCCTTCATAGAACACAAAAGACACTCTCGGACAGTTTTTCGTACCTCTTTTGAAGGCCTGTTTCGAAGCTTTTGTAAGTGTTTCCTCGCAATGTTTCCTTCATGAAAGTTGTTTCTTCTGGAGTCTAGTTTACGTGGATATATTATTTGTTCCATTTGGAGATCATTTTATTGGTAAAAAGTTGTTTAGACCCCAGAAAGGTTATTCTGGGCGATAAACTGGAGAGTGTGTTATATTTTGGAGTTTTTGACCAAGCTAATGAATAGATCTTGGTCCGAAATTTTTATGGAGTACTGTTAACATGTGTATATGATTATTGGTTGAGGATTTGTTGCATGATTAAAAGTTTTGGTGAAATATTTTCTTAGGTCTAGAAACTTAGAAACTGGAAGAGGAAAAACAGTTTCTGTTTTGAGAAAGTTTAAATCTTTTATGGTTTAATCTTATTCCAATGGCTTTGATATTTTTATTGGAAGATCCTAAGCATCTTATATACATGTTAGAATGTTATTTTGAAGATATTTGAAGTTAGTTTCGAACATATGAAATTTTATGCAAGGAGATATTCGGTTAGGCCAAAGTGATGATGTTCTTGGCTAAATTTTTGTTTTGGTTGATGTTTACCCATGTGATCTTGAGTTTGAAGCTTGGATCTGTTTTATGACACATTTTTGAATCATGTGATGTTTTGGTTTGAAGATCACTTCTTTATAAGTCATGGATCAAGAGGTTGATCAAAACAAGTTAGAAACAAAATTCTGTTTTGAACTTAGAAGAGAAACCAAAAAGTTCAAGTATGGTTTTAGTGATTTTGATGACTTTTGTTCATGATTCAAAACATGATTATTCTTAAGAATATGTTATGAGTGTAGTAGAAGAAAAATTTTGGTTTAATCATGAGTTTTGAGATTTGAAAGAATTACAACAAAAAGCAAAGGAAATAGCCTTATAAGTTTCGGCCATATAGAGTTTTGATGGTTGTGTTTAGTTTTAAATTTTTTTTTTGAATTGATATTTGAGCTTAGGATAAAATTTACATTAGGTATGTAAATTTTGGTGATTTTTGGAGTTAGGATGCAAAATCCTTAAGTTAGGGGTAAAATGGTCATTTTCCCACATGTAGAGGGTAAAATGGTAATTTTACTCTAAGTTGATATTTTTCTATATTCCTAATTGTTAGTCATTAAGTTTTAATTTTTAGAAATCACTACTTTCAGTTTCCCGTGATCGCACTTGAGTTTTGTCTCGAAGCGCGAAGATCGAGGTAAGTTAGCTTTTAACTTACTATCAATTTAATGTGTATGTGTGATAAGTAAGGGAACTAAATTGTATGTATGCATGTTATCATATGTGCCATGCCAAGTCATTACATATTTATCTGTTACACAGAATTTATTCTGTCATGAATTATTCATCTGTTACACAAGATATTCTGTCACGTATTGCTATACATGCTATACATTGCAAGTATGTCATGTTAAGTTAAGTATGCCATCTGTTACATGTATTTCTTGTCATGTAATATTCATTGTCACATGTTACGCCACGTTAAGAAATGTTGTCTGTTATATGGTATGCCATGTTACGAAATGTTGCATGTTACATGTATGACATGTTATGAAATGTTCTCTGTTACATTTATGTCTCGAAGTATGTCATGTTTGTCGTCCTACGTTCATGTCACGTTATGTTACGTCAAGATTTCTGTCTTTTATGTCACGTTCATGTTACGTCACGTTACGAAATGTCATGTCTGCCAGTTAAGTCATTCATGTCAATCACGACCCTAAGCGCTAGGATGGGGTAATATCCTAGTGGAACTCCTTTGTTCACGCTGGAGTGTCTAAATAGGTGTGAAATTCCCTGGGTTGACGAAGTACAGTCAACAGGTTGCGAATGGGGCCTAATTAGCTGGTCACCGGAGCGCGCCAGGCACTAACGCCGATGGTGCCACACATTATGTTATGTGTGTCCACAGCAAGTGTGGCACAAACAGATAAGTCATGGGGCCACAACAACTGTGGAGCATGAAGTATGGGGCCACAACAACTGTGGAGCATACACTACGTGAGACACAGCAATTGTGACACGTAGAATACGTGGGGCCACAACAACTGTGGAGTACGTATTAACGCACTCACAGCTGGTATAGAAACCTGTGATGTGATGCGGTAATCGGCAGGGACACACGGCTCAAGGGGACCTGTGTAGCACCCATATGGTCACGTTAATGATTAAGTCTATTGAATAAGATTCCAAGTTCAAGTCATGTTTCACGTTATGTTATGTTCAAGTTTACGTTCACGCAATCATGGTAATCCCATGAGACAAGAATATGTTTCAAGTTCATGTTATGTTATATTCACGTTCACGTTATGTTCCAAGTTCATGTTATGTTATGTTCACGTTTACGTTATGTTCCAAGTTCACATTTATGTTATGTCATGCTCAAGTTCAAGTTCAAATTATGCATGTTCAAGTCCATGTTATGTTTCAAGTCACGTTCATGCTAAGCTTCAGTTTCAGTTTAAGTTATGCCAGTTATGTTATGTTGTATGTCAAGTTATGCCATGATTACTTATGATTTGATTTTGCATTCATGCTTTTACTGCCATGCATGCATCATTAACCTGTGTGGAAGTTTCATGTTAACTTGCTGAGATTTGTAATCAAATCTCACTGTGGTAGTCCCAACTACCATTCCCCCCGAATGGTAGATTTTGTTACAGGATCTGAAGGAGAATCGGGAATCGACCAACTGGAAATGGTCGACTAAGCAACGATGCGATGTAGGTGTTAATACAGTAGTTACCTCAGATTACTACTTGTATTTGTAGAGTTCAATCTCCATCACTCTTTTGATCACAACCATATGGATTAATATTGTGATCTCAGCTGTTTAGTATGTCATTATGTATGAAGTATGTTTTAAGTATTTGGGATATTTCGGTTTGGTGCATAGTATTGCTAAAAAGAAAAATTATCCGCTGCGAATATTGCATAATGCTAGATGCATGTTAGGAATATTGCATCTTATATGTCATGAACGGGGGCAGGTAACCTTGTGTTGCATGTCTCGACGCTTCAAATGTCCGTCCGATCCCAAGCGGAATTTGCGGGCGTCACACCTATTCTATTCTTCTTAATGGTGAGCCTCAAGTCTCTTTCAAACCATCTAGGGGATTAAGACAAGGGGATCCTCTATCCCCTTACCTTTTTATCCTATGTGGAGAGGCTTTATGTTGTATGTTGAAGAAGGGTAAATCTAATGGAAGTATTTCTAGTGTCCCCATTGGCAAAGGCCCCCAAAGAGTTAGCCATCTGTTCTTTGCTGATGACAGCATGATTTTCTGTAAATCAAACTCACTCAAATGGAGTAATCTGATGAGGATTCTTGGTATCTATGAATGTGCCTTTCGCCAGGTGCTAAACAAGGAAAAATCATCTATCTTCTTCAGTAAAAACACTCCACTGGAAAATCAAAGAACAATCTTGAGAAATTCTAGGAGGTTCTTTGAAAAATATTTGGGGCTTCCTGCCATGGTTGGTAGAGCCAAAACTGCAGCTTTTCACTGTCTTATTGATTGGACTTGAGCAAAGATTACAAATTGGAAGACTAAATGTGTTTTAGCAGCAGGAAAAGAGGTATTGCTTAGATCAGTACTGCAGGCCATCCCTACTTATACAATGGGCATCTTCTTACTCCCACAATCCATAACAAAGAGGTTGGATCAACTGTTGAGGAAGTTTTGGTGGGGTTTCAATGAGGATCACTCCAATATTCAGTGGGTTAAGTGGAGTAATCTATGTAAAGGTAAAGACCATGGTGGTTTGGGGTTTCAAAACTTTAGCAGTTTTAACCTTGCTCTCCTAGCCAAGCAAGGGTGGAATGTCCTCACTAGTCCTAACTCTCTTCCTGTTCAAGTGCTAAAACAGAAGTACTTCCCTTCTAAGAATTTTGTGGATGCAAAACTGGGTTTTAGACCATCTCTGGCCTGGAGAAGCATGTTGGCAGGTTTGAAATTGCTTAAAAAGGGTTTATTATGGAGAATTGGTAATGGGCATAAAGTTAAGATATGGGGGATAGATGGTTACCTAGACCATATTCATTGGCACCAGGAAGCAGAAACAATGGTGATACTGAAGTGGAATGGGTTGCAGACCTAATGAATCCTGTTCTAAAGAGGTGGGATGAAACCTTGCTCAACAACTTGTTCTCTTAGTAGGAGGTGGATCTTATCAAAGCTATACCTATCAATTTGGGCAACAGAGAAGACAAATTAACTTGGGGAGGCACCAACAATGGAATGTTTTCAGTAAAAAGTGCTTACCATCCATCTACACAGGGAGATTCTATCATGCCAATAAGGGGGGCCCTCAAAAGACCATGCACAGAGTGATATCTGGAAGTCCTTGTGGAAATTGCAGGTTCCCAATGCAGTTAGAATGTTCATTTGGAGAGATTTTAATGAGGATTTTGCAAACTACAGAAGAGGAAACTTAGAGAGAATAGCTTATGCCCAATCTGTCAACTTGAAGAGGAATCATCAGGCCATGTATTATGGGGTTGCAGTGTTGCTCAAGATGTATGGGGCCAAGCAAGTATCAAAATTATGAAGATGTCCTTGCAACGTGATCTGTTTAGAGACATTTGGGAGCAGCTGACAGTAAAGTTAACAAAAGCTGAACTAGAAATGACAGGGCTGATAGCAAGACTTATATGGACTAGAAGAAATGATGTCGTGCATGGCAAGGACTTTAGACACCCTAACTCTATCATCCATAAGGCCAAAGAGGATCTAAGGCTTTTCAAAATTGCTAAGCTCCAGGTTGCTGCTCCTTCTGCTGCAACTTGCCCTGGCATTGTGCAGAAATGGAAAAAACCTCCAGAATGGAAGTATAAACTTAGCTGGGATGCAACTTTAAATGTGTCATTGGGATTGGTTGGCATTGGAGCCATTCTCAGAGACTACCATGGCATGGTTCTTGGGCCAGTTAGGGCCAAAAGAATGCTAAGAGTCTCACCTTTTACTACTGAAGCCTATGCTATAATAGTGGCTATTCTGTTCTGCAAGGAAGCTAGAGTTATAGACTTAGTTCTTGAAGGGGACTCGTTGCAGGTGGTTCTAAACATGCAGAACTCTACAAAGGACTGGAGCCAAGGTGGTCTAATTCTTGAAGATGCAAAAACTGTCTTGGAATCTTTTCCTGCTTGGAGCATTGAACACACAAAGAGGGATGCTAATATGGCTGCTCACTTGCTATTTGCTAAGCCAAGGATGCCCTTAATTGTGTAGAAGATTTATATAATCTTAGAGTGTATTCCTGATTGTGTTAAGCATATTGTTTTAAAAGACTCTTTGTAAACAGTTTGCTTGAGGAATATAGATTGATCTTGATTTCAAGAAAATAAAAAATAAAAACACTCTAAAAGCCTCATCAAGAACACTTTTTGCTAAAAGTTTAACTAGGTTTGAGAGATAAGAGTGAGAGAACTCTGCACAAAAGGCTGAGGGGTCAAGTGGTGTTTAGAGGCCAGACTTGGGACATCCAGATGTCCATGCTACGTCACACTATAGACCGTCATGCTAGTGTTAACGCAAAGTTGCGCGCACACAACACGCAACTTTCGGTTTATAGGGCCAACGTTAAAACAGATCACGGTAGAAGTGTCCGAACAGATGACTATGTCACGAGCAGGGGCCATGCCATGTTTTCAATCAAGGAAGGCAAATGCCATTCCGATCTGACTACATACGGACAGAGTTCCTAATCATACAACCGTCCAACACCAACCTCACTGCACTCCATACTTGACATGCGATGTGTAGCACACAATCTGTCTGAGGATCAATGGCGGAGTCACATATACATGCGAAAGTTCCATTACATGTTCCCTGATCTTAAGTGGAGTCACTCCACTTTTTTGAAGTACTCGGCATCGCAGTTATTTGGACGGGAAGCGAATTGAGCACATTTATTTCATAACACACCTTTCGGCCCTTGGACATCATTCTGATTTAGATTGGGCCTACCAAGTTAACTGCTTTTGTGGAAGATGCATGGGCCTCGTTAAATATATAGTAAATGGTTCGCACATACCATATGTAACAAATTAAGATTTTAAATCAATCGAGAAAAAAATCACGTCAATTTACAGTACTATACCTTGGACGAGGTTGTGTTAGATTTGAGCGGGTTCAATTCAATGTTATTGTCAAACCTTTAATTATTAAAAGCTAATTATTAAAAGCCATTGATCTCACGCACGTATCAAACTTCATTACCTGTCCATCAGTAACTCTCAAGCATTACTGAGTATTGTTTATGTAAGCGTTGTTCATGATTATTATTTGATGCAGTCTTCACATCAATGGTGCTTACATTTTGCCTTTCGTCATTTTTCCCGTATAAATCTTCCCGTATAAATCTCTCATGTTCGTGTTACGGTTCCCTGTCTATTGTCACATGCGTACTACTAGGGGTGATTAACGGTCCGGTCGGACCGAACGGACCGGACCGAGACTTAGACCGGTCCGGTCCGGTCCATATTTTAGAGGACCGAAATCATTCGGTTCGGTCCACGGTCCACAATTTTTTCAGACCGGACCGGACTGAATGAAAAATTAAAAAAAATATATATTTTATATATAATAATTGTACAATTAACAATATAAATTTTTAAATATATTATTAATACTTGTTAATATTCTATAAATTAACAATATTTTATATATATCTTCATTTAACCTATCACTATTAACAATATAAAATTTTAAATATACTATTAACACTTGTTAATATTCTATGAATTAATAAATATATAATATCAATTAGTTAATTATATAGTAATTATATAAATTAATAATATAATTATCATCTAATTTATTATCATTGACCATATAAAATATTTTTTTATTGAGTTTGTTACATAATCCACATTAATAAGTCACTTAGTTTAATTTAGTATTTTAAATAAATTTTTTTATTAATTATTAAAGAAAAAAAAAAGGGTGGACCGACTGGACCGGACCGGACCGATCGGTCCGGTCCGGAAAAATAATGGACCGAAAATTTTCGGTCCATCGCCGGACCGGACCGGACCGGACCGGCCCGTTTGCAGCCCTACGTACTACGGGTCGGCTTCAATTAAATTTTAGATCTGGATGTGGCTTACGAGCTTAATATTAACTTTACTATCCATGTCAATTCCAAGTTAAAAGAATAGTATCTCGATCGATCTGTTTAATATAAAATATAGGCCGGTATTAAAATGACCAAATTATTATTTATTTTTTTAAGACTTTGTCAATTGTACCAATGATCAAGTTGCATTTATAAATATCATGCAAACTTACAATGTAAATGCACTGATGGCCAACACTACAACAGATAAGATCTTTTGGGATGAAAATTTTTGTCCCATAAGATTGGGCTTTTGTCCCAAAATATATTTTGGGATGAAAAATAAAGCATCTCAAGGTCGTCCCAATATCACTGTCCCAAAATGTATTTTGGGACGAAAATTTGCTTGGTTGTTCAAACTGGTTTGAACGACCATTCTTTTCTGGGACATTTGAATTTCCTCCCAGAAAGATGTTCGAACGCCAACAAAAAATGTTTGACCGGATATGTATGTTCAAACGCATGGGTGGTCGATCAATACTAGTCCGTTTGACCAAATAGACATGAGGGAACGTTCGAACAAACAAATTGATGATCGAACAAAAATTATATTTTTACAATTTTACAGATTGAGTAAGATGTTCGAACGTATAATGAAAGGATCAAATGATTTTCCAGTTAACAGATGGTTGAATGGTTTATTGTGATGTTCGAACGGTCGTTTGCGATGTATTTTGTTCAAATGTTTAATGGACTTTCAAACGGTTAATTATTTACTTTAACCAAAAATTTAAAACAAAATAGACATAATTAAATAATATTTTAAAAAATACATTACAAATTATTCAATACAAATAAAACTAGTCATAAGTCTGAACTAAATAAATAAAATAGTAATAATAGTATTAACACTGTAATCTATACAAAATTTTATAATTAAATCCCAAAATGTATGCAAAACATGAAAATCAGTTGCATGGAGACTTGAACTGTTGTATAAGCATCTGCATTTGTAGTTGCATCTCTCTCCTGAACTCTTCTTGTTATTCTTCTTGTTGTTTCATGTGCATCTCCATGTCTTCTTGTTTCACTAATTGAGACTCTAACTCATGTTGTCTAGTAGTCAATTCTTCGATCCTGGAATTCGTATTCTCTAACACTATAGAAGTACTTGACGTTAAGGAAGAGTTAGAAGGCTTTACACAGTGACCCAAACCCATCAAATATCCTTAATGTTGACTCAGAACCTGTGTAAAAATTTCAACATCACTTATTGAGGAATTTTGATCTGATGCAGCTTCAGCACATAGGGCAACCATTTTTTCCTACAAACAACATAAAGAATTAATATCGTCACAAATATTCAAATATGTTTAATTAAAACATATTATAATACTTACATAATTTTCACGAGCATTGAGATGAGTCTACTCTCCATTACGATCAGTATGTGATGCAGCATATAATTTTCTCAAATCATAATTGGTGTTTGACTCTTGCTACAACAGACATTGTTAAGATATAAAATCAATATTAAAATTAGTACCTCCAAAAAATAAACTATATAGAATAAAAAAATAAAAAGTATATTACCAATTTCATAGAGAGATGATGTAAAGATTTTGAGCCTGCATGATGATGAATCTTCAACTTCGATATATTTGTTTTGTTTATAGGACTTCACTGCTGCATAGAAGTTGTAAATATTAGTAAGCAAAGATTATAAATAAGACACGTAAAGAATTCATTTAATTTACCATGATGGATCATCAAACATGTCGCAAAATTTTTCCCAATCGGAAGGTTGGACATCCTGAAAAGGATGCTGGCATGCATCTTCCTTGTTCTCGTACTTATTGTAATGCTCATGACACATTGTCTTATACTAGCGGAATGCATTACACATAAACTCATCGACAGTCTTACTCTTTTCTCTCCGACCAAAATCTAGTTCAAAGTCATCATTGAAAAAATATATACACAGATATTACCACTTAAAATATTAAAAAGTATTAATATAAATTAATTATTTTAATATTACGTACCAAACAATGCTTCATTATAAGCTATTTCACATCTTACGAGACTTTATGCCATGAACTCATAGCCAAATGTGCATAAGTCCGTGGAAGAGCACCCACATGCGATGTAAGTCAAGCTGCTTATTGTCCTTTGCCTCTGGTATGTTCGTCAGGATCTCTGTCCGTGGAGCTCTAGTTATATTTTTAGTGGACGGACTCGCTGAATATCTAGGTATTCCTAGACTGTGCGATGCCTATCCGAACGTGCTGCCTAGAAAGTCTAATCCTTCGGGTGATGTGGAGACGGCTCAGGACGAGGGAGAAGCAGTGTATACAGATGAGCTCGATACCCTCGTTGATCATGAGGTGAGAGACTTGATTGTTGGTTCAGATGCTCCTGTGTATGATGGGACGAAGAGCATTAGGCAGGCAGAGTTATCTTCTTTCTTCAAGATCATGAATCTGATAATTGCCAACAATATTAACCCTTGGTAGCACAAGATTGAGGTTGGCATGGATCGAGCAAAATTTACGATACTGGTTGCTCGTGACATTCCTATCAACCTCGTGGGGTATATATTCGAAAGGATTCAATCAGAGGCTTGTACATTAATACAACATATATACTGCCATTCAGGATCCTGGTCACCCAATTTTTGCTATATTTCGGGGTCGTGCTAGATGTTGCCGATGCTGCACGTATGCTTAAAAATATAATCTGCAAGTGTACAGAATTGTAACAAGTAGTAAAGTATTTTAAAGAAAACAGTTATCGAACTCACATGGAATAATTATGCTATTGAGTATTGAATTAATTACTATTTGAAAAATCAAAATTTGAAGAATGATTTATCTAAATTAAACTGAAGAAAAGAATATTAAAATTAAGATTTTAAAAATAATAAAAATAGATCTAGAGCATTTGACTTCACCTAGCAAATCCCATACAATTTATTCTTCCTTGTTATATAATCCCAGTTATCCCAAATTGATGATAAAAATCCCTTAACTATTCAATATTTTCTTTAGAACAATACTAAAAATATTTCCAACTAATAACTCCATAACTCTATGTAAATTTAACTAATTGGAAACTCGTTAAATTCTTTAGATTTTTCTTGAAAATCACATTAGTCGCGGTAAAGCATATCTGCTTTCGCTCAACTAATAGTGTTTAATCTTAGAACTTTAATCACAACTCACCTCTCGGTCTCATTGCAATCCAAAAGATTGAACAATAGTTAGCTAGAAAATTGTAAACATTAAGAATAAGGAATAAACACTCAATCATGGAAATATTTAAAATAAAATGACTTGGAATATAAATTGTGTGTTCAATACTAGGCTACATCAAAACTATAGAAAATAAAATTAGTTCATAATGAAATTAAAAATAAAAAGAATAAAACTGGTGTTCTTCGTTGGAGTCAGTTGATAAAACATGCGGCTTTCGTCTCTGCTCCACCAGATCTGCCTCCTTGAAAGAAACTCAAAATAATAAACTCTAAACTATCGAAACCTAAACTCAGACTCTTTAAAACTCAAAATTAAAACTAAGATTATGAACCAAGACTCCTATTCATCCCATAAGACGGGATTAAATAGATGTCAAAGCTCAAATTCAGAAACAAAATAAATGTGGCTACAATCTAGCCTAAAAATATGGAAAATAATTTCTAAAACTAGATGTTAACATAAAAGAAAATTATCCCAAGAATATCAAAATTATCTAAAATGGAAGATTCAGGGTATGTTTGGGTGTTGAGAAGTGTTGAGAATGTTTGTGAATAGTTATGAGTAGAGATTGGAGTGAGTTTGTGGGTCCCATTGAGAGTATTTTGAGTTGTTTGGATGTGTGAAGTATGTTGAGTTGTTGACTTTTGAGTAGGTAGTTGAAAAATGTGTGGGTCCCATAAATATTATAGTGATTTATTTTTAGTAATAAATATTATAATGATTTTATTATAGTGATTTTTTAATATTAATAAATATTGTAGTGATTTTATTTTACTTTTATATATAATAACGATTTTATTTTAGTTTATATATAATTGTGATAAATATTATAATGATATTATTTATATATATATAATAGTTATAAATATTATAGTAATGTTATTTTTTATTTATATATTATAGTGATTTTATTTTTAATTTATATATAATAGTGATAAATATTATAGTAGTTTATTTTTAATTTATATATAATAGTGATTTTATTTTTTATTTATATATTATAGTGATTTTATTTTTTATTTATATATTATAGCGATTTTATTTTTTATTTATATATAATAGTTATAAATATTTTTTATTTATATATTATAGTGATTTTAATTTATATATTATAGTGATTTTATTTTTATTTATATATTATAGTGATTTTATTTTTTATTTATATATATAAGATTTTATTTTTTATTTATATATAATAGTGATAAATATTTTTTTATTTATATATTATAGTGATTTTATTTTTTATTTATATATTATAGAGATTTTATTTTTTATTTATATATTATAGTGATTTTATAGAGATTTTATTTTTTATTTATATATAATAGTGATAAATATTTTTTATTTATATATTATAGTATATATTATAGTGATTTTATTTTTTATTTATATATTATAGTGATTTTATTTTTTATTTATATATAATAGTGATAAATATTTTTTATTTATATATTATAGTGATTTTTTATTATTTATATATTATAATGATTTTATTATTTATATTTAATAGTGATAAATATTATAGTGATTTTATTTTTTGTTTATATATAATAGTGATAAATATTTTTATTTATATATTATAGTGATTTTATTTTTTATTTATATATTATTGTGATTTTATTTTTTATTTATATATTATAGTGATTTTATTTTTTATTTATATATTATAGTGATTTTTTATTATTTATATATTATAATGATTTTTTATTTATATTTAATAGTGATAAATATTATAGTGATTTTATTTTTTATTTATATATTATAGTGATTTTATTTTTTATTTATATATTATAGTGATTTTATTTTTTATTTATATATAATAGTGATAAATATTTATTTATATATTATAGTGATTTTTTATTATTTATATATTATAATGATTTTATTATTTATATTTAATAGTGATAAATATTATAGTGATTTTATTTTTTATTTATATATAATACTAATAAATATTTTTTATTTATATATTATAGTGATTTTATTTTTTATTTATATATTATAGTGATTTTTTTTATTTATATCTTATAACAATTTTTTTTATATTTAATAGTGATAAATATTATAGTGATTTTATTTTTTATTTATATATAATAGTGATAAGTATTATAGAATGTTTGTGAATAGTTATAAGTAGAGATTGAAGTTAGTTTGTGGGTCCCATTGAGAGTATTTTAAGTTGTTTGGTATGTGAAGTATTTTCAAAAGTACGAGAATATTTGGAAAGTGTTAAGGATACTTGGTCACCCAAACACAGCCTCAGTGATATGTGGCTTAATTTGCAGAGATTTGGAGGATTTGGTAGTCAGTAAATTGATTACGGAACTTGGGAAGATCCCATCGGGTAGATGTTGTGTGCACTAAATAAAACTGGCGGGCGTGGAGGTAACAAAGACTACACAGCCCTCTCCTCGTCTACCGAGTAAAAAGACACCCGACCGGGATGAAAGATTCCTATCGCATTTTCTAGTTGTTGCCCATGATGTTGTTTAGGTTGATCTTTTAATTTAGTCACATAAACTAGTCGCCCAATCTAACCACCTAGAATCTTGTCGCCAAGTCTTCGCACCTTCTGGTTGCGCCTTCTAGTCGCGAGTCTCGTTGCCTAAATCTATTCGGCTTTCTTCAGATTCACAATCTCTCATCGGTTTGGATTCGTAGTCTCTTCTTTTGTACCTTTACACTAAATATTTTCATTCCTTTAAATCCAAGAAAATAAATAAAAATATGTAGAGATAAAATAAAATCAATAGTATTGAAGGGAAAATAACACTTTTCAAAAATTAAATAGTAATAAAAATTACATAAAAATAACACTTATCACTGCACGGGAGCTGATGGGATCAATCAACAGCACTACCCTATCACGAAGTAGTGGACACTTGAGAGTCTTCATGGACCTGTTCCTGACCGGGTTGATATTCAGAGCGATGCGCAGCCTGTAGATCCTAGAATATCGGCTGGTGAGGCATCCATGCAGGCCGAGGCATCGCGCATATATACTAGTGAGTAGATGGCTGACATATTGCGTGCAAAGATTGGCGGACACACATTAGCGGTGATTGACGCAATCCATACTGACATGTCTGAGTTGCGTACATAAATTAATGCTAGTACCTCTGAGTTACGTACAGAGATTAATGCTAGCACCTCTGGGTTGCGTACAAAAATTAATGCTAGCATCTCTGAGTTACATACAGAGATTCATGCCATTAATGCGACTCGGGTCATGCTAAGACTCGACTGACACAGGTAGAGAGACAATTATCTGCAGTTGAGAATATGTGCAAAGAGCTGAGATCATAGTAGTTTCTATCTATTATTTATATATATATATATATATATATATATATTTGTATGGACAATATCTTGTATTTTGTAAATTTGATTTAATTATGAATTAAATATTTTTTATATTTTTTGAATTAATTATTGATATATATTATGTGGTGTATGTATGATAAGTAAAACAACTTAATTAGTTTAACAAGAATAAAATAAAGTTAAAATTAAAAAATAATAAAATAATAAAAAATAATTTTAAAATATGTAAAGTAGCATCTTTCTAACCACGGTTCGAACACTTTATTTTACATTTAAACAATTATTAACTTACCATTTGAATGGTATAGTGAAATGTTCAAAGAGTAAGTTAATGTCCCGCCAAAATGTATTGAATTAACACACCAATTTACTATTCGATCATAAATAATATATGTTTGAACATTGTATAACCTTAGAGTTCGAACGTTTTTGTATGTTGTTTGAACATTAAGTCAATATCTCGCTAAATTTTTCATTAAACGTGCCAAATTATCGTTCGACCGCGTATAATTTCCATTTGAATGTTCATTTTATTCCGTTAGAACATTTTTTAGGGACAAAATTTTTTGTATCAAAATATTTCATTCGAATGAAAAGTACATTCCGTCATTCTTTTGAAATGAAATTTGAAATTCTTTCCTACATCTCATTTTTTGGAATGATTTTCAATTGGTTCCAATAGCTATTTTTTGTTGTAGTGCAAATACATACATGACATGAGCTCGGGAGATGTGAAAAATCGAAGCTGTCCGGCCCCAAGTTGACGATGGACCGTAAATTACGTTGTACTCATGATCGAGTGATCCACGTGCAGCATGCGTGTGAAGTTTATCTAAAAGAACCAGTTAAATTCGCCTCTAAATTGAATCTCTCTATAATATGCTCAGTTCTTAATGACGAGATTCTGATGTTTATATTAATAAGCTGTGTTGGGAGCATTTGAGCAGCTTCCTGACAAATTAGGTTTGCATTGTTTTGCAGAGATTGATCATAACCTTAAGCATGCACATGCCTGAAACCTTTGAGCTGCTCAAATGCAGAGAGAGAGAGAGAGAGAGTCGACAGATAGACTGACACTCGTTGAAATACTGTGGTCAGTTCTACGCTTCTGTTTATGTAATATTATTGGTTGCATATCCTGCAAATATAAGATTGTGTTTCCAAAAGAGAATCAAACTCCATTACCCTCCAAAATAAGCTTCTGTTCATTGATACTGACAAAACCTGAACATCTTTCAGCCTAATCTCATGACCATCGCTAGACATGTAATGCAAGCTGTTTTAACAAAGGCATGCATGAAGCATCTTGATCGACAGTACCTTTGTCTCTTTTGGTCTAGTCTCTCTCACCCATGTTTTTCTAAGTTTAATTTTTGTCTGTCTTTCAAAATTAGTACTGGTCTTATTAATTCATTAAATCAGTTTTCGTTTTATCTCTAAAAACAAGCTGGATCGACATAACAAGAGATTGGTTCGGTGAGTAGAATCTGATTAGATCTCTAATTAATATATCCACGACAGTACCAGTCGGCGCGCATTAGAAATTAAGCAGTCATAAGATGACAAGATATTAATGTATTACGTGTTCGGTGTCTAATAATTTCTTATATATCATTGGTTTGAAGAATGAGCTGGTTTAATAAGATCAAGATCATGTACACTCCTTAAAAACATCAATTATGGCAAAAATGTGATTCGCAAACCATATAGCTGAGTTTAAAAATAAATAGAAACTAGCTATTGTTCGTTATGTTCTTTAAAAAAATGTTTTCCTCAATCCATTTATAATTATAAGCTACGTACGAGTATGAACACCTTCTTATATAGAAAAAAGTTTATAAATATTTTAATTTATGTGAGTTAGTAAGATATGTATAATTCTAGTATTTTTTTTTATATTACAAAATAGATTTTTCCTATCATATTAAAGCATATATATATAATTATCAGTTATAAGATAATTTTTTATAATTTATATATGTCGATTTAGTACTTCTCATACAAGTGGAGGTCTAATTAGTTGAGCATCCTTTGTGTTAGGATATGGTGTAAAATAGATGACAAAATAGATTTAGTACTTCTCATAAAACTTTGTTAAGAAAGTATTTTTTAAATGATATTTTAAATTTATTTTATTTGTTTTAAATATTTAAAAGTATTAAAAAATTTATATAAAAAATAATTTAAACAAAATATATATAAAATAATATTACACCCAGAGTCCATCGGAGCTGTAGCATGACCCAATTAGAAATAGCACCAACTATCATTTCAACTGACACTTCGGGCTGTGGCTGATGATCGCTCAAAAAATCACTTCGATGTGCACGGGATGTCTGCCAACCACCCTGTGCCAGGGAGGATATGGTTGTCATGACAATGGGTAGCAAAGATTCCCCTGCCGAAGGGTGGATCTTGCCGCTTTGGCAAGATGCGGTCAACCGACCCATATTGAGGAGCCACCCCTTCAGGTGGCCGGTGCCACCTCATATTTTTTTTATTTAATTTTTATATAAATTTATGATTTAATTGTGTGTAGATGAGTCTATTTGATTAATTAATTATTAAATAACTAATGTTTCAATTTTGATTGGACAATTTAAAATCCACATTTACGTCATACACTGCCTTGTATTCCATCTCACGTAACCAACCATGAACTTTTTCTCAACACTATGTACTGACAGTAACTTCACTGACTGTACAGTAAAGTCTGTCCCAAAACCCTACTGCGACAGTCCAGAATTTTTTCTCATATATAGAATAATATATAATTGATAATTAAAATAATATATTTTAACAAATAAATTGATATTTTTGAGAATATTGAATAATATTAATTTGGGCAATGCAGAAAAAATAAATTTTAGAATTTAAATATATTTATGGGTATTTAAATTGATAATATATATTACTTACTTTTTAATATATTCATAACTATTATCCAATAATTAAAAATGCTTTCCAATCCTTGGTGATACCCATCACTTTATTAAATTTTTAAAAAGTTAAAATCATCTCATCTCATTTCATGTGTTTCCAAACATATACATTTTTACAAATTATTTCATCTCATCTTATATCAAAAATCTTACTACTATTTAAAATATCTCAATTCATTTCATCTAAATTGCGAACAAGATCTAATTAGTTCCATTTAAACTTTTTCATGGAAGAGAAAGAGAGAAATCTTATTCTTTTGAAAGGCTTACAAAACTCGTGTCATTGGAAAAGATAAAGATTAAACTCATCCCTATAATTTATTGAATTAAAAGGAGCCACAAAACTCTTTGCATAATAATCATTTTTTTTTAGAAATGATAGTTGCGATTCTAAAGTGTGCAGTCACTGCGTATTCATTTTAAAAAAAAAAAATTGATAAATTTGAGATCCATTATTTTTCATGTGGGTCTGCACATTCCAAAATTTTGTATAGTATTACTATTTTCTAATTTTATTTTTAATGAATATATCTGCAATAATTCAAGAAAAGTCAAGCCACATCTTAACTTATATTTTAAAAATATCAGTCTTTTGGAATTAGTAAACGTTATAGTTGTTGAAGCTCATTAACATTATTATAAAAGGCAAACATTTCTCTACAAAACAGTGGTCGATCCCATTCAATCACACACACACACACACACATATATATATATATATTTAAATTGGAATATATTGTATAAGTAATCTGCCCTCTTAAGTTCATTTATTCTTGTTATGCTATTCTATTATAGGTGGCATGGCATGGCTCAATGTTCTGTCCACCACGTTGAACTTGTGGGAGGGTCTTGTAGATACAATCTAAGTTTGGTGGATGCGGTTTTGCTCCGGCTTTTAAGGGACCGCTTAGTTTTGGTTCTGTTTACAATTCTTGGACTAGGGTTGGCCCATGGCGGCGCCCCATGCCCCTCGTCCTCGGTGGGGGCTGTTGTAGGGGATGGTGGATCCCTGTCATTTGCTCAGATGATCTCTAAATCGGCAATGCCATAGTCTTTCAAGATGCAAATGCGTTATCCCGTTGATGTGGATGGTGAGCCTGGGTTCATCTTTTCGGAACCAGAGATGTCGAAGGCGGCTGAAGATTTCCATTTTGTGCTTGTTTTGAAATTTGTTCATGCAAGGCCAACCATTAATGATATTCGGCGAGGTATCATACAACTCTGGGGATTGCTGGACGTTCCAATGGTTATTGTCATGGACGATCACCATGTACTGGTTAAGATGCAGTTAGAATGTGATTTTAGCCATGGTTGGGCTCGCGAGGGTAGATTGTTGGCGGGCTATATATTTCATCTTTTCCAATGGACAAAGGAGTTCGATTTACGTAAAGAATCCACATTGACCCCGCAATGGATTTTTCTACTAGGGTTGGCGCTACATCTATATAAAATTGACTGCCTTCAGATCTTTGCAATGCATTTTGGAAGATTTTTGGGAACAGACAAATCGACCATGAATAGAACTCGAGCCTCTGGTGCTTGGTTGTGTGTGGAGGTTGATATAATGGAGGACCCTGTTTAGGGCTTTCCGATTATGGTGGGCCACAGGAAATTGTGGCAGGAGGCAAGGTATGAACGGAAGGAATTTTATTGTTTGAAATGTTGTAGACAAGGCCATACGTTAGTGGTTTGTAGGGCTGGTGTAGGTGGTTCGAAGAAAGTTAAGGAAGAAGTGAACGGTAGAGTTAAGAAAATTTGGCAAGGGAAACAAAAGCTGGGCATCATTATTAGGGATTAGGCTGAGCCCAGTGAAGGACGAAGTAGGATGGTCAGGTGGAAAATGGGGTGGCTTTGGAGGAAAATATTAACGTGGGTGTCACACAGGATATGGGGGGTGAAGAACAAAATAGTAGGGAGGTAGAGTTGGTGGGGCTGGTGCAGATTGAGGAAGTTCTTGTGGATCGTGAGGGTGAGCCTACGAACGTGGTACAAAATGATGTGCAGACCCTGCCTATTGTAGATGAGTTCGATTGTGCGCATTCGTTGGAAGAGTTACCTTCAATCCAAACAGGAAGCCCTGAGGTGCAGGGGCAGGCCCTGGTTCAAAGAGATGATGTGTGGGCCCTGAGCCAGATTTATCTGCTGATGTGCATCTGTCGCCTGGGGTGGGATGTGGCAATGTAACAGTGGTGACAGAGGTGCTTGCAATGGAATGTGGATGTGGCAATATGATAGAGGTGATGCAAGTGGAAGCTTTGGTTGAGCCAACCAATTGTTCTCTTTATGTTTCGGATCCTGAGGAGGAGGAGCAGGATATAAACTTGGCTATTAATAAGGGGTATGAGTCTGATAGTATTCATGGAAATACTAGTAGTTCGAAGTTGAAGGCTTTGCTGGTGTGTCAATTCTAGCGAGTGTCCACTCGCACCGCGAAATTGAATTTATGACAGAGTCCATCGTTGCATGGAACATTAGAGGGTTGGGTCGGTCTAGGCGTGAGTTGAGGTAGATGATTCGAAAATGTAATGGAACCATTGTAGCGCTTTTTGAGCCGTTTTCAAGGCAAGACAAGCTGTTACAACTTGCGAATGGTTTGAGTTTTGATGGTTTTTATTGTAATGAGGATATGGGGGGAAATTTTGGGTATTATGGAAGCATCTGTATGACTTTGAAGTCGTTGGAGTGTCAAACCAGATGGTGACAGGGTGGTTTAATCTAGAGAATAAATGGACTATGGTAACTTTTGTTTACACCAAATGTGTTTTAACTGCAAGACGTGAGTTATGGCAGGATCTGGTGGAGTTTGGTGTGGGCGATCATCCTTGGTTGGTTCTTGGTGATTTTGATATCATCAGAGAAGACAAGGAACAAGTTGGGGGGCGTCTGCGTTCAAGCCTGGCCATGGAAGAGTTTAATGCATGCATTGATGCATGTGGTTTCGTCGAATTATCTCACTATGGTAACTTCCTAGTGTAACGACCAGGAAGGAAATGCTCGGCAATGGGCATGTTTAGACAGGGTTTGGTTTTCTCCGAGTCTTTTATGTCAGCGAATCTAGAATATCTTAATCGTAAGTCCTCGGATCATAGTCCTCTGGTGGTGAAGTTATCACTTTTCTCTCCCAGATATGGGCCATCTCCTTTTAAATTCCAAAGCATGTGGTGCTTGAATGATACATTTCAAAGTTGTGTGAAGGATGCGTGGGAGAGGCCTGTATATAGGTAGGCTTGGTGAAGCTAGCTGCTAAACTAAAACGCACCAAAATTGCACTTCGAGCATGGAATTTAATAGTGTTTGGGCGGGTTGATCAAAATATAAAATAGTTGGAAGGAAGGCTGGAAAGCTTGGAATCCCAACTTCAGTCAAATTACTCGGAGGATATTGAGTCTGAGTATCTTATATCCAAGCTGGAGCTAGAGGTGTGGGAAAAGAGAGAAAAAGCCCGATTGGCTCAGATAGTGAAGAAGAAATGGTTGAAGGAGGGGGATAAGAACTCAAAATTTTTCCATGCGGTGGTTAACCAAAGACGACGGAGTTCAGTCATTTCACAGATGGTCCTTGAGAATGGGACGGTGCTGAGCTCGCCAGAAGCAGTACATGCGGGAGCCGTGGAGTATTTTCGGGAGTTTTTATCAGAGCCTATGGAAATGGATAGGGTAGACTTGCATGGCTTAATTGATCCAGACGTGTCATTGGTTGAGAATGATGAGTTGTGTAGCTTGCCCACGGAGGAGTAAGTGTGTGTTGCAGTTTTCTCCATTCTGCAACAAAGTAGTCCGGGTCCAAATGGGTTTGGGTCATCTTTTTTCATCTCCTATTGGCCTACAGTTAAAGATGATGTACTGGAAGTGGCGAGGGATTTTTTTAATTGTACTGATTTGCCATTATTTTATGCCTCGTCTTACATTGTTTTGATTCTGAAGGTGGCAGATTCAAAAAGCTTTGAGAAATTTTGGCCTATCAGTCTTTGTTCAGTGACATATAAGATATTCTCAAAGATCATTGTTTCACGGTTGACGCGTATTTTGCCAAGGCTGATTTCTCTTGAACAAGGGGCATTCATTCCAGGGCGTAGTATTTTTGAAAATATATCTCTTGCTCAAGAGATGGTGCAAGGTTTGAAGAAGAAGACCTGGGGAGGAAATGTTATGGTCAAGATTGAAATGGCGAAAGCATATGATCGAGTACATTGGGATTTTTTATTCCGAGTGCTTGAGGGTCTGGGTTTTTCTCAAAATTTTTGTAAGCTGGTTTGTTCATGTGTTATCTCCCCTTGGTGTTCGGCGATGATGAATGGTTCCTATAAAGGATTTTTTAAATCCAATAAAGGGCTTCGGCAGGGTGATCCTCTATCGCCTTATCTATTTATTTTGATACAGGAGGTTTTATCTCGTTTGCTTAGACAGAAATTTGAGAGTGGAGGTATTGGAAAATTTTACCACCCAAGGGGGTCTCCGTTGGTTTCACATTTGCTGTACGCGGACGATGTATTAGTTTTTTTAAATGGGATGAAGTGTTCGATGCAGAGTTTGATGTTTGATGAAGACATTTGCTGTGTATGAGAAATGGTCTGGGCAACGGATTAGTAATGCTAAGTTTGCACTTTTTCTTGCTGCATATGTTAGTATTGCAAGGTGGCGTCGATTATTACGAAGTACTAGCTTTCGGGAGGGTCATTTCCCTGTGACTTACTTGGGGGCCCCATTGGTGGAGGGAAGGTTGAAGGCTAGTTATTTGGAGTCGATGGCTAAAATAAGAGCAAAAGTTGCAGGTTGGAAGGCCCAGTTATTATCACAAGGGGGACGACTAGTTCTGTTAAAGCATGTACTAACAAGCATGGCTTCCCACCTTTTAGCTGTTATGGATGTTCCAAAAGTGGTCATTGCCAAGCTAAATAATATTCTATCGACCTTTTTCTGGGGTGAACATGGAGGCAAGGCTAAGACGAAATGGTGTGCTTGGGATCGGATCAACAAGCCAACTAATGAAGGGGGTTTGGGATTGAGAAGTTTTTTGGAAGTGCAGAGGGCCATGCATATGAAATTGGCATGGTCCCTTTTGTCAACTAAATCTTTGTGGGCTCGATTTATGCAGCAAAAATATGGAAAGGGTAGGCATTTATCTCTGGTGGTCTCTATGCATGCAAGTTCTCGGTTATGGAGATCAATTGTCTCTATTTTGCCAGAAATTTGTGTGTTTTCAAAAGTGAAGGTGAATAAGGGTTGATCATCGTTTTGGTTTGATAGATGGGTCGGGGAGAGGTTGCTATGTGAACTGGTTTCTTTAGTGGATCAATCTCTTTTGAAGATTAGTGATGTTTGGCTTGATAATCAATGGAATCTTAATGTACTTTTTCAATTGGTGGGGGAAAAATTGGCTAATGAGGTTGTAAGGAAAGTCTGTACTGGCAGAACGGGAGAGGATATGTTAATCGCCAAATCCGAATGGTCTGTTTTCCTCAGCTAGTGCGTGGGAGCTTATACATGTCAAAGGAGAGCAGTGCCCTGGGAAATTCTTGGTATGTATGTGGAGGGCGAGGTTTAGGTGCCTTTCAATTGATGAGTGAGTTCGCAGTCGTGGGGTTTATCTAGCTTTGAAATGTGACTGCTACGAGGTGTCACAAGTGGAAACCTTGGATCATGTACTGGCCACTGGTGAGTTCACCAAGTAGGTGTGGAGGATGGCTGCTTTTGCTATGGGTGTTCCGTGTATGCAAATGGGAACATGGTGGAGTTGAGTCACAGTATGGTTTTCATGTGCAAAGAAGTCTACGCAGAAATGAATAATTATTGGTCTGCTTCCAAGCATTTTAACTTGGTGCCTATGGAGAAGACGATGTAGAGCAAGGATGGAAGGGACTTATGAAAACGTAGTGGGCGTTTGGAAAACTAATCGTACTTGCCTGGGAGCTGTTGTGAATGACATCAATGTGCTTGATCTAGTCGATGAGTTACGTTTACGTAAATTGGACATCCCAGTTCGGCGTCGCTCTGGTCAGCATGTTCAGCTCATAGCTTGGCAAAAGCTATCTGCTGGGTGGTGGAAATTGAACATGGATGGTAGTTGTAGGGGTAATTTGGGTACATGTGGTAGTGGTGGAGTGGTGCGAGATAATTGCGGAGTGCTTATTGGTGCTTTTTCAGAGTACTTTGGGGTTGGAAAAAATACGGAGGCTGAGTTGCGTGCTCTTTTATACGACGTGAAGATGTGCAGACAATTGGGTGGTTCTCATATTGTCTTAGAATGTGACTTGAAGGTGATAGTGGACTGGCTTAATACTTGTCGTTGTACATTATGGTATTTATGGGATTATTGAGATGAGCTACTTCATGAACTTGAAGGGTTATCCTATCAAGTAGTGTATCAATTTAGAGAAGGTAATTAGGCAGTGAATTTCCTTGCGAGGAGATGTGAAGCAAGCCAGGTGAGACATTATGGAATGAATGATGTATTGCCTATGTTACTGCAGGGTATAGTTCGATTGGATAAAACGGGCATGCCCACACTTAGATGCTGAGAGTGGTTTTGGTTGGTTTTTGGAGGTTCTCTTTGTAAGTTGGAGTGGTTTTGATTTTTTTGTTACATGCTATTCCTTCACCATAAACGATGGATTGTTTAATAATATTAGGTAGCGGCTACTTACCCTGACATGTGGCCCTAACTCTTATAAAAATAAAAAATAAATAAAACGTCCGGCCAGTGCATGCATGTTGCAGCTATACGAAGATGAGGATAAACTAGAGTCAACTCATGCAGGGGGCGGCCCTGTTCAAAAATATAGCAGTGACAGGGTTACAACCACATTTAAATATATCAAATTAAAATAAAAGTCAAACTAAAATTTTAAAAAATATATTATTTTAATTAATCGATAGTTATATGAAAATTGTTAACAAGTTGGTTGTACATATCATTTTGTACAAAATAAGGCCTGCGGCTCAAATTTGAAATGGGGCCTTCTATCTTTGATATAATAGGATAAAATAAAAATTAGATTAAATGTATTAAATTGTGAAGTTTATTTTAATTAAAAAAATATTCTTCTAAATTTCTAATACTTTATTTGCTATCATGTTTTTCTCAATTAATTATAAGCAATTCTCGGATCATCTATCTAATTAATTATGTCATTATAAAGAAATGTATATTATTTTCAACTTAAGAAAATTTACATAATCATTAATTTCTAAATTATATTGCAAGGACTCGGCCTCTCTCTCAACGAATAGATTTCTAAATTTCTTATCAATATTTTTCTATTAAGTCTTTTGCTTGACTTGATAATTTAATATATTGCCCATATACTTAATAAAGATTTATCAATAAGTCTTTCTATATCGAATTGATTTTTCTATTCTTATATTTTTCTAATGTTTGCATATATACCTAGGTTTATATTTTCTCATAGGCAGTACATTTAAGAAAAAAAATATTACTCGTGAAGAAAGTAAATTATAAAGTCATTTCATCTTGTTAGAATTATTTACCTATATATCATGTTTTTCGTTTGTTTGTTAGGCTACCTTTCCATTCTGTCGTGTATTCATTTCAATTTTCTTATTTGTATCTTTAAACCCACCTTAAACCATAGAAGCGCAGCTGCCTATATATGCTGCGAGCTGGCTCTCAAGTCTCAACTGATCGATAAACACATGCAAGATCACTTTAGATACTCATGATCATGTTGATAAGCCTTTGTGATCTAATAAGTTGGAGTTATTGTAAACACAGAATTACAGTCCATGTAATTAAAGCTTATTTACTATTCTATTTATATGATACGAAAACTGTGATACCCCGTATTTTAATATATTTTTTTATTTATAGGATTATTATTTTTATTTATTTAATTTAAAGATTGGTTCTATTGTTTTAAATTTATCAAATTTCTCGCTGGATTTATTTTATAATTTTTAAGTTGTGAAATTTACTTTGATGTGCTTTTTTGGTATTAATTATTGTTTTTGCATTTAAATTGCTCTTTACTTTAAATCAGTTTAATATTGGACTTTAAAATTTTTGTATAGTTGGATTTGTATTATTACTTTATTTTAAATAGTCACTGTGTTTAAGTTATTTTATTTAAATTTACTATGTTGGATCAATTTTGTGATCCAAGTTGTGAGGACTAGACTTTATTTATTTCACTCACTTTTCCTTTTTCCCTTTTTCTTTTTCTCCTATTTTTCTTTTCCTTCTATTTCTTTTTCTCCTTATTTCTCCTTTGTTTCCCTCCCAGCCCGCACGAGTCCCTCCACTCTCCCCCGCTCATTTGCTTCATCAGCCCCAAGCGCCGCCGTGCGCCATCCGTGTCCACCACCGCCCCTCCCAACCTCTTCCTCACCGGCCACTGTTAACCCCCACGCACGGCCTCAAGCTGCAGCATTCCTTCCGTCTTTGCGCCGCCGTCACACCACCTCCAGCCACCATCTCTTCGCCACGTCATCATTGACCTTCCAGCAATCTAAACCACCCATCCCCAGCTCCGATCCGCCACCAGTGAAGCTCCACCATCTACTTTTTCGATTTGAGCATTTTGACCTTGAAACACCTCCCACGTCGCCACCCACGGCCAACTATCGCCACCATTAGTTTTACCAACACCTATAAGCATTTTCCTAGTAATCTCAAGTCTTTGTTTGTCCCCGTTCAAAATCTAGCATTTTGAGACCCACGACCATAGTGCATTTTGCACCGTTACGTTGCTGTGTCGCCACTTCTAGCACCTCCGTGATCCTTCGAAAATTATATTATAGCGTTGTAAGTATTTTTCCAAAGAACTTTTGAAATTTAAATGTATTTTTGCACTAACTCATATTTACTATGAACTGGTTGGTTGTGCCGAACTGAGTCCGAGGAGTAAGGGGTCGGTTGGATTGGATGATGGAGTTGTTTGAGTGATTGGTTTATGCTGCGAGATTTGTTGGCTATTTCGAGTTTAAATATTGGTGTTTTGGATTTGACGTTGGTTATGGTGGATATTGACGATTTTAGAAAGTAATGATATATTTTGGGATTATGAGGGTGTAGATATGAGCAAAGTTTTGGCATTCTGTTTCTGTATAAGAATAAAATACTTTCTATCATGACTGGTGTAGATATGAGCAAAGTTTTGGCATTCTGTTTCTGAACTATACAAAAGAGAGCGAATATAAAAAATTGTGCAGAAATTATATTTTTGTGATCTAATTTTGTTCTTTTCTGAAAATGTACTATACTCTTATGTGATATGATGTGATTTCTTAAATCTCTGGCGTGACATTCTGTTTCTGTTCTGACCTTACTACGGGTGTAAAACTTTGGCCTCTGTTTGGGTTAGTACCAACTTTTCTATTTCTGGGTCACCCACTTTGGAAATAAAGTGGTTTTATATGTGGTCTTTTCTATGTGCACACTCTGAGCTCCGAGAATGATAAGAGGAAGATTTACATTCTGTTTCAGCTCGGTTGGCCGCTGGGGTTTGCACAACTCTACCACGGGGGTTAAACATGAAATTTTGTTCTGATATGATGTTTCAGTTTTGCTGTGCCAAGGGAATTTTGAATAAGAATATTTTTGAACTTTCGCTCTGATATTTTTCATAACATGTTCTGAGTCTGTATTATGAAAATAAAGTATTTTGTTCTGTATTCTGAACTCTGTAAATGCTCATATTTGTATACTAGTATATGTTATTTGTTTACTGAGTTGTTGATAACTCACCCTCCTTTATCTTCACAATATTTTCAGATGATTTTGAATTTTTTAGCTGAGGATCAAGACTATGAAACTTTGAGTGAGATGACTTAAGAACAATGGATTAAGAACATAAAGTTTACGATGAATATTGGTGATTTTTGCTAATTATATTGTTAAAATGTGAGTTTAAGTGACATGTAGAGAAGTTGATATTTTTTAGGTTACTGTATTGAGGATTTGATACAAGAGTTTGTGTAGTTAATTAAATTTGAAGTGTTTATGTTTTGATTTAGAGCTTTTAGAAGTATATTAGCAGTGTTGGAGTTGATTATCAAGTAACATGAGTTAACTCTCTGGACCCTCAAGGACGGAGCGTTACAAAAACCGAATGGGAAATGGGCAAAGAAAGCACATGATTTTGGCATGATATTCTCTAAAAAAAAACATCTCAACTTTTGGAAAATTGCAGCCAAAGCATCGGACTCATAGATATGGAAGGGACTCCTGAAGACAATAGAATTACTTTCAAAAGGCAGATGCTATCAAATTTTCAACAGAATATCAGTAAATGTTTGGTTAGAATCCTGGATACCCAAAAAATTTCAAACCAAAACCACTTCAGCATATGAACAAGGTTCACCCTCATCTGAAAGTCTCAACTATTATTGTAAACAATTTGCGTTGTTGGAATATGGAGAAAATGAGAACTCTCTTCAAGCTAAACAACATTACCGAAATCCAAAACATTCATATTCCTTTAATTTTTACTCTATGATATGGACTCCCAACCACTCTGGAAAATTTACAATCATGACTGCTTATCACTTAGAAGCAAAAACTCCTGACACCACGTCATCCCTGCCAAACTTTCCCACGTCCAATTTCACAACAATCTAGAGTTTGAAAATTTATGACAATCACAAGCTACTACTTTGGAAAATAATATGAAATATGCTCCCAATAAGGAACGGGCTGGAAATGGTTATCCCAAACTTTCGACATGAAAAATGTCCCCTTTGCAGTGAAGAGGACGTGACCCAACTCGATCTTTTTATTCTATGCCCTTTTGCTCGTATACTATGGCAACAAAGCTGCTGGTCATTAAACCTTGATCTCCTGCATCTAAATTCAATATCATAATGGGTTCTAATTATAATTAATCCTGCAATTTGGGGACTAAATGCTGCGGAGAAACATCTCTTTCAAGTCTTCGTGTTGATAATGCTTGACTTCATTTGGAGGCAACAAAATGAGGTAGTCCATAACCATATTACCATTTCTATTAGAGTAGCAATTGTTCAGCTGGCAAAAATTTATCAAGTCTACACACAAGCATGGAAGTTGAAATAAAAAGACCATCAATCACTAAGATGGGTACCTCCACCTATGAATCAATGGAGCTTCTCTTTTGATGCAGCAATTAGAATGATATGACCTGTGGGAATAAAATCCCTTGAACTCATAATCAATTTGAACACTCATCCAAGAAAGTCAAAATCAAGTCAATGAATAGAGAACCTAGACCCGTTAAGAACTCGTTTCAAGAACCTGAATTATATTAAAATTTAGACCCGTTGAAGAACTTGTCTCAAGAACCCAAATTATAAGGAGGAATGCCACAAAAGTTGTGATTTACCTTTGATAAGTTCAAAAGTTCAATCAAGAACAAAAGGAGTAAACTCAACTCACAATGAATAAATTCATCAAATTTCATAAACTTCTTAAAATGAGGTGACAAAGAGTATTTAAACCAAAATCTAATTAAAACCCTAGCCAAAATAAAGTCATTTCTTCCAAAAATATCCCTAGATGAATAATGTCGTAACTACAGTAACTCGCTACAGTACCTCTTTAAACCCTAATTCATAAAAGGTAACTTTCCAAATAAGCCATTGGCTAAAATACAAGCCCTTCCCAAAAACCCTACTTCATAAGAAATAAGACATATGTGGGCCAATGATCCTCAAACCCAATTATTTTAGACTAATTCCTATAACTAATAAAATAAATCATTTAAATGAAATATACAAATCCAAGACCTTCAATCACATAAACATAATAATAGGCCCTAATTTATGTTGCACTCTTCCATAACTTGTATCACATGGATGATCACTAGATCTCATTCTCTCAAGCCCATCTTGAATATTCGGCTCTTGCTAGACTCGTCCCAAGTAGATTGCACCAATCATTGCATTGCTTCCTTGCATTTCCTAGCTCTTGATCTTGTGATTACCCCATCTGAAACTTGTAAAGGATCTTTAAGACTTTAAGACTTGGTACACTTTGGTGTCCATTATTCCCTCTCTCCTCAAAAGGATTCGATCTCGAAACTCCACCTGCATCAAAAGGGAAAAAGATCAGAAACATTGAAAGTAGCAGAAATATGACACTTACCTGGAATATCCACTTGATATGAATTCTCATTAATTTTTTCAAGAATTTGGAAAAGTCCATCCAAATTACTCCTGTCATCAATAAGCAAAAGCATCAAAGCTAAATGAGTAAGTGGATTAAAACCATAAACAAATTCAAAAGAAGAATAAGAAATTGTAGTATGTATGGTCCGATTATATGGAAACTCTAATAAGAACAAATGATACTCTCGCAAACGTTCATGCAACAAGTCATTGAATGGAAAATGATAACACAAACATTCATTAAACATATTTAAAGTCTTCCTCGCACCAAAATGATCACTCCAATTATATGCAAACTCAAGGAATGATAAGCAATACTCCCACACATGGTCACACAACATGTTTAAAATTCTTTTTACACCATAATAACCCAACAAACCAAATCCATGCACTAGCATTCTCACACATAAGACTAGTAGGCTCACAAAATTTATTCTCTCCAAACAAATACCAATCTAGTGTATAACGCTTATCAAACGATGCCTTCTCACATGCTCCATAGACACTAGCAAAGTCATCATCATTAGCAAGCAATTTCTTATCATATTCAAATCTCAACAACTTTGCATCTAAAATGAAGACAAGGACATACATTCTTGCTAAAACATTAACCACAAAATTTTCCTTACCTTGTGTGTATTTGAATAAAGAATGAAATGTGTCAATGAATTCCTCACACTTGGCATGCTTTTTATTCAATTTACCTTGTCCCTTCAAGTACTTTAAGAACTCATGTTCGTCAAAAAAAGGTCGGGTAGGAATTGTCGCACCTGGCACAAAATCAATGTAATGTTCTATCTCTCTAATAGGTGGCAATCTACTAAACACACCGCTAGGAATCATGACCTCATATACTTGCAACAAAGAAACAACAACACTAGGCAAAGAGTCATTAAATTCGTTAGTATAAAAGCTTGCCTTAGATAAAAACTCACTTTGATCTTTCTGTTTCTCTTTGCAATCTCTCTTTCTTTTTCCTCTCGTGACTCCACTCTTTTTTCTTGACTCTCAGCCAACTCTTTATTTTCTTTTTCACTCTCTTTTTCTCTTGATATTTCAGCCTCCTTCTTTTTTTTCCTCTCACTCTCTTTTTCCTTTTCACTCTCCTCGTTTTTTTGAAATCTCGGTCTCACAATTGTTTTTCAATTCATTCTCTTTTTTTCTTAAGGTTTCAGCCTCACCCTTATTTTTTTTTCTCTCTCCCTCACTTTATGTCTCACTATTCCTTTTTTCCTCAATCTCATCCTCAATTTTACTCCTTTTTTTTTTTTTTTTATCAATCTCACTTTTTAGCTCTGGTTGGTCCTCATAGACCTGTGTTGGAGTTAAATGAGCAAGTTTGATTGTTTTTCCATCCTTTTCAAAACTGTAAATGTTTCTTAACCAATCATGAATCATTTTCCTATCATACTGCCACGGCTTCCCCAACAAAATATAGCTAACATGCATAAACACTACATCACAAAGCACCACATCTTAGTATTTCTCAATTGAAAAAGAAATTAGCACTTGCTTATTTACCCTAACCTTCCCACAATCACTCAACCACTGCAACTTGTAAGATCTAAAGTGTTTCAAGGTAGATAATTCAATTTATCAACTAAAGTAGTGATAACCAAATTTATACAACTCCTCCCATCAATGATCATACTACATACCTTGTTATTGATGTGACATCTAGTATGAAAAATGTTCTCGCTCTGCTGCTCTGTATCATCCATCTTAATTTGTGTATTGAGTGCACTCCTAGCAACAAGAGAATCACCATACTCTTCATTCTCATACCTATTTTCAACACCAGACTCACATCGCCTCCTATCTCTCATGCCTTGTAGATTTCTAATTCTCATTTTTTGATGATCCATCCTATCACTCACTTCACCCAACACCAAGTTCAACCACTCAAACTGTTGTTGAATGACTTGCAACATAAATGATGAGTTATCTACCATCTCCTTTGGTGATGAGTCACTCCTGTGAGACATCATAATGTACTGCACAAAAAGAATGTTAGTAAAAAACCTCACACACCCCCTTACGTGTTTACACTCGAATAATAACATTTCACTAGTATTTCACTCTTAATTTGTTTTTTCCAGATAATAGTCTCACAGTCTCATGCCTTTTACCTCAATAGTTTTCCCGCTCAAGTTTTTTAAGAACTAGTTGAACTAAATCAAGACAAAACTACCTTGTATTATTCCAACCAGTAATATAGATCCAAGAAACAAGAACAAGAAACAATGAAGGAATAAAATGATACGAGACTTAAGGAACTTATACAAGGGAAAGAGTAATTATAAAACAAGATACCAACTAGAAAAAATTATTCTGCCCCTTTGATGGTAAGCTCAATCAACAAATGTGTTTCTTTCTCTTTATTGTAACTATGTAACAACATTTGAATATGCTACTTTTCTTTTCTTCTTATTTTTTTTTTCGATTTTTCTTTTTTTCTTTCTTTTATTTTCATTTCCTTTATTTTCATTTCTATTCTTTTCTCTAATTCAATCACAAACAACAATATTCAATAGAAAAAATCAAGCAATTGAATTCAAGCACACAAAAATTGACAATGAAGTAGAAGAGAAACAATGAAACGACATTCCAAGCACTTGACAAACTTAGAGATACAAGAAACTCTAGAATTTTGAAACCATAGGTGATGCAAATTCCAACCAAACCAAAAAACCCTAAGAATTTTGGCAGCCTACTTTTTGTTTTTATTTTTGGAACCCTAAAACAATGAAGCCTAATAATTAAATTTAAAGATGTAAGAATTAAAAGATAGAATCAGACCTGATTGAAAACATTGCTCTGAATACCAAATGATATGAACCCGTGGGAATGGAATCCCTTGAACCCACAATCAATTTGAACACTCACCCAAGAAAGCCAAAATCAAGTCAATGGATGGAGAACGTAGACCCATTAAGAACTCTTTTGAAGAATGTAGATTATATTAAAATCTAAACTCGTTAAAGAACCTGTCTCAAGAACTCAGATTACAAGGAGGAATGCTACAAATGTTGTGATTTACCTTTGATAAGTTCAAAAGTTCAATAAAAAATAAGAGGAATAAACTCAACTCACAATGAATAAATTCATCAAATTTCATAAATTTCTTAAAATGAGGCTACAAATAGTATTTAAACCAAAACCTAATTAAAACCCTAGTCAAAATAAAATATTTTCTCTCAAAAATACCCCTAGATGAATATTGCCGCGGCTATAGTACCACAACTATAGTAACTCGCTACAATACCTCTTTAAACCTTAATTCCTAAAAAGTAACTTTCCAAATAAGCCCTTGGCCAAAGTACAAGGCATTCCCAAAAATCTTAATTCATAAGAAATAAGACATATGTGGGCCAAGTATCCTCAAGCCCGATTATTTTAGACTAATTCATATAACTAATAAAATAAATCATTTAAATAAAATAAACAAATCCAAAACTTTCAATCACATAAACATAATAATAGGCCCTAATTTATGTTGTACTCTTTCATAGCTTGTATCACGTGGATGATCACTGATCTCCTTCTCTCAAACCCATCTTAAGTATTCGTCTCTTGCTGAACTCGTCCTAAGTGGATTGCATAAATCTTTGTATTCCTTTCTTATACTTCCTAGCTCTCGATCTTGTGATTACTCCATCTGAAACTTGCAAATGATCTTTAAGACTTAGTCCACCTTGGTGTCCATCATAGAGACTCCTTTTGCACTACCTCAGCTGTATGTCGGGACTCAGAAGGCAATATTGTAGATATATGAGCCTAAAAAATTCCAACCACTAATCTAGTCATAGCAGAGGTGTTAGCAGCTATCCTGGCTTCGCAAGTGGTAAAAAATCTTCTTAAGTGCCCATCTCTTGAAGGTGATGCGAAAAGTGTTATTGCTGTATATATGTAAGAAAAAGGATACTTGGCCCCATGATTTTGCCCTTTCAAAATTATTGTTCAGATATTTTAATTTTTTTTATTAGTTAAAAAAGTGACTATTAGTAGTGTATTTTTCTTAATTAATGTTTAAAAATGTTTAAAAATATATTTAAAAGAAAAAGGAAAAAAAGGTACAATTATACTAGTGATAAGTTTGAGGGGACAAAATAATGGATTTGAATAGGAACACCCTTTATGTAATATATATAGTGGTAGTACTGGACATTGTAAGAGAGAAATGCTACTTATTATCTTCTACACCACTGTCATTTTTATCATTCTATTTAAGTAAACATATTTACACATTAATATATGTGTGCTTAAATAGAATGATAAAAATGACAAATAACATATTGATGAGTGGTGTAGAAAATAATAAATATAATTTTTCGTTATGATAATTGAGAGGGTGGACAGGGTCATGACCGGCCATCCAACACTTAGAACTAATTTCCCCTCTTGAACCCATATTAAAAAATTATTGAAAAAATTAGCTCTCCCCCAATGACTGTACTGCATTTAATTAACTCCCAAATTAATTAAAATCCATATTAATTGTTAAAATTTTAATAATTCTTCCTTTATGTATCTGCTAAATTCAAATTTTAGGCCCAAAACATCATTAAATACATAATTTTCCTTGCAATACTAAGATACTAACAATTTCATAGAAGCTCATGAAAACATAAGCTGATCGATCAATATGATCTTCACAAAAGTAATTAAAAGCGGAGAATTAAACGTTAAATATTCTTAGTCTATCCTTTACATATAAATTTTCATCTAGTTAATCATTATACCATAGACGTGCACTATTTATTCCTAAGTGAATATCTTGATAATATAATTATTTAAAAAAATTATTTATTATATAATATTAGTACTCCGGTCCCCCAAAATTAAATTAGTCATGATCCGCCACTATATATTCTCTTGCTGGTAGTTGGTACTGGTTGGAGTTATGCTATAAATATATATATATATATATATATATATATAAATTAAACACATTTTATTGATGTGATTGATTAAAATAATATTTTATATTAAAAAATAATATAATTAATTATATTAATAGAATATATAAGAAGTATATAAAAATTACTACACGTAGAGTTATTATTAATTAATTAATTTACTTTTTGGAACTTGTTGTAAGGGAAAAAAACAAAAATCTGGATATATATATAATAATAGATTAATCGGTTGGAGACATTGATGACCACACTCTTGCACATGCCTATCGCTTTCACCACCACTTTCCCCAATAAAATAAAAATATATTAAATAGGTTACAATTAGCTTTGGTTCTTAGTAGAGGATTCCATCATTTGTTATTGAAACCTACAATTTTTAATATAATATGTTGGTAGATAAAGAAACGGCAAAAGTGCACTCTCGAATAACTGAAACTTACCATGTAGTAGTACTATAGTTTTTCTTTTCAAAAGTATGGGATTTGTTTTTCATTATTATTATTTTATTTATTTATTATTATTTTTTACTTTAATGAACAACGGGTCATAAAGGGTCCTTTCTTAGAATTCTATTTATTTATGTAAAATTCCCTTCATTAATGCCACTACGTACCTTTTCTTGCCACTCCTATATTCTCCCAATAGAAACTATTTCCATTAATATTTCTGCATTTTGTCACTGCTCCGTTGCTACAAACAATAATGAAAATGTTTTATTTTATTATTATTATTTTTTAAAATTTTTATATAAAATATAATAAATAATTTAATTTTTTTAAATCTTAAAATAATAATAATATTAAAAAATAATATTTAACCCTACTTTAGAAATAGATTCGGGTGTATCAATATTTTGATTTCTCGAATAGTGTCTCAATATTATTGTAAAGAGTAATACTAAGATTATAAGTTTTAAGTAAGCAAGTGGCCTAAAAAATTAAGTCGAGTACCGGCAAATTATATTATGCCTTGTTCAGAAATGCAATCAAGTTTACGGCGATTTCAGTCCTCTCCCGTCCTATATATATATACGAACCTTCCCTGCCCTTTCTCAGCCCCCTTGCCAAGATCCCAGCTCTCCCAACTTCCCTTCCAAAGCCTGATCTTTCTGTCTCATTCTTAATTTCCTTGAAACCGCGATCAAATCCAAGCAATATATATAGCGTAAAAGATCGATGGCCAAAAGTGGCAAGCTAACCAAGCTCAAGTTAGTTCTCAAGAAATGGAATTCTTTCAGCAAGCAAGCTGCTAGCCGTCCCAACATCAGCTCCATCTCCTCTGTTGGGGACGATGATTCCTCCAGTGCCATCTCCAGGGACCTCCACCCAGTCTACGTCGGAAAGTCACGCCGGCGCTACCTCGTCGGCTCCGACGTGGTTGACCACCCTCTCTTCAGGGAGCTCGTGGAAAGGTCGGCCGGTGGTGACTCTGAAGACACCGTCAACGTGGCTTGCGAGGTGGTCTTGTTTGAGCACTTGCTCTGGATGCTCGAGAATGCCGATCCACAGCCCGAGTCACTGGACGAACTCGTCGAGTTCTATGCTTGCTGATCGTCGGGAGGGCATATCTGTAATTTAAATGCATGGTAACTCCTCGTGGTGACTAAAAAAATAACTGAAGGGATGGTGGCCGTACGTATATATATTGTATATACGTAAGGGAGGGTGATTCTTTCAGGTCATCCCCACGGTATAAATCATAGATGTACATTAAGGTTTATTAATATTTGAGTTTTAATAATCGATTAGCAATAATGTAGAGAGAAAAGAAATATTTATAGGGATCCGAAGAGGGGCAGTACGTTGTGATGATCGTGAGCAGCAATATGTGATTGAACGGTGAGGATTAACCCTTTTTCACACGGCTAATTATAGATGCATGATATCTAATTGGCCTTGTGGATATTATATATATATATAATATATAATATCATTACGTACTGTCATTGTTCTTGCAGTTTCATATTATATGTACTTGTTAGATATATATAAATATTTCATGTATTGATTTATTGTATAATTGGAAATGTTGTCACTCATCATGAGCCTTGCTTGCTCTTGTTTTTCTTGCTTCTATTTCTCTCTCTCTCTGCATGAATTGCTAAAAGAGCCAAGCTTATAATTAACAATGTACGAAACCAGGTACGTACGCCTGGATGTTGACATATCGAAAGGGATTGACGAGGGAGTTTTGTCATTCAATCTCCTGGCCTTCATATTTATGCAAACACGTCCTCCAGAAATTTTCTAAGACGACTATAATATAATATTCTATCCTGAGAAGTGTATGGCAAGATTGGGCTCAGTACCTAATCTTTTTAATTTGTTCATTCTCCCTTTCCAAGTACATGATCATGATCTTCCTTTGAAAGCAAAGCCACGAAACGAAGTACACACCCAACACATCCAGGGTTTTTGATGAATTGCATTTTGGGAAAATACATAAAGTTTTTACTTCTTTGGAGTAACGTTCGGTTCTCACCATAAATGCATGGGATCAGTTGGGGTATTTTTAAGGCTTCGTTTGTTTTCGGAAATGAGATAAGATGAGATGATATTAAAGTTAAAAAATTGAATAAAATATTGTTAGAGTATATATTTTAATATTATTTTTATTTTAAAATTTAAAAAAATTAAATTATTTATTTTATTTTATATTAAAAATTAAAAAAATTATAATAATTAAATAAGATAAAATAAAATATTTTTTCAAAATAAACGAGGCCTTAACTCTCCCTAACTCCCCATCTTGCAGAAGGAAAAAATAATCCACCTCTCATAAGCCTTCTAAAGAAAGAATGCATCATGAAGCTCAAGTATTAATCAACTAGCTGCATACTGCAATAATCATAAGTTTCCTGCCACTCCTACTGTAATATCCGAAATGTAATTATGTTGACACGACAGATATTGATATATATATATATATATATATATATGTGTGTGTGTGTGTGTCACATTATTATAAATTAATAGAAAATTAATTGATATAACTGCACACAACATCAAGTAAGGGTTACAATATGAATTTTACATTAAGGAGCTCGAGACTATTAGAATTTCCCAAATCAAAGTTTTATTTTTAGCCAGGATTATTGAAAACTCCTTTTAACCCTTCTACTTTAATTTATCGAAAATGGTTGGTCCACTAAATATGACTATTGACTATTGAGGAAGCTGTCAAAAAAAAAAAAAATATGACCATAATTGAGACATCAAATTCAAATGTTACATCAGCTTAAAATCGTTCAAGACACTATAAAAAATTTGTTTACTTATAATTAATTATTTTTTATAAAAATATCATAAAATATTTTTATCGTAAATAATCATTTAACTCGTCGCATATAATTCCTTACCGTTGATCATTCTTCTTATGGTGAGATAAAATACCATGATGTGATCTGTCTACAACAAAATATCATAAAGAACATATATATATTCTTGATGGCTTGCTAGTAGTATTTTATGGCAATGGGGCCCGGGCGGCTAAACTTACTTCCTGGTTTTTCATTAATGAGCTGCCTGCCAGCGCCAGCTATATAATATATATATTACCAAAAACAGCAGAAATAAATAGAGACTGAAGAAGAACTGAAGGAAGGAAAATAAATAATCTGAATATGCACAAGTATGATCAATTATATACAAGCGGTTAAATTGATCGTATGTATGTATGTAATATAAAAATAGATAGAAGAAAATAACAAAATATTATTAACATAAAGCTTAATAAAATTGCAAAGCTTTTAAAGCAGGTAATACAGATTTGTACTTACAATAATTAGAACAAGATGAGAGCAAAATATGGAGGGAGAGAAGATGGTAGGAGAGATAGAAGATAGAATGAGGGGAGTGAGCTCTGCTTGATTCTGAAGCAAGATTCTCCTTTTATAGCACAAGGAGTTCTTATTTACAATAATTAAAGAGAATAGTGAAAGTAGGTCCGTGAGTGAGCAGTAAATACTGTTTGAGCACAGGTATGAACTGTTTGTCAACTTTATGTCTTCAGCTGTCTGGGTGACTGCTTTTGGCATGTAGTGGCAATGCAGGGACCATCATTGTGTCGTTGCGGAATCTTCTTTTGACACAAAATCTTAAATCATCAAGAGAAAGGCTCGATCAGTCTGAGACGGTCAGCCTTTCAATAGTGAACTTTTGTTTGAAGAGCTCGATCAATCTTTTAGACGATCAGTTTTCAACAATAGTATGATCAATCTTCAGATAGTCTTGGAGTATCTGGAGAATCATGGCCAAAATATTTGTAAGGATCATTAATGGAAGCCTCTAAGGATGCTTTTGAATTCTCTTCTTCTTCAGAATCATTTTCTAGATATTTCCTTAGTAGCTGAACTAAATCATTTTTAGAGAATCCTTCAAGAGCATTCTTCTTAGAGGACTTTTTCTTAGAAGAATTGCTGGTAACCTTTCCTCTATGGGAAGTAGTTGGCGAAGCAGAGGCCTGAATTAGTAGATATCCAGTTGAAACAAGTGAACCATATGTGATTTCTGGGAATTTCTTTTTGTCCTGCAAATCTGGAGCAGTTTGGGGGAAATCTCTAATCTCATATTCAATTATTTGTTGGGTATAGGGAAACTTATCCCACCATTTTGTGCAGCAATACCTAACCATGACATCAGCATGTCTTTCATATTTCTATTTCATTATCCAGAGTACTTTGTACTTCTGGTAAAAATGGAGAATGTAAAGGAATTTTTGCATATGCCTATCAAGTTTAGTAGTTGCTACATTGCAATAGCATTTGAAAGCTCGGATGAGCTCATTAGGAAAATTCTCAAGGATTGGTCCGAATTGGTCCCCCCAACGGAGGAACAAGTAGGGAAGTTTTCCTTTGAATTTCTTGTCAAAATTTAGGAACCATGAATGACTCATATCTGGTACCTGGAAAAACATGAATCGATGCCAGGCAGTGATATAGTCATGATAAGTGAAAGCAGTGTCTGTTTTTTCCAGTCTCTTAGGAGAGGATGGGTTTGTTCCCCATTGTTCTTCATTGAGTACTTGGAGGATGTAGACACTGTGATAAATTAATTTATTGTTTTCAATTTTATCATAAATTGGCTTTATGATAATCGAATCAGTTTGGATTAGAATACTGGAGTAATACTGGAGGTTCTTGGTAGAATCTTCAGGGATCCAATGAAATCCAGGGGAAAAATAAGATGTAGCAATTTTGAATAAATCTGTTTGGGCAGATCTATTCGGCTCAATATAAAATAAGTGGGTGGGGTATGCTTTCTTAATGTACTCAGCTTTTCCTTTTGGGAGGAAATACTGGGTAGCAGAAGCAGGAGTAGTTTTTGACGCAATTGCGTTGGCATAGGGGTCAAAACTAGCAGCAAGTGTTGAAGCAAAAGTGGGTGGCTGGATTATTTTACCAAGAGGGGTAAACCTATTGGCAATTTGTAAACTATTTGAAGCAGGGGTTGAAACAGTAATCTCATTCTTGATAGTATTTTTATTAGGAATGGGTGGGAGAGGAGCAGTCTGTTTTTCTTTTCCTTTTTTCTTGCTTATCTTGAGGATTCTGCAAGAATTCACGGGTAAGAAAATCAGGAATAGAATTTTGAGAACCTTTGATGTATTCAATATCAAAATAAAAAACGCTTAAAATAGCTTGTCATCGTGCAAAAATATGTTTTGATGCAATGTTTTGAACATTTTTTTCTAAAACAAATTTAACATATTTGCAATCAATCCTTACTAGGAATTTTTTATTAAGTAAATCAGATTGAAATTTAGAAATACATAGTACCATGGATAAAATTTCTTTTTTAATAGTACTATAATTTTCTTGTGCAGGTTCCAGACTCCAGAATGAAAGTGAACAATTTGTTCAGAAGAGCCTGATGAAACACATTGTTTCAGAATACCACCATAACCAATGTCTGAGGCATCTGTTTCAACAATTTTAAATGAATCAGAAGTAGGGATTCCAAGGCACGGGAGAGTTCTAACATGTGCCTTGATTTTCCTTACCAGAGTAGTATGGATTTGTGTCCAAGGAGGAGGATTAGAAAGAAGTCTTTTGAACAAAGGACGACATTACTTCCTCATATCCTTATAGAAATCAGCAACATAATTGAGAGATCCTAAGAACCTCTGCAATTGTTTTTTGTCAGTGATAATGTCAGGGAATTTATCAGCAAATTCAATAGCTCGTTGGATGGGCCTGATTTTACCTTCTGAAATATCATAACCAAGGAATCTAATCTTGGTTTGGAATAATTTGATCTTTTTTGCAGAAACAACAAGACTATTTAACCTAATCATGTCAAGAAACGAGTACAAATGTTTCCAATGTTCATCAATAGATTTTGAAAAAACAAGAACATCATCTATGTAGACGATGGTAAATTGTGTGAACGAATTGAAGATATCGTTCATAATATTTTGGAATTTACTAGGGACATTTTTTAGACCAAAAGACATCACATTCCACTCGTAGTGACCAAAAGGGGTAACAAAAGCAGTCTTATACCTATCCGACTCTGCTATCTGGATTTGCCAAAATCCGGATTTTAAGTCAAACTTAGAGAAGACTATTGCATCATTCAGCCTATGAATTAAGTCGTTTCTGTTTGGAATAGGGTACCTAATCCATTCTAAGACTTTGTTCAAAGGTTTGTAATTGATGACTAGTCGAGGGGTTCCTCGTTCTAGCTCAGTATTTTTCTGGACATAGAAGGCAGGACAAGACCAAGGGGACTTGCTATATCTAATTATCCTTTTTTTAAGAAGATCTGCAATTTCTTTTTAGCAAAATTCTAAAGTCTTGCTATTCATTTGAATAGCATTGGTTTTAGTCGAAATAGTATTTTTATCAAAACCTTTGATATAGGGAAGAGAAACAATGTGTTTCTTTCTATACCAAAAAGTATTGGGCAAATCAGAACAAACATCAAAAATCAATTTTTTCTTGAAATCATCGATTTTTGAAAGTAATAAAGGGGAAGATAATTGTTCCGAAATCTTTTTATATTTGATCTCCTGTTGGAGGAAATTCAAATGTTTTTCTTTTGCAAGAATCAAAAATTTCAAACTTTTACCTTGATCAATTTCAAAACGAGAAGCAAATTTGAATTTGACTTTCTGATCGAAGGGATCGGTAGTAATACCATCTTTCTCATTCAAAAAAGGATTTAAAGAGGAGATCAAAGGAATACCTAAAATCACTTTGTCAGACATATTTCTGACCAAAACAGAAGGTATTTTAAAACAAACATTATCTTGGCAAACCTGAGCATTATTTAGCTCATAATTGATCTTCATTTGAGATCCATTTGCCGAAAACAATCTTTTAGTGGATTTCTCAAAATATTTGCTAGGGATTAATCCTTCCTGAATGCAATTCAGGTCTGATCCGGAGTCAATCATAGCAACTACAGAGAAGTGAAAATCATGAGAAACGATAATAGTTAACTCTTGAAAACCATTTAGGAGGAATGATTTGACGGATCAAACATATTTGGCTGTCAGTAGCCACATTATTTTGGCTTGAACCAGAATTATTTGTTTGTTCATTGTCAGAAGGAATATCTTGATCAAGTTGTTTGTCTATTTTAAACAACAAAAATTCTTGTTTTAAAACTTCATTTTCAGATTTGAGGTTGTTTACCTCAGATCTGAGTTCAACAAGTTCTTTTTTAACAGAATTTATTTCATGTTGTAATTCAGAGGTGGAAATCTCCTTGGGTTTTTTCTTTTGAAATCTCTCCAAGGTTTCTTGAAAATTAATCCTTTGCTTAGAAGTCTCTGGTTCTTGGCGAACCATTCTCTTATTTAGTTTAAGAATATATTCTTCTTTAAACTCAGGATTAGTAATTTGGGAGATCAGGATTAGCAAGAGGTTCTCTTGTTCCTCAGCTTTCGTTAAAACATTAATTGTCTTACTAGGAGGCTTACAACAAGTACTATTACAATTGCAACCCAGCTTTGGATCAGAAGGATCAGGAGTTTCAGTTTCTGAGTGATATTCTGAATCACTAGAACTGAACTCAAGGATATCCGATGATGAAGACGAGGCTATTTCTAGGTGTTTAAATAGTTTTTCTTTATCATGGTGATCAATATCCAACTGATTAAACTTCTTTTAGAATTTTTTGACTTTTTTGGGACATTTATCTGCAAAATGCCCAGTCTTACGACAATTAAAACATTTTCCTTGTTCAAAATCTCTAGATTTTTTCTTTTTAAGAAATATTTTAGGAAAATATTTTTTATAAGTTTTCTTATAAAATTCATCACAGGGTTTTCTTCTTGAACCACCATGAGGTTTAGAAAACCTATGCTTTCTCTTAGATGAAGCAATAGATGGAAGGCCAAATTGTTCACAAAAAGTTCCCATTTCATATTTGGCTTTCTTACTATTTCTCATCTGTTCACGAAGCATTCTTTGATCATTACACATACTACTGCTAAGTTTCTTAATTACACTGAAAATATCACCATAGGTGTAATTTTCGTAATTGAGAAATCTAGAGGCATCAGTAAGTTCTTCCTTTACTTTGTAAGCAAACAAGCGAGGTAATCCATAAATAAATTTCTCCTTCTAGTAACGCTTTTGACTGTCGTCACGAAGCATTACTCGAGAGGTAAAAACATTTTGGTACCATCTATAATCTGACATCTGATGACAGCGTAGATTATTTAACTGGTCGCTTACACGACTGGTTATGTTTGATGGTGTCCCAATAAAATGCTTTAAAATAGTGTAAATCAAAGTATTAATACCCTTAGGGTGTTCCATCCCGATAGTTTCATAAAAAATAGGTAACCCTTCTTCATTACGCTTAATAGCGTTCTGAATGGTTTCCTAGGTGTCGTTGGTTAGGTGTTTATCCCACCAATGTCTTAAAATACCAGAAAAACCTTGTGTTAAAAATCATAACAATATCAGGTTGTCTAATATTGTTGTTAATATAAGCATTCGCAACTAAATACATTTTACTCATAGTATTGAGGATTTCTTGTTCAGATAATCCATCAATATTCCATTCATAAACTTTATCTGCAGAGTAAGAAGATTGGTTTTGAAAAACTTTTTCTTCAAACTGTAAATCAGGAGGAGTAGGTCTTGAATACCAGTTCTTCGTTAGACTCATTGGTTTGGGTCTTTTTGAAGAAAATTTGGCTATTTCAGGTTTTAAATCAAGATCTTGAAAATTTTTTTCAATTAAATCAATATCCTTTTTTTCAGGGGATTCATCGTTAGATGATTCTTCTGTGGTTTCAATAAGGACAACTTCTTTTTCATTACTATTTAAAGCACTGGTAGAAGGCTGTTCTTTCTTAAGATTAGCAATCATTTGATCTATTTTTTCCAGAGTTTTGGCCTGAGGGGTTTTGAAATCAATTTTTGGCCCTTTTTCTGGTAAAATTATGAAAGGCTTTTCAATCTTTTTCTTTAACTGATCTTTGGGAGGAACCAAAAGATTTTCAATTTTGAAAACAGGATTAGAAGCAAAAATAGGCTTTTCAACATTTTCTTCAATCCTATCCAGTTGTTGTCCGATTGTATGGAGAGCAAGGTTTACAAAATTATTATGATGAATAATATTTTTTGTTTCTTTTATAACCTTGTCATTCTCAGGATCTCTGGAAATAGTTTCAGGGATTTTAAAAGGAGAAGCAGCTACTTCTGATCCTTTAAAAGGAATAAGTATTGTCTCTAAAGGCGGATGACTGGCTTGGATGATAGTCTTGCCTTCTTCCTTGACAAAATCAGTTTTAACAACATTTAAAGTATTTTTAGAAAGATAGCAATTTTCAACAAAATCGAAGAAAAGAATATGCCTTTGGAGCCTATTCATTTATTCTTTCCATTTGCGTTTGACGCGTTGCTTTTCAATTTGTGAAAATTTCGTATGATAAGCTCTTCGCTTATCACGGTTTTCATAAGATTCAAAATCTTTAAAAAGGGCAACCAAATCAAATTCAAATGGTTTGTTTAAAACAGTTAAACTATGATATACAGGAGTAACAGAGGCAACCATATTTGAAGCTGTGGGAGACACATAAGAATTATCTTCTTCTTTGTTAGCTTCATCCTGTATGGGTTTACTACTAGAGGATTCTCCTTCTTTAGTAGTGTAATAAGCCGATGTGACCTGTGAGGACGTAGAAAGTCCTTTTAGTTTTAAAACAGGATTAACAGGTTGGGCTGTTTGAACTGAATCTTCCAGAAATTGTTTGAGATGTTGATCTTATCTAACTGGATTTTCAGTAACAGAACCCGCAAAAGAGGATCGAGATTCAGCAAAAGAATTTCTTCTTAGGCTAGACTGATCAAAACTAATTTTAACAGTCCCGTCAACATATTGTTTGATGTAATCAAGATTACAATCAGTAATATTGTTTTTGACAGGGAGAACTTCATTTTCCAAAGTCCATTTGCTGGGAAGAGTTATATCTCTCCAGTAAATTCTTTTTGAAATTTGGATATTCGCATCTGGTGTAGAACTTTGGATCAGGAGAGTGCTACCCGCAGAGGGTTTTGCAATTACTTTTGGATCTAAATTCATTTTTAAAAGACGATAATAAATCCGGAAAATTAAAACAAGAGGTCTACTGCCTTTGATCATGTCATAACCAGAGGTTAATATGCTCAAAGTCAAAGCCTTAATAATATGTTCATCATCAAGAGAAAGAGTTAAATCAGGAAAACAACTAAAATGAACTGGTCCTTCAGAAAGAGAGGACTGGATCATTCCAAGAATACTAGTTTCAAAATTGTTGAATCTAGCATCTCTTAAACAGAAAAGTACAGATGCATTAATCCCTCTTCTAGTTAGAGGTTTGGCTGCAATCTGTACAGAACCAACATGCAAATATTTGTAACCATCTTTCAAATATTTCTCAATGTTAGACCTTTGAAAAAGATAACATTTTTCTTGAGATTTTGAAAGAGCATAATTTTGTTCGACCGTTCGAACATTTTGAGAAACATTAAAAGTTTTTTGGACCCAAGAGGTCTGGTAAATAGTATCAACAGGAAGTTTGAGGATTTCCCAATTTTTCAAAACAGGGGGAATAAAAATTGCCTCTTCGAAAGAGCAGTCTTCTTCATTCACAATGTCTGGTGGTCTGGACGACCTGGAACTAACGGTTGAATTAGATCTAAACATTCTATTCATTTTGTTGCTAGACAACACCGACCTTCGCACTTCAGAAGTCTTCTTCATCAACAGACAATTTGTTCAAGATCTATGTTGCTGTTATGGACAATAAATGATTTTCCCGCTTATGGAAACTTGTCAGGTTGGAGCACTAAGGGGAAATTGGCATGTCCGACTTGTAACAAACATACCCAATCTGAATGGCTTACGTATGGGAGGAAACTATGTTTTATGGGTCATCGTCGATTTTTACCTGGTGACCATAGACGGCGTGGAAATGGTAGGATGTTACATGGCACTGTTGAATGAGGGCACCCTCCACCATTATTGCCTGTGAAGATGTTATTGCACAGTTTGTGAATGTCGGATGTAATGATTTTGGTCAAAAACAACAGAAGAGAAAACGAAGTGCGAATGAGTTGAATAGGACAAAAAAAAGTATATTTTTTGAACTCCCCTACTAGTCGACGTTAAAATTGAGACATAATCTCGATGTTATGCAGATTGAAAAAAATATATGCGAATCCGTGTTAGGAACATTGATGTCAATTGAAGGTAAAACGAAGGATAATATAAACTCATGGAAAGATCTAAAGCGGTTGGAAATTAGACTTGAAATGCATTTGCAACAAAGTGGTTCGTCTGTTTACATGTCAATTGGGTGGGATACATTGTCAAGGAACGAAAGGGCTACATTTTGTGAGTGGTTGCAAAAGATTAAATTACCAGACGGTATGCCTCAAATTTAACAAAGTGTGATCGAACAAATAATTGGAAAATTACTGGACTAAAAAGCCATGAATGTCATGTATTTTTACAACATATCTTGCATGTTGGTATCCGTGGGTTCTTGACCAGAGATGTGCGGGTTGTGTTAATTGAGCTGGGTGCATTTCTTAAAGATTTATGTGCTTGAATGTTGAATGTAGAAGCTTTGGAACGTATGAAATGAGAAATTGCAGTTATATTGTGTAAGTTGGAAAGTATTTACCCACCGTCATTTTTCGACATCATGGTCCACTTAGTCGTTCATTTGCCACATGAGGCTCGACTTGCAGGACCAGTCCAATATAGATGGATGTATCCCATTGAACAGTTTCTTGGAAAGTTGAAATGCACAGTGGGTAATAAGGCTGTCTAGAAGGATCAATTGCAGAAACATATATTGGTGATGAGTGGCATACATTCTATTTCAAATACTTCCACGGCATTGACACAAGATTTGATTGGCCGAAAAGAAACTTTAATGTTGACCAAGCAAGACAACGGAATGGATTTTTTGTATTTTCCCAACAAGTACGTCCACTTGGTGCTCAGCGTGGTTATGATTTGTGTGAAAGAGATTTCAAGAAAGCTCAATGGTACATACTAAATAATTGCCCAAAGATAGATAGCCACTTGAAGTAAGTTCAAATTAATTGTTAATTAATCATTGAATTTACTTATTAAACAATTATATGAATATATTTATTGTTGATAATTTTTAATTTCAGTGATCATATTAACGTGCTAAAAGAACTGGGACTAAATGATATAGACCAGAGACACGAACAAGAGTTCCCAAAATGGTTTGAACAACGGGTAATGATATTAATACAGATACAATTTTGCACTAACATATTTTAAATAGAGAGGATTGTTAACGGTTGAGTGTTTATACTTTATTTAATATGTAGGTTGTGCAAATGCATATGAGTAATCCGAACGATATATCAGACGAACTATATGCACTGGCGCGTGGCCCCTCGAGACGTGCTGCTTGATATTCTGCATGTATTTCTCGTGGAAGTAGATATCACATAATTGATCAAGAACTTTATAGGAAAACACAAAATAGTGGTGTCCTTATTGAAGAGAGTCATGATGGAGACAATGTTAATTTCTATAAAGTTATCATAGATATAATTGGATTGAAATATGTGGGGGAGCTTGTGGTTTATATATTTAAGTGTGATTGGTGGGATTTAAACAATCATTGAAGGGGAAAATGCCAGGATGAATATTTTCTAAATATTAATACATCAAAAAAATGGTATGAAGATGATCATTTTATTTTGGCTTCCCAAGTATTTCAAGTATCCTATTTAGACGATCCTCAGTTAGGAAATCAATTGCAAGTAGTACAAAAGTTTTCTCCTACAAATATTTATGACATTATCCCTGAGGCGGAGGGACTAGATGAAGAAGAAGATGATCCCTCTACTCAAGAAGCATACCAAGAGAGTCAACTTGTCTTTAACTTATTTGTGGATTTGAGCAATATGAGATAATCCCATTACATGGGGAAGATATTGAGGCTGAAATAGTTGAGTAGACAGTTGATCAAAGTGTTGACTCATCTGAAGTATCTATAGATGATGAGAGCAAATCTGTACATGAAACTGATACAGATGATTGATCGGTTTTGTGTTCACATTGTACAATATCTCGCAATTATGTCGCCAAAGAGGAAGGAAATTTGCATCCCATCTCCACCTGTTCCTAGCTCTCCGTCTGACTCACCATTAGAGACTGACTCTACGGAACAAGGTAAATAGCTAATACTCATTTTTTTAATTAAGATATATGATAATTGATACAAGGTAAATAACTAATATTATTTTATAGAGATAACAGTACAATCTCGTCACGGACGAGGCACTACTAGAGGCGTGACGTTGGAGAAATATCGTAAAGTAGGTAAGATTAAGGTTAACATTCCTGACGAACATACTGGAGGCGATGGACAACAAGCAACTTGGCTTGCTTCGCATGTGGGTGCTCTTACATGGACTTATGCACATTTGGCTACGAGTTCATGGCATAAAGTCTCACAAGATGTGAAAGAGCTTATAAAGAAGCGTTGTTTGGTACGTAATATTTAAATAATAAATTTTTATTGATATTATTTAATATTATAAATGATAATATCTTTGTGTATATATTTTTTTAAGGATGACTTCGAACTAAATTTTGGTCAGAGAGAGGAGCGTAAGATTGTCGAAGAGTTGATATGTAATGCATTCCGCAAGTATAAGACAAGATGTCACGAGCATTACTAAAAGTACGAGAACAAGGAAGATGCACGCCAGCATCCTTTTCAGAATGTCCGACCTGAAGAATGGGGAAAACTTTACGATATGTTTGAGGATCCATCATATAAGGTAAATTAAATGAATTCTTTATGTGTCATATTTGTAATTTTTCACTTACTAACTTTTACAACTTCTATGCAGGAGCGAAGTTCTATACAAAAAATGAATAGATCAAAGTTAAAGATTTGTTATCATGCAGGCTGAAGATCTTTCCATCGCCTCTCTAAAAAATTGGTAATGTACTTTTTTTTTAAATTTTGTTTATTCTATGTAGTTTGTTTTTAATATAGACTTTATATCTTAACAATGTTTCTTGTAGAAAGAGTCAGACATCAATTTTGATCTGATAAAATTATATGCTGCATCACATACTAATAGTAATGGAGAGTGGACTCATCCCGATGGTCGTGAGAATTATGTAAGACCGATGCTCGTGAGAATTATGTAAGTATTATAATTTCTTTTAATTAACCATATTTAAATTATTGTGTCAATATTAATTTTATATATTGTGTGTAGGATAAATTGATTGCCCTCAGTGCTAAAACTGCATCAGATCATAATTCATCAACAAGTGATGTTGAAATTTTTACACAAGTTCTGGGTCAACTTTCGGGCTGCTTGAGGGATTTAGGTAGCTGTGTAAAACCTTCAGGCTCTTCATCAACGTCAAGCACTACTACCATTGCGTTAGAGAATGCAAGTTCTAGGATCGAAGAATTGATGGAAAAACAGCAGAAGTTAGAGGCTCCTAAACAAGCAGACATGGAGATGCGCATAAAACAATAAGAAGATCAACAAAAAGAGCTGTAACTCAAAATGCAAGAACAACAAAGACAGATGCAGCTTCAAATGCAGATGTTTATACAACAATTCAGGCCTCCAAATAATTGAATTTCATTAGAAGTATTTCTGCATATTGAACAATTATATATCACGTACTGATAATTTTATTAGTATTATTAGTATTTTATTTATTTAGTTCTGACTTACTAGATTAGTATTATTTTTTTTGAACAATTTGTAATGTATTTTTGAAATATAAATATCTATTTGATTTTAAGTATTGTCCAAGAAAATAATAACCGTTCGAACTCTCATCAAACGTTCGAACATAGATAAATCAGACACAACCGTTCGAACATTGAAATTTAGAGTTCGAACGGTAAAAAATTTTGTGCCTTTCGAATGCTTTCATATAACTAATTCATTATTTGCGTTCGATCATCAATTTTTTTGTTCGAACGTTTCTTCATGTGTATTTGGTCGAGCGGACTGGAATCGATCGACCGGTCATGAAATACCCGTTCGAACCATTCCTTATTGTTCGAACGTTATTTCCTACGTTCAAACGGATTTCTGAGAATAATTTAATTCGTCTTAGAAAAAAAAATCAGTTTGAACGTGATTGAACGGTCCAACTTAATTTCGTCCAAAAGATAGTTTTTGGGACGAATTTGTGATTTTCATCCCAAAATACCTTTTAGGACGGTTTTATAGGGATGAACTTTGGACAATTTGTTTTCGTCCCAAAAATATTTTTTGGGACGAAATGCCAATCTTTTGGGATGAAACTTTTCGTTCCAAAAGACCTTATTTGTTGTAGTGATGTGGACTGTCTGAGTCCATCCAGATCTCCACAAAGGTAAGGAGGTGAGTATTAAGGGGGAGGATGTGAGATCCACAGTCTTAAATAGCCCTTATTTAAGAAGAAAATTGAAGAAAATAGATTTTATTTATTTTGGGTGAGTAAACGAGCAAGCTTGATAGTTTGGGCGCGTAATGTATGCTCGGGTAGTTTACTCAGGCGAGCATCAAGTGCTCAAGCAATACACTTGGCCGAGCGAAAGTGTGGGCAGGTAGAAAGTTGGTGTAGTCAGATATCGGGTGAAGAAGGATATTGAACGGGAATAGCTGATCAAGACAATTAATTGACAGACAAAGAATTAGGACGGGCAAAGTACTTCGCAGGCATAGTTAAGCGAGCAAAGCCTTGGGCAAGTAATGCACAAGGTGAGTAAAGAAAAGTACTTGACAATATATATATCGGGAGATAAGGGGCCATAGCTAAATAATAGGTGAGAAAAGTGTTGGAGACTCAATCAGGGGCATAAACAATTTGAGAAAGCCTTTAAGTTAACATGATCAACGAAGCTTTTAAAGTAGTTAAAATGTTGCATGTGCTGCCACTTTGCACAACGCAACACGCCACAACTAACATATAGGAATATGACACCGCACTACTTAATTGACAACACATATCACACTTGTCGTTAGGATTGAAGGGCATATATATACACGAAGGGATTTCACATATTACTTTATCACTTGATCGACTGTCTCAATCAAGCACTCTTACACAGTACTCCTTCTTCCCATAACCGTGAGTAAACTTGAGTAACTCCAATTAGAGAAATCAAGAGAGAAACAAAGAGAAAGAGATCAACAAGTGCTGTGTCTAGAAGGACCCATTCTTGCATTCGATAAATCACACTTAAATCATGAGCATCGAGGCAAGTTCTTAGTAGAGGGTAAGTTACCTTCAAACTTCACTCCTTGATGCCTTGCTAATGGCTGCTTTTTAACTAATGGATGTGAGCATGAACAAAGTATATACCATTTTCATCCTGTAATTATATGTTTGTCATAACATAGCATCAATGCATAAAGCATGAAGTTATTTGTGAAACCTCACCACCTCAAAAATATGATGAGGGATTATTCTAGTGGAACTTTTTTGTCCGCTTTGGAGTGATTAAAGATGGAGTGGTATCCCTCGGATTGATGAAGAACAATCAATGTCAAGATAGAGATAATATGTAATGGCCTCGAGACGTAGGGGAGTCTTTTTGCTAGCATGACCTAGATATGCTAAATGCATTCTTGAAATGTAGTCACATCAACAAACATTACTCAAATGTGTGATGAAGAAAGCCAAGTGTTCACACGGTTCTAATGGGAGACCATGGTGTATGGTAACAAGATGAAATCTAGTGTTGGAAATTATTAGAGATTATAAGAAAATGAAACGAGTCTTTTTAATATATGCATTGGCATACATATTCATTTACCCATTTGTTAATATATGGCATTGCTCATATATCATGAGTTTAGTTTTAGGGCTAACTTACGAGATTATTTTAATCTCATTGTGGTAATCCTACAATGGTTTTGCTCCTCGGAACTATAGACCTTATTCAGAACAAATAGAGCAGCACCTAGTTGAAGAGGAACAAATAAATAATCAAGATCTGGTACAAGTTTTAAATTTGCCTTTCTGCTGCAAAGTATTGTTTTTGTTAATAACATGTTAGGTTCATGCATATTAATTGTCATGAACTTGAGGAGTGTGTAACTCAGAAAGAAAAGTAAGGACTCTCTTTCTACATACGCATATAGACTGAAAAAGAAGTTCACTTTTTTTTTTATTATTAAAACAACAGATCACATTCCATTTATTAACAGAGGACATATAAAGTTGACTTAAAAAACAATCCAATTACAAATGTTAGTAATTTTTCAATACACTTTCGTGATTGATATTGTCTAGTCCAAACGGTAAAATATCTCTAAAGATCTAAGTCTAAGAGATAGCACAACTCTATCCATGACAAAAGTAACAGTAACCAAGTAACAAAACTTCATACTCGACTAATCGGAGTGTGGAGAAAAAGAGAGTGATTCATCCACTTTGTTAATAAGGTAACGGAACAGTGTTACATATCTCGATGCCTCAATTTCCATTAAATTTTAGTGCATTAATTTTAGCCCATGGTAACTCTCTCTGGCTGTTTCAAATGATCGTGTAAATTAGCTCTCTCTTTCGGTGTAAGCCCAGGTCGGCTTGAAAGTTGGTGTTAGTCTTAGACCAAGGACACTTCTAGTTTTGTTAATTCGTCGTGTCGAGCACTACTTCTTTAGTTGCTCTTATGTCTGCTTGATGGATGGAGAAGGAAGGCCATCGATCATCTGTAGTGCCACTTTACTTGGATAATCTAAATATACCTATGACATGTCATAGGTTGCATTAATCATTAATCTTGGAATATTATGCCACTTACGACATTGGCGATGGATATCATGCCTTTCGGTGAATCTATTCTTAGATCTAGTACAATTAGGGTTACTTTAGTACCTGCAAATTGAGGAAGGGGAACTTTGGCATAAAACCATAGTACTGGTTGTCCAAATGTCAACACGTTGATTTTACTAAAGTTTTGGCTATGATTGAGATTGCTTTTGACAGAGCATTTGTACTTCAGGTAGAATAGGGGAGGCCCCCTAGCTAGCAACCTAGCCGGAAAACTCCAAAGCCTATTTTAGATATTACTTTATTTAGGGAAGATGTTACTTTATTTTCTTTTGTTCTGATATCAAGAACCATCTGATAACAATGGTTTTGCCTTTTGTAGAGAAGAGGGGTGGACACCACTTACGTGCCACTTGCGTCGTTTCATCTTAGGGCTTTGTATTGTTTAATAACTTGAATTAATGATTTTATAATAGGGGTCGACACATAGGTTATGGGCTTCGAGATTACACCGCGACTTCACAACTGCGTGTCTCATTAGGTTTCTAGTCTAATCACTTTCTTCTCCTCTCGAAACCAACTTTTTAGTTGGCTATTTTTCAAGCCAAACATTTTTATTGGTTTGAGATTATCAAGATATCCATTGATATCCCAGATCACAAGACTGACTCCAACAACACACAAACTCCTACCAGCAACTCATCTACACAACAACCCTATAACTCCAAGTCTATAGAATAGAATTTGTTACACTTAAGATACTATCTGTTATGTTACAAATGTATTTGTTCTAGTTTAAATTTTAAATGTTCAAGTGTACCTATCTCTCAATGTAATTATCAATTGTAACAAATTACTCTTACCATTATAAATAGAAGAGCACGTCCACCAAATCAAGTATGGTGAGACTTATTCAAAATTTAGTTCAATTTCTATTAGGGTTGAGCTCCGACTCCGACAGGAGTCGAAGGAAAATTTTTGCACCGATTTTGACTTTGATCGGAGGTCGGAACTCCGAACAGAAGTCGGAGCTCTGACCGTTTATTGGGCTAAATGAATGCCCTTTTTTGACTTTTGGGCTCACTAAAGCCCAATTCCGAACATGTAAAAAAAATACTTAAAAAATAATAGAAAAACTTAAATACAATAGTTTAAAAATTAAATAACATATAACCATAAGTTATAACAGTCTCATTTATTACAACATTGACTTAGTCTTTAGAGATAACTATATAAATATTAAACACTATGTGCACTTGTGCATCAAGGATTTCACTCAAATCTCAATGGTCCATTAATGATTATACTTGAAATGAAGATGGAAAGTTGCAATCAATAAAGGAAAAAAATTGATAATAAAAAATTGAACACAGTAAAAGTATAATTTGATTCTCACCAAGAAATTGGGTTCTCCATAGTCCATACTCATAGTCCCTCAACTCCATCCCAATTCTCAAGGGGCGTCGGTCTCAGACTCTCAGTTATCGGCAATTATATTAGGGTTCACAATTAGGTCTATAAAATCATAAAAAATAAAAGTTAACTAAATGAAACATTAAAAATAACTAAATAATCATTTAAAAGCATATAAAGTTACCCGATTCAAACCTATAGCTCTCGGCATCAACGCCAATGGTATCTAGTCCAATGAACATTTCACATATCCAATTCTGTATGCAAATGAGGGCCTACGTGGTTGATTGTGACAATGAACTCCGATAAGTATCCAATACGCAACCTCCAGTGCTAAACACCGACTTCGATGCAACCATAGTGACAAGAATGGCTAGCACATCTTAGGCTATACGAGAAAGGTTTTGATACTTCACGAAATTAACCTTCCACCAAGTTAATAACTGAAATACACCACTAGGTGCCTGGACAATTTCATAAAATGCTATTCAACCTCATACGTACACTGTATAGTATTCCTCGTTGCAAAGAGTTGATGATACTACTGCATAATAAGATGGCATGTACCCTTTCCAGATGGGTCAGTATCATCTAAGGAAGCTGTCGACCCTGTAGGCCTCAAATGTGAGGAGCTACCAGCTGCGGATGAAGGCTAACCATTATTGTTGTAGTGACTATATAAGTCATCAATATCACTTTTTAGCACTCTAATAAACTATGCAGCCTTCACTGCCCTGAGGATGAAATTTATCCAAAATTCTATAAGGACCAACTTATATTGGGGGTCAAGAATCACAACCACAAATAGTCATATATTTATCTTCTCAATATTCTCCTAATATTTATCATATTTGGTCTTCATCCTTGTAGCCATAGCAGATAACAATCCCCTAGAGTCAACATAACTGTTTTGCAAGTGGAAATGAAGTCCTGAGAGCTCACTAAAGTACAAGTTCGTAGTCGTATATTTGGATCCAGATATCCGCATGGTTATGTCATAAAATTTTTTAAAAAATTTAACAAAGTACCTCACTAGTCCAATCATGTGCGTCCAGCGCATCGAGCCGCTGTCCTATTGGCTCCAACAAAGCATACCCATCCTCGACCTCCATCTACTCGAACAATCTTTGGTACTTCTGTGTCACATCCAACATTATGTATGTAGAGTTCTATTCAGTCGGAACGTCCAAGCACAACATACTAGAACATCCAATCTGAAGCTCTTTTGCTATTGCCTTAAACTTGGCAAGCCTTTAGGGGAAAGCCATCACATATTGCACAAAGCTGCAGACTCTGGTAATGGAATCATCAACCTCTTTTAACCCCTTAACAACTATGAGATTGATGATATGAGCACAACATCGAACATGAATAAACTCCTAGTGACGAATGACATCATCTTTCACCGTCGTATTCCGCTTGAACCAATCAATTGCTCTGCAATTGGTACTGGCATTGTCAACTGTAATACACAGCACTTTTTGAATTCTTCAGTCCTTTATACAATCACCCATGTTCGCCCCAATGGATGGACTTTTATGATCCACAATTTCTTTAAAGTCAATAATTCTTTTATGCAAAATCTACTAACTGTCAATGTAGTGGGCTGTGATACACATGTAGCAGATGTTCTATATGGACATCCATGTGTTAGTCGTAAATGACACTCTCTGACCAGTAGTAATAAACATCTTCTTCATCTCTACCTTCTCCTTCGAATGCCTCTTTATACAATCTCGCATCACTATATATCGTGATGGAATGGAAAATCATGGCTCAATAGTTTGTACAAACTTTCGAAAGCCTCTTTTGTCGACTGTGGTAAAAAGGCATCTCATCGGTAATTATTATCTATGCAATCATGTCCCTCAATATCGTCTCACTGTATTGAGGGATGACCAATTTCTTAGCCTATGTACCATCAGTGGCCATAGAAGTTTCGTCACTAAGCTTGGTCTTATCAGTGCCCGCCAACCCCTTTGAGGTCTTATATCGTTGGTAACCATTTAGATGTGCTATTAACACACTGGTGCCTTGCTTTTTTGAATGACAACCACAAAGTTGCCAACAGTAGTAGCATCTTGCTTGCGGGTTCACACAATCACAAGGAATTTTGGTGAAATGCTCCCATGTGTACGACCTTTTTTTAGAAGACCGTGGTGGTCGATCATGCTCAATGGACATCTCCTCCTCTTCGTTGAACATATCCTCATCCTCTATATCTACTAGGAGTTGACTACTCGCACAAGATGTAGCTACTCTAGATGTAGTTGCCCTAGACCTCACTTTAGGAGTGAAAGTATCCACCGGTGTAGGAGCAGTAGCATTGGCATTTGCCACATCCCCTTGTGGACAATTGTCTCCACTAGGTATAGGATCCACTAGGTATAGAAGCAAAAAATTAGTTTAAAAAATAACTAGGTTATATTAAAAGGTATCAACTCATTTAAGATGGAGAAAAATCTTGGAAGCTAAGGCTAAAGAAACATACATGGGCTGCCACCCAAAGTTAAACACAACAATTAGAATTTGCCTAAAAAGTTAAAAACAAGGAAAAAAGGTTGTTGTTTAATGACATGATCTACAATTTTTGCTAAACATATCATGCATACAATTTAAAAGCTTCCATAACTAACATGTGTCTAATGTAACGTTGCAAAAAAGTAAAGTGACTTCAAGTTGCCAAAATGCATGAACCTATGTATATATATATATGTACATGTATATATATGGTCAAATTTAGCATCTAATCTACCGCATTTATTAATGTATGTGGTAAAGAATTAACCTCCATGGAGGAGGGGGGAGGCTGGATGATAAATTAAGAATAAATTCTATATGGACCAACTTTATATGGCTTAATTAATGGTATACAGTCATAGATGGGTGTTCTGTACATCCTTGCATTTACTTATCCATTTAGGGTCAAAATAATCCACAACAACTAGTAATTGATCATGGAGCTCTAATTTGGGAGTCTCTGAATTGGCAGAAAATCAACTAAGCAGATCGTCATATGAAGTTAAGATATGTGTGTGCTTTTTCCAGATATATAAGATCATAAATAGGCACAAAAACAATAAAAAACATAAACTAATTTTGTAATACATCACTCATTACTATTCTACAATTTATATTACTAACTATGTTCTGTTGGGTCATGTGGTTTTGAAGCAGTAGCATCTCTTTTACATTTTGTCAAAGACATTGCATACATACTGGTTTGCACAGTCCAACGTATCAACCATATTCAATTCTATCACATTTCCTTACTACAACACAAGGTTCATTACAACAGGCCAACTTCACAACAATTAGACCCAAAACAATTAATTCTAAGCAATCCAACAAGATGGAAAAAAAGAAAACATAAAAGTAAATTTCATTGATTTAGGGCTCAGAGTCAGACTACTTACTAGAGGCTGAACAAAGGCTAGCCTAAGAAGTGAAGGGGAACGGACTACGGAGGTATAGAGGGGGAGCAGTGGCAACAGAGAGGGAATGGAGGCGGTGACTCGCAAAGGAGAGCCGAGAGGTTCAGAGATGAAGGGAAGAAAGGGATTCAGGGAAGAAAAGAAGAAGGAAGAAGAGAAGGGGGTCCTGTGTTTTGGACCCTCCGTGTGATGAACGGCACCGTTCTACATCTGGATTTTTCTAAAAAAATTGGAGTCAGAGTTCGGAGTTCAAATCTCCTTGAAGCTTCAAACTCCAACTCTGACTTTGTCTAATTTTTTGGAGCCACTCCAATTTTGACTCCGATTTTTTACCACTCCGACTCCGTCGGAGTCGGAATCTAAGCAGAGGTCGAATAGAGTCAGAATTTTCAAAGGTTTTCACAGCCCTAGTTTTTATATGGTATCAGCTTAGCCATTTTTTACCCACATATCTTGATCCCATGGCCTCCGCTGACTCCACCATTCTTTCGTCCATCATTACTCAACCTACATTTTCCCAATCTGCTACATCTCTCTCAAACCTTTAAATTCTTCTCACCCTTAAACTCACTCGCGAAAATGATCTCCTTTGGAAGGCCTAAGTTGTTCCTTATCTCAAAGGACAACAACTTTTTGGTTACCTTGATGGCAGTATTCCAAGTCCTCAGTCGACTGTCTCTATTGTCTCTCAAGATGGTTCCATTGAACTTGTGTCCAACATTGCTTACATCCACTGGTGTCAACAAGATCAATTGATTCTCTCGGCCCTACTTTCATCTCTATCTGAAACTGTCTTGGCTCAGGTCTTTGGCAAACATGTTTCTCAAGATGTTTGGCTTCAAATTAAAGCCATGTACTCTGTCAGCTCTCATGCTTGCATCACTCACACTCACATTCAATTGGCCTCGATGTAGAAGACAAATTCCTCCATTGCTGATTATTTTCAACAAATAAAGTCGCTCACCGATATTCTTGCAGCCAGTGGTGAGCCTCTTAATGATGATCATATTGTTTCCTATGTTCTTGTATCACCACTCAAGTGGAACCTATGCTGTTGGAAGTTGTTTATGGACATCTTCTAACACATGAATTGTGCCTCACTCAGCAGTAGTCCTTGCTTGATCTCGATAACTCTTCAGTCAATGTTGCCTCATGTGGAACTTCTTAGCCTCGTCCTCGTAATGGATTTTCACCACATGAAAAATCCAGCAATTATTCCTCCCGGTCCTCCTAGTCTTTTAATCATGGTCAAGGCCGCAACAGAGACCAGAACTCTGGTAATTCCTGACCAACTTGCCAAGTTTGTGGCAAACTTGGTCACACGACAGCTAAATGCTACAATAGATATGATCCTTCCTATCAAGGGCCACAAGCCACCAACAATGCTCCTCAAGCATACATTGTCGGCTCTTCCTCAGGACCTGACACCAACTGATATCCTGATACTAGCTCCACCAACCATCTTACTCCAGAATTGAACAACCTATCTCTCCAGGCTTAAGATTGTCATGGCAATGACCAGATTCAAGTAAGCAACGACCAAGGTTTGCCAATCCATCATATTGGGTCTTCTATTCTCCCTTCTCCCTCTCCTATTTTTTTTTATTCCTCTTCTCTTACATGTTCCATTAATTCAAAAGAATCTTCTTTCCGTTTGTCAGTTCACTATAGTATAGTGATATGGTGATATAACATGTACTATATATCACTATATACTATAGAGATATCACATGTACTATATAGTACTATAATATATATAGTACTCTATATGATAGTGATATATGATATATTATAATATGGTATATATTATATGATATTATATGATATATGCTATTATAATACTATATAATATGGTCACCGCCACCGTCGAAGACTCATTCATCTCAAGAGGTACAATCTTTACAATTGAATAATAGTTGAATTATATAGGTTTTGTTAGATTATTTGTAAAAAATAGAAAAAACTTAGCTTTTCCATCGATGACCACCATAAATTGCAAGGAATCTATCGTAGATTGTTTACCAACTGTTGTGTACTTGTTATTTGTGAAAGAATGAAAGGAATAGGTGGATTCCTTTCATTTTCATGACTGCTGAGTTGCCTAAGCTATGGCTGATTTCGATTGATATACCGTTCGAATACTTTTTGTATACGTTCGAACGGTAGGAACTCAAACATCAAACGGTTGATCGATTCACCACGTTTAAACTGAATTTAATTTTAGCATTCGAACATATATGTTTCACGTTCGAATGATGATATAACATTCGAACGGTTAAGGATTTAATCGAACGATATACGGAAAATAGTTTCTCATTGTTTTAATTAGTATATAATTTTGTAAATATTCATGTATTATATTTTATAACTAATATTGCATATATATTTATTTTTTAAATTTCAAGTTGATAATGTCTTATATGGGACGTAAGTGTGGCAGACCAAGACAACCTTTCATCAAAACAATTTGAGAGATGACTATTTTATTAGAGCGTCGAGTGAAGATTTCTAACTTCCTGACTCCTATCTGGGAGGGTTATTCCTTGACATTAGTCTTCATTGATCATGATTGGATATCAATCCTCGACCAGAAGGACGAAGCATGGGACCTCGTTTCTTATATTGGCATTGTTTTTGAGTTCTATAAAGAACTTGGTGGTGTCAACTCAGATGATGGAGAGGCATACGAAGATCTGTACTGTCATATCTGACTTATGTACAGAGATTAATGCTAGCATCTTTGACTTACGTACAAAGATTGATGTTATGTCTACCACTCAGCTCACGATCAATACTCGACTGACACAACCAGACATGCCTAGCTGCAATCGAGGATGTGTGCAGAGTTGTGATCTTAGTAGTTTGTATCTTTTATTTACATTTTTTTGTTTTTGGTATGGACAATATTTGTTGTTTTGTAAATTTAATTTTATTTTGAATTAAATCGTTTTGTCCTTTCTAAATTAATTATTGATTTATATTATTCCTATTATTTAATTGCTACTTTTTATATAAATTAAATATTTATACATAATTAAGTAAGATATTTTGTTGCCATCAATAATTGTAAAAATTATGTAGCTATCAATATCTTGTAAAATTTATTAACTTAACCTGTCAATTTCTCGTTTGATCATATATAATATATGTTCGAACATTGATTAATTTTGACATTCGAACGTTGTTATATGTTGTTTGAATGATAAGTAAATGTCCAGCTTAATTTTGTCACTTAACGTGCCGAATTCTCATTCCATCATATATAATATTCGTTTAAATATTTATTTTATTTTGTTCGAACGTTTTTTATCATTGTTCGAACGGTTATTTTATTTAGAAAGAAAATTTTCATCTCTACAAATACCGTTTGAACGGTAAACACTTTTCATCATTTTTTTAAAATATAAAATTTGAATTTCATCTCTATATATAGTTTTTGAGAAAATTTTCATTCGTTGAAAACAAAAATATTTCCAAAAAACGAACTTTTGTTGTGGCGTGACTAAATAAAACCGGGTGGGAGACTATCCCATGGTTTTGAAAACGGAGGCGCTCTAAAGTAAACTGGAAAAGAGCTTCTAACTGGGTCATGATTATATTGATAAGGAAAATAGTATTCTGTCTTCATAATTGTACTGTTTTAATTTATTGTTGGTCAAAATTTATTTTTTATTTAATAATTAAAATAGTAATTTTAAGTATATTGATGTATTTTTTTTATTTTTTAAAAATATTAAAAAAAGAAAAGAAAAAAAAAAAAGAGGTCTGAACAGTGGGCGTCATGGTAGCGTTGCCCTATTAAAAAAGGGCTCTGAGAAATTAAAGTTGCTTTCGTCGACTCTGAAGCAGATCTAAACTACAATGGCAGGAGCTGCTCGGGTTCTCCTCATTGACGCTAGCATGTTAATGGAGGATGGAGCGAAGAGACGTAAATACCCTTGTTGCCGCCTACTTGTCAGAATCGAAGACGACAGAGCTGAAGGCCGGGTTTCGCGGCTTTTAATGAAAAGATGCCCCCAGGCCCAATCATGTGGCTTTTGATATATATGCTGGTCCGATTGGGGGCTTTTTTGTCTTTCAATTGTAGTAACCAGTGAAATTAAGTGCAAGACCAGACCACGTGGGGGGCCAGGCCGAGAAATCTAATTTTGGCTCTTGAAAGGACCCTCAACCTCACGAGTCCATGTTACTTGTGGAATTTTTGTCCCCATATTAATTATAAATTCTTTTATGTTTGGGCCCCACCTATATAACTCCATCTTTGTTATTATTATTATTTTTTTAATAAAAAAAAAAATTAAATTCAAGACCTTCATTTCAAAAATTTAAATAGAATAATGTTATATATAATCGTGAAATGCATAAATATCGTACAATCATTTTAAAAAAATATAGTATTTATTATTAAAAAATTAATTTATTTTCATATAAATTTTATATTTATTTATTTTTTTCAAAATAACTGCACGACAATTACATACTCACAACTATAAATTTCATTTCTCATTTAAATATTATGTCAGATGCCTTTTACATATTAAAGCATCTTTGTTATATTTTAGAACAAAGACCACTTATAAAATGGATGATACCTATTTATTATTAAATTTTGGAGTATTTTAGTCATTTTACATTTGATTGATAAGTGATATTATTAAATAATCCATAGATATTATCTATTTCACTTGAAATTACTATATATAATCATTGATAAATTATCTGTAATCTTTTGATCATCTATGTATGCCTAGCTTAGCTTAAGTAAACACGAAATTCATTCACCAATTAATTAGATGCATGGCATGTATATATAATCCCTGAGGAAAGATCAACTCAAAGGACTTCAAATACAATGTAAATAGACATATAATATGAATCTTACCATATTTATTGTTATCTGTATGAATTTTTTGAACAGTATTAAATATTCAATAAAAGTTGCACGCCGTATTCTCTTGAGGAAAATTTAATGAATCCCAATATCAATGTTGTTAATAACAATGATTGATCACACAAGTAGAAAATTATAATTTGGTTCGCTTCATGATATATCATTCTTAATGCATCTTGTTCAATGAAGTTAAACTCATTCATGCATGTTACATATATATATATATATATATATATATTTAATTTTGCTATTCGGCCATAAAATTATGAGCAGAACGATGGCAACGCAATATATATTAATTATAATCTAAAGTCGTAGCCTCAAATCATATAGGTAGGTATCCACGTACGAGGCATATAAGATCAACAATGGCCAATGTTTTGGTGTCGGAGAGGATTTAGACTAAACATATATAACTTGGAAAGAAACAAATTAATATAAATGAATGAAAATCAAATGATATATATATGGAATTGAATGGAAGCCGAGGCCGTTTACGCTAAGGCGCACATCATATTTAGCAGATCCAGGTTGCTGTCGCGTGTTGGGGGTGGACCTAGCTAGTTATAATTAAGAAACTGCGCGCTACCAGCAGGACAAATGCGCGCTGTACGTGCTGAGAAGAAATTAATTAAGCGTCAATTCCATCTAGAGAAACACTGTCTCCATAGAAAAGAGCCATAACACAATAGAATTCAATGCTCTGCAGCTTATTTTGGGAGCATGGCGATCGACAGGTCCATATAATTGAACGGCCTAGCTTGGTGTAAGAATTAATTAATTCATGAGATTTGTTTTCTTCCTTATTATCCGAAGTATGAATGAAAGGCCGTATCATGACATGGTGATTAAGATGATCAGGTGATTGACATGCATGCATATATATATATATAATATTTCAATTATCGGAAGAAATAAATTTAGTTATTTAGATTATATTCTTAGGATTTTCTCTTATACGTAGGTTAGATTTCCTCTCAATAAGTGAGTCATAAGTATAATATATATTTAATAAAGTGAAGTATAAATTTTGGTCCAAACTTAAGACATACGATATGATATTATGTAAAATTATCACTTGTATTAAAAATTTAAGATAATGGAAAAAGATAGGTATAATTAGTGAATATATATAATTAATACATGCAGCTCGATCGATCGGTCCCCATTGCTTGTTTGCTTTTTTATCCTAAGCTAATCGGGACCATTTCGAAACCATAAAGAATGGAAACAAGGAATAAAAGAAAAAGGAAAGAAGACGTATTTCATTGGCCCCGATACCTTCAAGTTTCAACAAACGTTCATATATAATTGTATTTTTCATTTTTATGCACAAGTTCTGTAGTCACTAGACTCCAAAAGTTCATAACAAAAAGACAGAACATCATGTGATGTCTCATATCTGAATTCCCACGTTCTCACCATCTGAAACAGCGGCTTCTATTCATCGATCCCATGGCGCAGAGAGGGAGAGAGAGAGAGAGAGAGAGAGAGAGAGAGAGAGAGAGAGAGAGAGAGAAGGCCGCATGGATGTTGTATCAGTAATAGCTAGGGTTCGGTATTGAGTCTTGACGACGATGATATATAGTTAACGTATATTTTGGAATAGCAGGAGGATGATGACAAATACATGTGCAGCCATCGTGGGTCATTTCTATTTGTGAGTACTATATCTGTGGTCGGTTACTTTTCCTTACTACATCAACCATTAATGCTCCATCCCTTTGTTTGCTCACAATTTTACAAAAGATTTATTGTTGTTTCGTTTGCTCGAGTACTCAATATGTAATTTCCTGATCATATGTATAAATTGGCTGCAAACGGCCCGGTTTAGTCCGATTCAGTGATGGACCTCTAGTCGATCATCATTTTTCCGGACCGGACACCCAAAGGGACCGGACCGGTCCAGTCGGTCCGGCCTTTTTTTTTATTATTATTGTTGTAACACCCCGTATTTTTTAGTGTATTTTTTTTAATTGAATGATTATTTGTTATTAATTTAAAATTTGATTATCTTGTTTTAAATTTTCAGATTTTAGTGGGTTTATTTTGTTATGATTTTTTAATTTGTGAAAATTAAATTTGACATGTTTCCTTAATATTAATAATTGTTATGCATTTAAATTCTCTTAATTTAAATTAGTTTGTAGGTTTTAAAAATTATTGTATTGTTGGATTTAATTATTTTATTTTACTTAGTCACTGTATTTAAATTTATTTTATTTAAAACTGTGGTGTTGAAATAATTTTTTTGTTGGAATTTTGTGACCCAAGTTGTGAGTTTTGGACCTCACTTCTTTTCCCTCTATTTTTTTCTTTTCCTTTTCTTTTTCTTTTCTTCTTTTCTTTTTTTTTTCTTTCTTTTTTTTTTCTCCCCTAGTTTCCCTTCCCGCGCGGAAGTCTCTCTCTCTCTCTCTCTCTCTCTCTCTCTCTCTCGCCGTGCAACCGTTCCTCACCCAGCCCGCCGCCGTCGCGCCGCCGTGCGCGACACCGCCCACCCCATCGTGCTCCCCACCGGCCGGCGACCTCATCCCTCCAATTTCAGCCCTCCTCGCGCCGCCGTTAGCCCCCTGCACCACACCAAGCCGCGGCACTCCTTGCGCCGTTGCGCAGCCGTCGCACCACCTCCGGCCACCATCTTCTCACCACATCATCATCGACCTGCTAGCAACCTAATGCACCCATCCTTGGCTCCGATCTGTCACCGGTGAAGCCCATCTATCTCCATCTTTGATTTGAGCTTTTTGGCATTAAATCGCCGCCTACACCGCCACCCACGGCCAACCACCACCACCACTAGCTTCACCGACATCCCTAAGCCCTACCCTATCAATCTCGGGACTTCGTTTACACCCGTTCAAAAGTGGGTTTTTGAGACCCACGGCCACAGTGCATTTCACACTGTTTTGTTGCTGCGTTGCCGCTTCTAGCACATTCGTGATTTTTCACGAATTATATTATAGCATTGTAAGTATTTTTCCCAAAGAACTTTTGAGATTTAAATGTATTTTTGTGCTAATTTATATTTACTGTGAATTTGTTGGTTGTGCTGGACTGAGTCCGAGGAGTAAGGGGGTCGGTTGGATTGGATGATGGAATTGTTTGTGTGAGATTGGCTTATGCTTTGAAATTTGTTGGCTGTTTCGAGTTTAAATATTGGTGTTTTGAGTTTGATGTTGGTCATGGTGGATATTGGTGATTTTTAAGAAGTGATGGTATATTTCGGGATTATGAGGGTTTTAAGTTTTGAGATATTAAAATAGGTTATTTTAGAAGTTTAGGCTTAAATATTGAAATCCGTGATTGATTGAAAACTTACGAAAATTGTGTGATTATTTTTATAGGTGACGATTTATAGTCGACTCGACTTTTTTGAGGAAAATTCTGAAAAAGCTAAGAAGTCCAAGTAAGCGGGGTTCATATACTAGTTTTACATAAAAGAAATAAAATGAGGTTGACTTGGAAAATAAACGTGTTTGTTTTTGAAAAGAAATGATCTGAAAACAACCTCAGATGTTTATTCTGCATATGCATAAATTCAATATAAGAGAAAGTGTTTTCTGTCATGACTGGTGTAGACATGAGTTAATTTTGTGTACTTTATTTCTGAACTATGTAAAAGTGCGAATAAGGAATTCTAAAAGTTTTGTTATGAACAAATGAGAATACTTTGTTTATATTTATCTTGAACATGTGAAATGATCTGAAGCTTGTCAGTGTTTTGTTTTGATATGATGTGTCATCTGAAAATCTTGGCATGAAGTTCTGATTCTGTATATGTGTGTAACTGGATTTTCGATGAAATCCGTTCTGTTTCTGTTAAGGCCCAGCCACAGGTATAATGGTGGTTTATAACCCTACCACGGGGGTGAAACATGGAATATGGCCCAGCCACGGGTATAATGGTGGTTTATAACCCTACCACGGGGGTTAAACATGGTATTGTCCCGATGTGATGCTAAGAGATGATTTAATTATAATGTTTCAGTTTGGAAATGCCAACGGATGTTCTTTTTGGAATAAGTTTATTTTTCTGAAAATTTCGCTCTAATGCTTTTGTACAAAGTTTTGTTTCTGCATTATGAAAGTAAATGTTTTGTTCTGCTTATTAAATGTTATAAATGCTCATGTTTACATGCTAGTATATGCTCTCTGCTTACTGAGTTGTTGATAACTCACCCCCTTATCTCCATAATATTTCAGATGACATTGATGGTTCAGCTGATGATCAGTATTAGAGTTTATGGAGAAGATTAGCAGTGAATGGTTGTTGGGTATCTCGTGGTATTAGTGTAGATGTTGGAAGTTATTTATATTTCTTAAGTTTGCTTCAATGGATTTAGACGGTTTATGGAGACTTATGTTAATGTTTCATTATTTTTAGTTTGTTATTTGAGACATGAAGAAGAGTTGATTTTATTTGAGTTGATTTTGTTTGAGTTTCTGGATTGAAAATTGGATAGATGAGTTTATATGGTTTATTTAATTGAAGTATTTACGTTTGATTTGAGGTTTGAGAAAATATATATTCTTGAATTTGGAAGTACTCTAACCTTGTTAGAGTTGATTATCAGGTTATATAAGTTAACTCTCCGGACCCTCGGGGACGGGGCATTATAGTTGGTATCAGAGATAGGTTTGAATTCTGCATACTATAAACCTTGGAGGTTTAGATTTCTGTGGGATCATAGGATGTAAAGATTTCAGTGTAGGAACTTGAGGAATTTAAGAATGATCATGTGGATATTTAAGTTCAAGATTCTAAAAACCTTATGATTTGTTTTGATGGGATTTTAAGATGTAGATCTGGTAAGTTTATTCTGTCATCATGTAGGACATGACTTGGAAATAATCTTTATAAGATTTAAGGTTTAGATTTTTGTGGTTTGGATTCTAAAGATGTACTAGAGTTTAGAGCGATGTTGGGTTTACAATATAAGATGATAGGAATGACTATATGTGCTGGTTAAAGATATGGCTAAGAATGGGTAAAACCATGTGTGCAGTACTGGAAAAGTTTAAAGGTTTAATTGTAAATTATTGTTTTTATTTAAATTGAATTTATTTGGTTTTGTTTGATTTTATTTTATTTGAATTGGAATTATGTTATTTTTTATTTGTTAAGTTTATTTTATTTTGTTCGTTTCGTTCGAAGCTGAAAAACGGGTTAAGGATTAAGTTATGGCAGGAAGATGGTACGACCGAGAACGCTATTGTTATATTTAGCAGGGTAGGCTTGAACTTTTACCGACTTGGTGTGCTTTTATAATATCAAGGTTTGAAAGGAACGACATGGTCTGGGTGATCTATTCGGGGAGTAAGATATTTGAGGTTTTCGATTTTATGGAGGTATGACACGAGGCTTTAGAATAAAAGATTGTAAGTTGAACAAACTTTAAGGATAGATTTATGGAAATTTCACCAAAAGTTTAAGGTTTTGCAGACTTTAGGAAATGATTTGTTATCATTTAATGTTTTAGATTTTGAAAGTTTCGGGAGTCGATTGTTTTATTATTGGATATAAGTTCATCGATCTTACAAATTTCGGAGAATGATTTTGGTATAATTTAAGGTTTTAGAATTACAGATTTGAAGGATTAAATTGAAATAAGATTTAAGTTTTTAATTTTGCAGGCTTGGTGTACTAGCTTGATTTATTTTGGAGACTGGTTAGTATGTGACCATTATTATGGGGTTGATTGAAGTTGAGTTATTGATATAGGAAATTTCAAGGGGATTATTTCTTTAAGGATTGAAGGTATTGGTCTAGTTTGGATAATAATTGTTATTAATTCGAGGTTTTAGTGGCAGGTTTTGGGATTAGATCCATATCAGATTTAAGGATAATAGTTGGTGTAGATCCAGGAATGAATTCTTGGTGAGTTTGAGGAAAGTGTGTAATAGTTCATGGTTTTGGAGATAAAGAATTTTTTATCAAAATGTGATAAAAGTTTTCTGGTCATTAGGTATGGAGCTACCTTGTACTCGATGGTGTTGTTTTTTTTATGAGGACATAAATTTTATGCATGTGGTGAATTATCAGAATGCGCAGTAGAAGCGTGATATTTTGGTTATAATTAGGAGTTCAAATTTTGTGTTGATTTTGAGAAATTAGTCGTGACTTAAATTTTTGAGACGATACTTGTAGTTGGAGACTAATCGCTCAGTTGTACCAATTATGTTATTGATGATTAACTTTGGAAGTGACCATTAGGTTACCAAAGGTGGAATACAATGAAAATTTGGAAGTTATACCGTATGAGTCAATTGGGGTTAATATAGATTTTCGAATAGAGCTATTAATCTTTGGGATTCATTGGATGTTGTATTAAGGCTCTTGTGGAAAATGAGATTTTGGATATCATAGCTATCCTAAGAATACTGGACGTGTTGTGCCACTGGGGGATTAGTACGAGTATGATGGAATTGCCTATGGAAGGTTTAGCGTGTTTTGGGTTGTATCTTCTATCCTGCTTTAACGTCATGTTTGACCTTTCAAATTTCGAGGACGAAATTTTTTTTAAGGGGGGAGGATGTAACACCCCGTATTTTTTAGTGTATTTTTTTTAATTGAATGATTATTTGTTACTAATTTAAAATTTGATTATCTTGTTTTAAATTTTCAGATTTTAGTGGGTTTATTTTGTTATGATTTTTTAATTTGTGAAAATTAAATTTGACATGTTTCCTTAATATTAATAATTGTTATGCATTTAAATTCTCTTAATTTAAATTAGTTTGTAGGTTTTAAAAATTATTGTATTGTTGGATTTAATTATTTTATTTTACTTAGTCACTGTATTTAAATTTATTTTATTTAAAACTGTGGTGTTGAAATAATTTTTTTGTTGGAATTTTGTGACCCAAGTTGTGAGTTTTGGACCTCACTTCTTTTCCCTCTATTTTTTTTCTTTTCCTTTTCTTTTTCTTTTCTTCTTTTCTTTTTTTTTTTCTTTCTTTTCTTTTTCTCCCCTGGTTTCCCTTCCCGCGCGGACGTCTCTCTCTCTCTCTCTCTCTCTCTCTCGCCGTGCAACCGTTCCTCAGCCCAGCGCGCCGCCGTGCGCGACACCGCCCACCCCATCGTGCTCCCCACCGGCCGGCGACCTCACCCCTCCAATTTCAGCCCTCCTCGCGCCGCCGTTAGCCCCCACGCACCACACCAAGCCGCGGCACTCCTTGCGCCGCTGCGCCGCCGTCGCACCACCTCCGGCCACCATCTTCTCACCACATCATCATCGACCTGCTAGCAACCTAATGCACCCATCCTTGGCTCCGATCTGTCACCGGTGAAGCCCATCTATCTCCATCTTCGATTTGAGCTTTTTGGCATTAAATCGCCACCCACGGCCAACCACCACCACCACTAGCTTCACCGACATCCCTAAGCCCTACCCTATCAATCTCGGGTCTTCGTTTACACCCGTTCAAAAGTGGGTTTTTGAGACCCACGGCCACAGTGCATTTCGCACTGTTTTGTTGCTGCGTTGCCGCTTCTAGCACCTTCGTGATCTTTCAAGAATTATATTATAGCATTGTAAGTATTTTTCCCAAAGAACTTTTGAGATTTAAATGTATTTTTGCGCTAATTTATATTTACTATGAATTTGTTGGTTGTGCGGACTGAGTCCGAGGAGTAAGGGGGTCGGTTGGATTGATGATGGAATTGTTTGTGTGAGATTGGCTTATGCTTTGAAATTTGTTGGCTGTTTCGGATTTAAATATTGGTGTTTTAAGTTTGATGTTGGTCATGGTGGATATTGGTGATTTTTAAGAAGTGATGGTATATTTTGGGATTATGAGGGTTTTAAGTTTTGAGATATTAAAATAGGTTATTTTAGAAGTTTAGGCTTAAATATCGAAATCCGTGATTGATTGAAAACTTACGGAAATTGTGTGATTATTTTTATAGGTGACGATTTATAGTTGACTCGACTTTTTTGAGGAAAATTCTGAAAAAGCTAAGAAGTCCAGGTAAGCGGGACTCATATATTAGTTTTGCATAAAAAAATAAAATGAGGTTGACTTGGAAAATAAAAGTGTTTGTTTTTTAAAAGAAATGATCTGAAAACAACCTCAGATGTTTATTCTGCATATGCATAAATTCAATATAAGAGATAGTGTTTTCTATCATGACTGGTGTAGACATGAGCTAGTTTTGTGTACTTTATTTCTGAATTATGTAAAAGAGCGAATAAGGAATTCTAAAAGTTTTGTTATGAACAAATGAGAATACTTTGTTTATGTTTTTCTCGAACATGTGAAATGATCTGAAGCTTGTCAGTGTTTTGTTTTGATATGATGTGTCATCTGAAAGTCTTGGCATGAAGTTCTGATTCTGTATATGTGTGTAACTGGATTTTCGATGAAATCCGTTCTGTTTCTGTTAAGGCCCAGCCACGGGTATAATGGTGGTTTATAACCCCACCACGGGGGTGAAACATGGAATATGGCCCAGCCACGGGTATAATGGTGGTTTATAACCCTACCACGGGGGTTAAATATGGTATTGTTCCGATGTGATGCTAAGAGATGATTTAATTATAATGTTTCATTTTGGAAATGCTAACGGATGTTCTTTTTGGAATAAGTTTATTTTTCTGAAAATTTCGCTCTAATGTTTTTGTACAAAGTTTTGTTTCTGCATTATGAAAGTAAATGTTTTGTTCTGCTTATTAAATGTTATAAATGCTCATGTTTACATGTTAGTATATGCTCTCTGCTTACTGAGTTGTTGATAACTCACCCCCTTATCTCCATAATATTTCAGATGACATTGATGATTCAGCTAAGGATCAGTATTAGAGTTTATGAAGAAGATTAGCAGTGAATGGTTGTTGGGTATCTCGTGGTATTAGTGTTGATGTTGGAAGTTATTTATATTTCTTAAGTTTGCTTCAATGGATTTAGACGGTTTATGAAGACTTATGTTAATGTTTTATTATTTTTAGTTTGTTATTTGAGATATGAAGAAGAGTTGATTTTATTTGAGTTGATTTTATTTGAGTTGCTGGATTGAAAATTGGATAGATGAGTTTATATGGTTTATTTAATTGAAATATTTACGTTTGATTTGAGATTTGAGAAAATATATATTCTTGAATTTGGAAGTACTCTAGCCTTGTTAGAGTTGATTATCAGGTTATATTAGTTAACTCTCTGGACCCTCGGGGACGGGGCATTACAATTGTTTTAAATAATTAATAAAAAAAATTTATTTAAAGTATTTAATTAAATTAAGTGACTTATTAATGTGGATTATATAACAAACTCAATAAAAAAATATTTTATATGGTCAATGATAATAAATTAGATGAAAATTATATTATTAATTTATATAATTACTATATAATTAACTAATTGATATTATATATTTATTAATTGATAGAATATTAACAAGTGTTAATAGCATATTTAAAATTTTATATTGTTAATAGTGATAGGTTAAATGAAGATATATATAAAATATTATTAATTTATAGAATATTAACAAGCATTAATAATATATTTAAAAATTTATATTGTTAATTATACAATTATTACATATAAAAAATATATATAATATATTTTTTTATTTATTTTTCATTCTGTCCGGTTGGGTCCGAAAAAATCATGGACCGTGGACCGGACCAAATGTTTTGGTCCTCTAAAATGTGGACTGGACCGGACCGGTCTAAGTCTCGGTCCGGTCCAGTCCGGACCGAAATGGTCGGTCCGTTTGGTCCGACCAGACCGTTTATCGCCCCTATGTATAATGTGTTGCTCTCCCCGACTACTCCAACCTGTATGCCCCACAAAATGACTCTAGTCACGATTGAATTAATCTAAACCACACTCAATCCATAATTATTATAATTTCAAGTCAACTTTGTATGTATTAAATTACATGAGTAATGCTAGATATAAATTTTTTATATGCAAGTATTGCATATTCCCTTTCGAAAATTGTGAGGTCAACTATTAAAAAAATGAGCTTTTTTCAGCTAGATCTCAAATTTATCTACTTTTTTCAAAGTGAGTGTGCATGACTTGTATATCTTAAGACTATACAAGTCATTTCCAAAATTATATACTGATTTATATATATCTAAGTAATACCTTCCACCCTAGTGGCGCCCTTGTTCCCTAGAAAAGAGTTCAGTGAGAATCCGTGGTGCTAGGGGTGCCAACCGGTCAGTAACACCCCAAATCTTACTTAGGCTAAGCACATATTCTCAAGTTGAATACACCCAAATGAAATAAATTACAGCAAAATATGTAAAGGGCTTAGTCAGAGACTAAGGGAATGTTTGGAGACTGAGATGAGATGAAAAATATGTAAATAGTAGTGAAATGGATTGAGTTATGACGTTTTATGGGGTTTGGGGAAATGAAAGAAAAAAAGTTGAATACAAATACTATTAAGTAAAAATATTGTTAGAATGTAATTTTGTAATCTTATTTTTATTTTGGGTTTGGAAAAAGTTAAATTGTTTTTTGTGTTTTGGTTTAGAGTTTGGGAGAATTTTAATGATTAGATGAAAAAATTGAAAAATTGAAGCTGAAAAGTGTTTGTATTTGTGTTTGAGTGATGTTTGGGGAGAGAATGAGATGAAACCATCCCATCATCCAAACAACCCCTAGTACTAACTATACTAGAGGTTTGTACCAGTAAGAAAATTTAACCTTAAATAGCAATATCCATATGTCATCGTCATTTCTTTCCAAATAATATTATAAACTGTCATCATTTCATCACTTACATCAAAATACAATGAACTGTACATGATTTCTGCATAGTGCCACTCACCCTTCTCCTGGACTACCTGCACTTTGCTCGCCTGCTATATCCTTATCACCCATCTTTCATTCTTGGTAAGAATCTCTTCCTTTGTTTCGATGAAGTCCTCACATCCTTCCCTCCTCAAAAATAAATTTTGTCATCAAAATTTTGTGAGGACTATCCCTAGCGGTGGAATTGAGAGGGATGTGCCTAAGGTGGGGCGTCCTTAATCCATCTTTGTCGATGTCGGTCGGGGTGGTACCATGCTCAATCTTTTTTCCACCCTTCGACCCTCATTAACTGCCACAAAATCAAGGGTTTGCTCCCTTGTATTCTTTGTCGACTACTCCTATAGCCTCCGTTCTTGCTGCTCACTATTGTTCTAGCTCTGCTAGATTCAGTGTCATAAAATATTGGCGAAACCTCACCTTTGTCCTCCTTTTGTCCATCAGGTTCCTAAATCGCTTGGGGATTCTAAAGTGTTGTGACCAGCCTGGGTAGTTCAAAGGCTATTTATAGCCATGCTCTTGCATTTGGATTGACCAAACTATTCTCACTTAATGCGTTCCGGGTCAGTTACTACTACTCAAGTAAATAAGGAAACTGCTCCCATGTGACCCGCTCACTTTGCCATGTAAATGCCTCATTTCCTAGACTTCCCCATTGCAGCTTTACCAACCGTATGGTTATGGACTATAGTCTTTGTTCCTTCTAGTCTATGATTCATACCAATCTTTCCTTGCAGGTGATATTTGGTTGCAATAAAATTAGATTTGAATTAGTCAGGACGGGTTGTTGGTTTCCAAAACTTTTCCTCAACGAGGAAACATGAAACACATTGTGATCCCTTCATACTCCTCTGGAAATGCCACCCTGTATGTCACTAGGCCTACTCTCTCCAATACCTAATTGGGCCCAATATACCTTGAGCTCAAGTTTCCTTTTAGCCCAAACATTTTTACTCCTTTCATAGGTGATACTTTGAGGTATACTCAATCACCTTCTTTAAAGGTCAACTCTTTCTTTTTTTTTTTTACATCGGCATAGCTCTTCTGCCTCTTTTGGGTCATCACCATTCTTTCTCGTATGAGCTTAACTTGCTCTCTTACCTCTTGTATTATTTTTGGCCCAAATATTCTAGTTTTTCTAATTTCGACTCAACATAAAGGTGATCTACACTTTCTTCCATACATATGGGGCCATTTGGATAGTCGCCTGATAGATATTATTGTAAGCAAACTCAATTGGGATATATACATTTACAATTTCTTTACAACTATTTTACAACTCATTTTCAATCAACCAGTACAATCATACCACTTCATTAAAAATAAATTTCAATATCATAAGATTACCCTTCATTTTATGTAGAGTTGTAAAGTAGTTGCAAAATGTTTGTAAGTGAATCATTTTCCAATTCAATTAGTGGGACGTGGCTTTTCCAAGAGCCCTTGAAATTCAAAATGTAGGCTCTGAGCACATCCTCTAGTGTCTGGATTTCCCTTTCTGATTGTTTGTCAGACTGGGAGTTGTAGGCACTTGCTGAATCTTAACTTAGTGCCCATTGCTACCTGTAGACATTTCCATAAATGGGACGTGAATCTCATATCCCAATCTAACACTATGATTCCATGCACATTGTGATGCCTAAATATTTCCTTAACGTACAGTCAAATCAATTTTCCTAAAGTGTCTGTGATAATTACAAGAAGAAAATGGGAGCTTTTAGTTAGGCTATCTATGATTACCCAAATTGTGTCGTTATTGCTTGGGGTTCAGGGTAACCCGACAACAAAATTTCATAGCTATATACTCCCACTTCCATTTTGGAATGGGTAGGGGTTGTAAGTTTTCGACAGGTCTCTAATACTCAGCGAATATTAAATGTTTTTGTGCATTTCTTCTCCAAGTCTATGCATTTTTGTGCTTTTCGAGTGTATTGAATATGGAAATAAATGGGCTTCTGCGAATATCTTTTCCTTAATTCACCAGAACCACTCTTCACCTTCTATAGAACAAGGTCCCGTTCTTGTCCAAACTAAAATGAAAAGGTTTTTTTTCTCTTCTGAATTTTTGTTAGATCTCCAATAATTCAGATTCCTTTCTCTACTGATCCTTTAGTTCATCATAGTCCATCACCCTCAACTCCTGCATTAAGGCATGGACTTCATCTTGTTGTGAACTTCCCACCAATAGTTTCCTATTTCTTTCAAGAAATGAGTCTACCTCTATAAAACCTCCTATGTCCTTTGCTTGAGACTTCTGACTTAGCGCATTGGTGACCACATTGGCCTTCCTTGGATGATACTTGATTTCGCACTGATAATCGCTCGTTGTCTCTAGCCATCTCCTTTGTCTCATGTTGAGGTTCTTCTGGTTGAATAAATGTCTTGAGCTCTTGTAGTCCATGAACACCTCACAAGTTTCCACATAAAGGTAATGTTGCCAAATCTTTAAGGAGAACACTACTACTATTAGTTCCATATCATGGGTGGGGTAGTTATTCTCATGATCCTTTCATTTCCAAGATGCGTAAGCCACTACCATTTATTTTTGCTTCAAAACACACCTTAGTCCTTATTTTGACGCGTCACTGAATATCACAAATGGCTTATGGGGTTCTAGCAATGCTAATACAGGGCTATGGTCAACCTTTACACTAGTTCCTCAAAGCTTTGCTTATATAGTTCGGTCCATATGAACTTGGTGTTATCCCTTGTCAATGCCATAAGTGGACTTGATAATTTGGAGAATCATTCCACGAATCTCCAATAATAGCCAGCCAATCCCAAAAAACTCCTAACTTTGTGTACCATTGTGGGACATTGTCAGTCCACAACTGCCACAATCTTACTTGGATCCATTGTGACTCCTTCCCTTGGATATCACGTGTGAAACTCCCAACCTCCCCTTGGGATGAAATAGAGACTTAGAGCGTTGACACATGTAACACAAGGCTACATACCTCCGTTCATGACATATAATATGCTATGCAGCCTAGCATGCTTCTTGCAGTATGTATTAAATCATAGCAGAAAGGGTAACTTGAAAACATTTTGCACCAGAATGGAACTAAACATCCCAAAGCTTAAACATTTACTATGCCTTACTTAGATGTCCCATATGTAAGGCAATAGTTCCAACATTGCTATGGAGATTATATATCCTCATTACAAACATGGTTGATAGGAGGTTTCAAAAGGAAACATTTTTTAAAGCATCTCTCAGATGCGGTGAATGGCGGACAAGACCATTTTTAGGGACATCACAATTAACTCCAATTTACGGTCTGGGTCTCGTTCCTCCTCAGTTATCCTTAGCCAAGGGTTGGAATTTACCATCTTCTGGTCCTGTCACAACTTCTACCATTCTTGAGTTTAGACTACCATAGTGAGATTTCCTAAAATCTTATTAAGCTAATAACCAATATACACAGAGATAATATAGACATGATAGATAATAAACATGAGATGAATGCATAAAATGCAGAAAAAACTATATTTGTCTCTCATCCAGATTTCTCAACATCTTTAAGAAAACTTTGTTGCACATTTTCTTATAGAAAACATTTTCCAAAACATTCCTTCTTTTACTAAGCATCATTCTTAACAAATGGTATAATCATGACTCCCGATTTACACCAAGAGTACCTGCTGGTTACCATAGCTCACTTGAGCCTACATCATCAGAGTTGCGCAGATACAACTTTTAATGCATTGATCATAACTTTTCATAACATCTCATAACATATTCATCCAATAAGAAGTTATTGGATTCGAGAAGGCATTGGACGTAGAGGCCTTGGGTAAGTTCAACCTACCTATTTCCTAACTGCAGACATGGGGTGTGAAGTGGCTTTGTATGGGGAGTGGTGACGCCTCGATCAAATGCACTTGTCTATACTATGACTCATACTCCACAGTGGGTTCTATCTCCACCCATGCCTCTACTCTCTACCCTCTACCCAATGCCTTTATGAGGCATTCGTACGATTGAACTGATGATGTTGGGTCCACTTGATTCGCCAGAGCATTAGATGCCATAACTGGACTTTGCCCTGGAATCCTTTGAAGAGGAATCAATCAAAGTTCATTGACTGCTCTTCATCAACCTAGGGGTTACAACTCCATTTTTAATCACTCCAGAGTGGACAGAGGACACTAAGATATTCTCCCATCCTAGTATTGGGTCATGATAAAATGTTTTCCATGCTATGCTTATGACAAAACTTACTTCATGTATCATGTTCAATAGTACATATTCATGCAAAGTTAACAATTAAGAACACATGTCATGTATATGACCAAATGCTCATCATGTACCATAAGATATTTCATGAAAAAAAAATTTATGACATGAAGGTGGTGTTTACAAAAAGTCATATAAACATTATCCAAAGAGTAAGTTAGAGGCCAACTTACAAATTCCTTGGGTTCTAAGGGTGGTGTGGCTAAAACAAAAGATATGTTTAAAGTTAGAACTTTATTGTCACTAAAAGCCATATACTACCCAAATAGCACTTTGACTTGTGATCTTTGCTAAGTTCCAGCAAACCATGCAACTTTATAACTTCCATGTTTCAACGTCTATATAACTCTCAAGCATCTTCAATCAAGTGTTCACTATGAAAGATTCTATTTAAACCGTGGCATGCAATCATGCTAATATCATAAAGAAATCGATTCTAATGATCACGCTATCCCTTACATGATGCTTCACATCAAACTAACACTTACGCACTAAACCGAGTTCTTCATGTGATGTTTATAACACTTAAAATTCATCTAAACTAAACCTTAGTATGATGATAATGCATTTATATGCGACTTAGCCAAAACATTATGATCCAACTGGTAAACCAAAACATGTTTGATTTTCAACTCAAGATATTAATTCAATACCTAGCATGGCATGCTATTAATTTCAAAATACCAACATTCACTTGATCTTCCAAGACTTGAACTAGGCTTACAACTTCATATCATAGCATATCAAGATCATATATCAAACCTAACACAAATTTATTCATGCTAACATCAAAGCCTAACCCGAATTTAAAATTTTCATGATAATAAGAATTTAAGCTTATCATATCAACCCATCAACCAACAAAGTATCATGATAAGTTACTTACCAATTTGAACCTTTGGGGATGCACTCAATGCTCACTTCCTTCAAGGTGCTTGGCTACACTCCTATCTTAACACTTATGGAACTTTTCTCTCAATTTGCTTAAGTGTTATTGAAAGTGGCATGGATGGAAGTGGGGGATGAAGGGTGCTACTTATAGGATTCATAAGAAGAAGAAAACCATACAAGAACCAAAGTATAACATGGTTCATCCGAAAAATCACAAATAGGTTCATCATGGTGTAATCGGCTACGGAGTTATGATAATGCTCTCTATTGGTTTCTTATGTGCAGCTAGGGAAATCTCTAATCTACCTAAGAATGAAGGCTAACTAAGTGTGTGGGGGCATAAGGGTGTAAGTTTTCTAAAGTTTGAACAAGTTTCCATGAGAATAGCTAAGTCATGATATGATTCCCTTCACTTTCAAAACCATTGCCTAAAACCACTTATTTATCTTAGCTAGTTCAGTTCTAATGACTTAGTAGATAAATAAGTGTTTCTTTCTTGTGTAAAAAAGAGACGAGGGTGGGAAAAACTTGGCTTCTTGGTGAAAGAGGTGGAAGAAAGGTGAGTGAAGTGTTGGTGGTCGAGAAGAGCCATTTGGCTTCTTGATGCTGGACAGAATAGCGATTATTCTGCAGGCTCGTTTCAACAGATAATTCACAGGAAAGAAAACAAGAGAATCTCCCAAAAATACAAAGAAAACGTCTCTGATGTTCAATTCAAATATTAATATTCAAGAGTGACCAAATCAACCCACAAGTCGAATTATAATAGCTGAAAATTGAATGTATTGAAATTTTACCAAAAATAGCAAACTCCCAATAATCATACCAAACTTAAATATGTAAATAAAGAAGTAATTTGCATAAAATATGGCCCAAATTGAGTTGAGAATCACTTCCAAAATAGTAAATGAAATATTACCATAAAAGGAAACAAATAACTAAAAATAAGAAATCGGAGGTGAAAACAGTGGAATTTGACTTCAAAAATGATGCACGTTGAGCATAGCTAGGTGCCCAAGACGTGTGCACCGAAAAGAGCTTTCCGAATTCAAGTCATATGCACGATTCTGATACCTGTAGCCAAAGTTATGGCCAAAATACCGAGACATGCCCAAAACTGCCCCAATCAAGGAAAGATCACGATTTTTTGCCCTCTTTGCGCTGATCTGCCACCTCTAGGTATTTCAGCGCAATCAACGTGCAGTCTGACAACTCAGCATCATCTGACTCAGAGCCTTTTGCATCAGTCGCCCCATGTTGGAAAGAACTTGTCCTTGAGTTCACAGTAGTTTCATCAAGGTCAACAAAACAAGAGCTCAAGTGTTTCACATTAAATACATCAGAAGTCTTCAAATGGCTAGGGAGGCATAACCTGTAGGCATTAACATTGATCTTCTGTAGGATCTCACAAGGTCCAATCTTCCGCTCTTTAAGCTTATTATACTCTCCAACAGGAAAATGATCACAAGTTAATACTGCCTAAACAAAATCACCAACATCAAAAAGTACTTGGCCACGATGACTATCTGCTTGAACCATGTACTTGGCATTGCTCTCGTGAATGGCCAGCTTCACTTGATCATGGATGCCTTTAAGATGTTTTTCCATCTCATCTGCCTTGTGATTCAAACGACCCACATGTGAAATGGGGGCTGAGTCCAGCACACTGGACGGGTTCTGACCGTAGACAATCTCAAATGGACTCAATCGTGTGGTTATGTTCTTGGATCTGTTATAGGCAAATTCTGCTTGGGGAAGAGCCAAATCCCATTGCTTTAGCTTAGTTCTAGCCAAAATCCTCAAAAGATTGCCCAAACTCTGGTTCACCACCTCGGTCTGACCATCTATTTGGGCATGGTAGGCGCTGCTGAAGTTTAACTTTGGCCCCAGTTTCTCCCATAAGCTCTTCCAGAAATGGCTCATGAACTTGGTGTCACGATCTAAAGTGATTGACCGGGGAACACCATGTAAACGAACAATCTCCTTGAAGTAAAGATGAGCGATCCGAGCAACATCCATTGTTTTCCTGCAAGCTACAAAATGGGCCATCTTGGAAAACCTGTGAACCACAACCAAAATAGAATCCATGGATCGTTGGGTCCGAGGTAAACCTAGCACAAAGTCCATACTGACATCGAACTAAGGAGCCTCATGAACAGGCAAGGGGGTGTACAGGCCTGCATTGGTGAGAGCCCCTTTGGACCGCTGACACACATAACATTGCTCCACATAGTGAGACACATCACTGGTCAGTTTGGGCCAATAGTAACCAGAGGAAACTAGGGCCAACGTTTTATCTCGCCCAAAATGACCCTCACTATAAAGTTCACCAATAATCCGCTGCCTTAGTGAACAATCTGGGATGCACAAATGTAATCCATGAAATAAATAACGATTATGCAAAACAAAATCACTTCGTTTATCATCAGTTACCTCCCGAAATATCCTCCCAAACGAAGGATTTGCTGCATACATGTCACTGAAAACCTTAAATCCTGCAACTCTTGGTCATGCTGGTGAGGAGTATAGTACGACGGCTCAGGGCATCTGCTACACCATTCAGACTTCCTGACAAGTGCCTCAATGAAAATGTGAACTCTTGCAAGTAGGCCACCCACTTAGCATGTCGCCTGCTCAACTTGTGCTAGCCATTGGTGTACTTCAGGGCCTCGTGATCAGTGACAAGAATGAACTCCCGCTACACCAGGTAGTGACACCAATGTTTCAGGGACTGAACTATGGCATAGAACTCCATGTCATAAGTGGAGTAATTCTTTTTTCCCCTGACAGCTTCTCACTGAAAAAGGCTATGAGGCGTCCCTCCTGACTCAAAACACCGTCAATGCCAACCCGAGATGCATCACAATTGACTTCAAACACCTTGTCAAAATCTTGAAGTGCTAAAACTGGTGCCTCTGTCATCTTCTGCTTGACCAGTTGAAAACTTGTCTCTGCCTCCTCAAACCACTGGAAATCACGTCCCTTGAGGCACTCTGTGATAGGAGTAATCAGAGTGCTGAAGTTTCTAATGAACTGGCAGTAGAAGGATGCCAATCCATGGAAAATCCTAACATAGTGCAAGGTCTTAGGTTTGGGCCACCCCAAGATTGCATCTATCTTTGACTGATATGCATGAACACCATCAGTAGATACAACAAAACCAAAGAAAGTTACAGAAGTAGTAAAGAAATAACACTTCTTCTGATTGAAAAACAGGTGCTCTGCTCTCAACATGTCAAGAACAACTCGTTGATGATCAAAGTGTGACACCCATGTCGGACTATAGATGAGGATATTGTCGAAATAAACTACAACGAATCTCCCCTTAAAAGGCTGTAGAACCTGATGCATAAACCTCATGAATGTTCTGGGCACGTTGGATAGCCCAAAAGGCATGACCATCCATTCATACAACCCCTACTGCATCTTAAATGCCGTCTTCCACTCATCTCTGGGTCTTATTCTGATCTGGTGGTATCTACTTTTAAGGTCAATTTTTGAGAAGACCTTAGAACCGGACAGTTGATCCAGCATGTCATCTAGGCGTGGAATGGGAAACCTGTACTTCACTGTGATTCTGTTGATCACTCGGCTATCAACACACATACTCCAGGAACCATCTTTCTTCGGTACCAACAGGGTAGGGACTTCACATGAGCTCATGCTCTCACGGATGTAGCCCCTATCTAATAACTCCACCACTTGACACTGCAACTCTTCAGCTTCCTTGGGACTAAGGCGATATGCAGATCGGTTTGGTAAACTTGATCCTGGGACAAGGTTGATCTGATGCTGAATATCCCTCATAGGCAGTAGCCCAGGAGGAAGGTCTTTTGGCATCAGGTCAGAAAACTCTGCTAGCAGCTGTTGCACCTCTGCTGGTAAATCTAGACTCACGTCTACTGCACTATTCCCATAAGGCAGCAGGGCATAAATCACAATTTCCAGCTCAATCTCTTTTAAGAACCTGGACATAGAGAGAAGATTAGTATTATTTGCCACCGGGGTAGGAGTGGTTCCTTCCTAGCAAGGCGCTAACATGATTTTCTTTCCCTTGATACTAAGGAAATATGTATTCTTCTGCCCAGCGTGAACAATACTGCGATCATACTGCCAAGGCCTACCTAACAATACATGACAAGCATCCATAGATATAACATCACACCAAACATTATCAAAATATTTTATGTCGATCGAAAAAGACACTAGGCATCGCCTATCTACTATTTTCTCATTGCCTTTATTCAAAAACGACAATTTGTATGGCTTGCGCCGACGATCTATCTTCAACTGTAATTTCTAGACAGTTTCTTCAAAAACCATGTTCTCACAACTGCCATTATCAATGATCATCTTGCAGACTTTATCTGCAACTGTGCAAGTCGTGTGCAAAATATTGGTTCTCAACCAATCGTCCCCTGAATCACTCTTGGGAATCAGTAGACTCTTATGAACAACCAAAGTCTCATGGCCATCACCATACAATACGTCTCTATCCTCATCATCATCGTACATAGGCTCTCCATTCACCTCAATTTCTCCTTCCACATCTTCCTCAATTAGAAGAGCTTTGCCCTTTTGATTAGCAGGCTTCCTGCATTCAGTCGTTTTATGCCCCTGTTCACCACACTTAGAACATCTAAGATTAGAGTTAGAACTCTGAAGCTACAGTGGCTGCTAGGCCGGATGAGGTTCTTGAGGGCGAATTGCTTGACTGTTTTGATCTCTTCTAATCACTGGCCTCCTGCTCTGCTGTTTCTCTACGATGAGTGCACATTGGTATGCTTCAGAAACTGTCCACAGCAAGTGAAGGCTGAGGACATCCTGTAGGGACTGCCGCAATCCTCCCAAATACCGCTCCACCAACTGCTCTTTTGTCTCATATAGATCATTACGGGCAATCAATTGATAAAATTCTTCAGTGTAATCATCAACCATTCTCATGTCTTGTCTCAACGAGTGAAGTCACTGGAATAGAGATTGAGTATAGACAAAGGGAAGGAAGTGACCCTTCATCTTCTTCTTCATCTTATCCCAATTAGCAATCTTGGCCTTGCCATGCTTGCCTCGTGATCGCCTTAACCGCTCCCACCATGCAGATGCTCTACCTTTGAGTTTGATGGTGACTAGTTTCACTTTGACACGATCAGGAACCTCCTTGTAGTCAAAATTCGCTCCACCTCATGCAACCAATCAATGAACCATTCAGCCTGTAACGTACCAGAAAACTCGGGTAGATCCACTCGGAAGTCTAGGTCCCCATGACGCTCCTCCCGACCATGGTGCTCCTGGTATAAAGGATGCTGGTGATATGTGTTTTCGAAACTGGAATTGGAATCGTGATCTTCCATCTAACGATCGCCGAAATCTTGCGTCGTTAGACGCTGGGTTAACTCTGCAACTTGTCTCTACAAATCTTTGATCATCAAATCCTAAACTATATGATCACGGTGCGGGACTTCCTCGTTTGGAACCTACCCCGACGACCACGACCACGGCCACGAGCCACGAAAACTGATGAAAATCACCCTAAGAAAGATGCTAAAGCTCTAATGCCAGCTAACGCCGAACAAAATAGCAATTATTCTGTAGGCTAGTTTTAACAGATAATTCATAGGAAAGAAAACAATAGAATCGCCCAAAAACAGAGAGAAAATGTCTCTGATGTTCAATTCAATTATCAATATTCCAAAGTGACCAAATCAACCCACAAGCCGGGCTGTAATAGCTGAAAATCGATTGTATTGGAATTTTACCAAAAATAGAAAAATCTCAATAATCATGCCAAAATTAAATACGTAAATAAAGAAGTAATCTGACAAAAATCTGGCCCAAATCGAGTTTAGAATCACTTCCAAAACAGTAAATGAAATATTACCATAAAAGGGAACAAATAACTAAAAATAGGAAATAGGAGGGAAAATAGTGGAATTTGGCTTAAAAAATTATGCACACTAAGCATAGCTGGGTCCCCACGACGTGCGCATCGAAAATAGCTTTCCGAATTGGAGTCATATGCGCGATTCTGATACCCGTAGCCAAATGTATGGCCAAAATACCGAGACGTGCCCAAAACTGCCCCAATCAAGGAAAGATCGTGATTTACTACCCTCTTTGCGTTGATCTGCCACCTCTAGGTATTTTAGCGCCATCAATGTGTAATCTGAAAACTTAGCATCATCTGCCTCAGATCCTCCTGCATCACTTCTTCCATCGTCTATTCAATTTTCCTTGAAACTCTTGTGGCCAAGTAAGGGGTTAGGCTGATGGCGTGTGAATAGAAGAGAACTTTTAGGCATGCCCATGATGATGCTCGGCTATATGCTAGGTGGTTTTGTTTCCCCTTTGTATGTGTATAATGATGCAGCCTAGGCCTTTATGCTAAGTCTAATTCTCCCATCAATTACTTTATATTAGGGCATGTCTTTCTTAAAAATTTTCCACTCAAATTGACTCACACCAATGGCTTCATTCAAGAGACAACCGATTGCACTCAATGGTATTTTTAAGTGAAGTGCATGGGTTTGACATGTTGCTAGAAGTCATGACATGAGTTGACACTCCTTCCTTGCTTAGGGTAACATTTGTTGAGCTCTAAATTGAGAAGGTGAAGGCTCGGTAGCAGATGGGAGGAAGAGAAGAAGAGAAATCAAGTTTTAATGCCAAGTCTATTACTTGGTGATTGGAAGGGTTTGAGTTGGTTTTGCCTTCTAGTTCTTGTGTCAAGATAGTGTAAGAAACTTATGAACCAAGTTTGGGTTGAGGGTGCCACTTGTTTCGGTCAAGCTTTCCATTCCCATGCTTTGGTGTTGTGGTCTAAGTGCTTAAGTTTCATCTCCAAGTTGGACTCAATATTTGGCCCCAAGTTCCCTCCAAAGTAGCCTTGTTTTTGGGCCTTGGATTGGGCTTTTCTTAATGTGCCTTGGTCCATTTGGTTGGCCCTAATTTTTGGGCTACAAATTGGGCCTCAACTTGGGCTCTTGTAGTCACTTTGTTGAGTCTCAACTTTGGCTTTGTTTTGGGCCAATTCTAGGCTTTTTCCTTAAGTGTTTGATCCTTTAACGTTTCCATACTTAAGCCCATTTCCTATCTAGCTATGATCCACAACATGTTATGGGTTCATCTCCAAGCCCATTAAGATGGTAAGTCCTCTTCATGCCACTTGTGACCTTCCTATTGGTTCCTTGACATATATTTTCCATAAAAAGTTTATTGCACCCATGATCTCCAAAAATTCTATCTAGGAAGATGGTGGAGGTCACTTAGCCAATTCATGGTTCTATATGTCAAAAATCCAATTCCTGAAATTCATATTCTCACCTAACTAAATCATCATGGCCAAACTCCCATTATCCTCATGGTTTCTTGATTTGATTTTGGCAGGGTGTTAAATCATGTGACTGAGGAACTTAACTTCCCCTAATCAGAACTCACACTTGCTGAATTTGGCAAATAGTTGGCACTCCTTTAGTTTTCCCAATACAATCATTAGGCGGCTCTTATGATCTTCAACATTCTTGGAATATACTAAGATATCATCTATGAACATGACCATAATCGTGTCCAAGAATGGTCTAAACACTCTATTCACGGTGTCTATGAATTATGCTGGGGCGTTAGCTAAACCAAACCACATCACCGTGAATTTGAACTGTCCATATCTTATTCTAAACGTCGCTTTAGATATGTCACTTCCTTAATCCTAAATTGGTGATAACGAGATCTAAGATCAATCTTAGAGAATATTGAGGTTTTTTGTAGCTAATCGAACAAGTGATCTATCCTGGGTAAGGGATATCTATTCTTTATTGTCACCTTGTTTAGTTTCTGGTAATTAATGCACATCCTAAGATTTCCCATCTTTCTTCTTAACGAATAATATCGATGCTCCCAAAGGCAATTAACTAGGCGTAATAAATCTCTTTGCCAACAACTCTTATAATTGACTCTTTATCTGCTTTAACTCTGACAGGGCCATTCTATAAAATGCCTTATGTACTAGAGCTATTCTAGATTCCACCTCGACTGAAAACTCAACTTCTCTGGGAGGGGGTAATCCTGACATTTCCTCGAACACTTTTGGAACTTCATCTACAACTAGTATCCCTCATACTTCCTTAGGTTCCCTAGGCTTAAGTTCTAAGTGTACTAGGTAAGCCTTAGGTCCACTCGTCAAGTCCTTTTTGGCTTGTAATAATGTAAATCTTCCTAGCCGTAATTTATTAACCTAGAATAGCTTGCCTTCCTCTCCAATCACTTTAAATAGCATTGTCCCCCCCCCCCCCCCATCGACAGTTTATACTCACGTAATCTCGAAACAATAAATCCGTCCCTAGGATATTATCAAACCCGAGTAAATTAAATAATATCAAGTTTGCCTTCCTAACTACTCTATTTCGAGCAGGCAACTCATAGCTATCCTGGCACAAGATATTATTCCCTGATTGGTAATGCTACAGAGACTCTTTGTTGCATCGGCTCAGTCCAAAGGCCTCTTATCCTAACAAACGTATTGGAGAGGAATGATTGGGACACACTTGAATCAAATAAGGTATTCGGGTAGTACTCGAACATCCTAACTCACCCTGGAACGATCAAACCAAGTTGACCCTTACAACTACACATTCAGCTAAACTAAGGTTGGGGTTCCATACTTATGATGATGCTCGCCTCTTGAGTCTTTGGAGCATCCTCGCCAACCTCTCCTAGTGCTAAAGCATATATCCTTGCTTGCACAATCTGCATACAGCCTCCTCATCCTCCAATGGGCTCGACCCTTTGTCCTTGAATCACATAAGGGCAATCCTTGGCATAATGCCCTACCTATCCTCACTATAGCATGATAGTGGAGCCTGCCGACACTCTCCCTTGTGAGACCTATGCCATTTACTACACACTGGTGCTCTACCTCCTAAACAAACCTTGAGAGTACTTTGTGGGTGTAAGCCTGTCCTTAATACAAACTTCTAGGGCGACCCGAAACTGCTTCCATCTCCCATAAATGTTCTCCACTTTTAATTTGACGCAATGGCCACTAAATTGCGATGTTTGCGCTCTGCGATCGAGGCCATGTTCACTAATCTTTGAGAATCTTGTATCTGATGATAGGCCACTTGTGTTCGTATATGTGGTTGTAACCCATCTTGAAACTGTTCAGCTTGCATCTCCTCTGTAGAGATGAGATGAGAGGCAAACCTTCCCAACTCCATGAAAGCAACATACTATTCGACCATCATGCTACCCTGGACCAGATTAGTGAAATCCTTTTATTTCTACTGTCTCATAATTGCAGGAAAGTATCGATTGTGAAACTCCATCAACCTCTTCCAAGTAATGGTGGCCTTCATGGATCCCATTTCCATGACAAGCAACTGTCTCTTGGCACTCCACGGAATAACTACTTCCCTTTGGAGCATATAGCTCGTCTATAACACCTTTTGACCTTCCGTGCAATCACACACTTCAAAAGTTCTTTTGATGTTTATAATCCACCTTTCATGCTTCATTAGTCCTTCATTGCCAAAGAATCCTAGGTATTGTTAAGCCAAAACTCATTGATAAGTACAGCCTTGCTGCTCATCTCGAAGGTGATTGATCTATTCATGTATTTGCATATGTCATTGGAGAAGCTCCTATTGTTGCTGTAATACATTCGTGATACGATTAACAGCTCATGCTGTGATGGCCCTAGATTCTGCTTGGGACCTAATTTGAAGTGCCGGGACATGTAACACAAGGTTACCTACCTACCTCCATTCATGATAATTAAAGATGCAATGCAACTAGCATACAACTAACAATATGCAATATTCATAGCAGACAATTTGTTTTTTTAGCGATACTATGAACAAGAAGTAATGTATCCCAAAAACATAAACATACTTTATGAAATTCACAATATAACTAATATACAAAAAGTTACAGTACTTGTCCAATAGATTTGTAATATATTTAGTACTAGAGACAAAGCTCCCTAAGTACATGCAAAACTACGGTAACTGTCAGGCTAATCCATTCAGTAGCTCGCGCAACTTTTTCAAGGATACTGTAATACTATCAAGAAAATAGAGCGTCAAAGTGATGAGCTCCACATCATGCCGTTGCTAACTGGTTGACCGCCTCCAGTCGATCATCTGTCGCATCTCTTAATTCTGGCACATGATCTACTATTTTGGGGGAATGATAGTTGTGACTACTACGGTGAGATTTGATTACAAATCTCAATAAGTTAACAGGAAACTTAACATACAGTTTAAACATGCATGCATAATAATAAAAACATGAATGCATACATGAGTTATAAATAAGCATGACGTGACTTGACATATAACATGATATGCACTTACATGAATTAAACAGAGCACAAACTGAACCTGAAACTCGACTTGACCTGAATTGACATGAGCAGAACTAAACTGACGTGAACTTAAACATGACATAAAGCTAAACATGAACTAAACTTGAATTGAATGTGAATTGAGTGAAATTGAACATGAACTGAACGTGAAATGATTGAATATGAACATGAACTAAACGTGAAATATATGTGAGATGCTTGAAAGGACATGACTAAACGTGAACATGACTGAACGTAAAAGGACATATGACTTGACGTGACGTAATGTGACATATATGTGAGATGCATAACTTGGCGTAACATAAAACAAACAAATAGTACGTGACATGGTATAACATGTAACAGACAAACATTACGTGACATGGCATAATGTGTAACAGATAACATTATGTGACATGACATAACGTGTAACAATAGCATTAAATGACATGTCATAACACATAATAGATAGCATTATGTGATAGAATATATTGTGTAACAGATAAATATTTCATGGCAGAATAAATAGTGTGACAAATACATATGTCGTGACAGATATAACATGTGTAACAGACATACATGATGTAACATGGCATAGCATGGCATATAGGATAACATAAGTACATAAATAGTAGTTACCTTATCAATCGCACATACATAGTAATCTGACAGTAAGTTAGAAGCTAACTTACAGTGATCATTGCGTTTTATGAGAAAAAACATGAAACATGAGAAACTGTAAGTAGGAGTTCTAATTTTTTGAACCTTTATCACTAATGACTTAGAAAAATCAAAAATGCTAATTTAGAGTAAAAGTACCATTTTACCCACTATATGTAGAAAAATGATAATTTTGCCCCTAATTTGAAGATTTCACATCCTAACTTCAAAATTAACCAAAATCTACATTCCCATATAAATTTTGTCCTAAACTCAAGTATCAACTTAGAAATGTTTAAAACTAAACACAACTATGAAAAAAACCTTAGGGTCAAAACTTCCATAGGGCATATCTCTTGAGTTTGTTGCAATTTCTTCAAACTTCAAAACTCATGATCAAACTGAAATATTGCAACAAAAATTCTCTTATCCTAAAATTAAAAACATGCTTAAAAAAACCCACAAAAATATACTTCTCATAAACACAAAGCTTTTTAAGCAAAAGATCCAAACTTCTAACCAAAACACAAACCCATGAATCTCAAGGGTTTGACCTTTTTCAAAACATCTCCAAGAACTTCCAAAAATTCAAAACTTTCTTCTAACATGTTCATAACACATTTATAAGAAGTAACATGCTTTGAATCAACACATAAAAGTCACAAAAAATTACAAAATCTCATTTGAAGCATTTGGCTCCAACACTGAGTCAAAAACAAAATTTTTTCTCTACTTTGCTTTGATCCGAGACATACCATGTTGGGCTCTCTAAGCCAAAAACATCATATCATTTAAAAATATGTCATAAAATAGATCCAAGCATTAAACTTAAAATCATGTGGCTAAATATAAATCAAAACATGATTATAGTCGAAAACATCAAAGCTTTGACCTAACTGACTATTCTCTTGTACAACAATTCATATCTTTGAAACTAACACAAACAATCTTCAAAATAACATCCTAAGATGTAAATCAAAGCCTTAGGATCATCAAATAAAAATTTCAAAGCCACTGGACTAAGATTAAACCACAAAAGATCCAAACTTCTAATAATAGAAACTATGTTTCTCCTTCCAATTTCTAGGTTTCTGGATCTGAGAAACTATTTTATCAAAAGCTTTTCTCATGCAATGAATACTTAACAAAAAATTATATAAACATGTCAGCAACACTTCATAAAATTGTTGAACCAAGCTATGTCCATTAGTTTGGTCAAAAACTCCAAAATACAACACACTATCCAGTTTTTTGCCCAAATTGACATTTCCATGGTTGGAATAACATTTGACCCACTAAATTACCATGAAAGCAAACAATAAACGGTACCCACAAAAACTAGACTCAAAGGGTAACAACTTTCGTGATGAAGATTAGTAAGTTAATACTTACAATGGCTTCAAAAATGGAAGGCAAGAAAGCTTAGAAAACTGCCCAAGAGAGGACTCTAAGTGTTCTTTACAAGAACGGAAATGAAAAGGAGTGAAATGAGTGAAACGATGACTTGCACGCCAAATACAGTTTGGAAGAGTGAATTAGGGCTTAAGTGGCACCTTAGGTCATATAAAGGTGCAAATAGTGAGTGAGAATGGGCTACTGCTACTGCCGTGCAGAAGCGTGGTGGTGAGGTGGACTTCCCTCTCACAGGAAGTGTCAAGGGTAGAGGTTGGTCTTCTATGAGTGGGTGGAAACTTCCTCAAGAAGTTTTGACATGGTGGTCAAAATTTGTGAGCCTTAATGGGCCTTAAACTAGTTGGTTTCATTTTGGGGTTTATAGTGATTTTGGTTAGGGTTTAAGATGCTATCAAGTCAAAATCCAATTTTTCTTGTCCTAATAAAATTTCCAGGGCTCAATGGGTTGAATAATGAGGTTATAACATGAATTTGATGGATTAGTAGCATGTGAAATTGATTTACTCAAGTGATTAAACACAATGTTAGAAATCGGTTCAGTTTAGGGTTTAGAAACCAAGTTTAGGGTTTTGGTTTCAACCAAGTTTTTGGAGTTTAAGTTGAATTCCAACTATTTCTGGTTTCATTAGGGTTGAAACCATCTTTGGTTTGGCACAAAATGGATGATTGGATGGAATAGTGTTTTGTTTAGGTGGCATGATCTCACACCTTGATTTCCTTCATATTTCCATCTCATGGTTCCTTTTGGTGCCAAGTGTCCAATACTATTACATATTGTGATGTTGAAAACATTGCACTTGGTGCTACTATCAATGTCACTATTCATTCTGAGAAAAGTGAAAATAAACTTTGTACAGTAAAATTCTAAATATACACACTAACCTAACTGTACAATTCTTTATTGAAATTAAGCTCCAAAGTGCCTTGAATTAACAAAATGCATTTTTGAACATGCGTTTCGTCCGAAAAATGAAAATGATTTTATTATACCATAAAATCCCAAATATTTCTCTGAGTCTAATATCACAGATCATATCGCATTCTGACATTTCTAACTATCTCAAATAAATAAAATTGTGCTTCTGGCACCATAGTAAGTAGTAACATTGATTATGTTGACAGACTAAAATTTATGTAAATGATCGATTTGTGAAAACTTATAGAGTCTTCATGGGGTTCCTAAAGTATATTAAAATTCCATCATTGAATTTCTAGTAGGTTGTTACATGTGGTACTTCACTATCACCTTCACCACGAGATTGATCTCCCTCATGATCACCCATTGATCGTTTGTTTTGTGGAACTCTTGGTCGACCATAACAAAATCCTGCCACACAACCCAATTCTATAGGAGTGTAATCGGTCAGATTCATTCTGGTGTAACCGGTACACATCGATTTTGGAAAATTTAAGAATTGATATGGACCGATTCATCCCCAAAACTTGAACTTTCAGGTTTTCTATTTTGGTCTGATCTGGTCCACTATTATGGTTTACCGTTTACACATGTAGCACTAGATAATTTTAATATTATATTTCTTTCAATTCGAAACTTAATTGGTAGAGTTTATTCAATTATACTAGTATAATATAAGTAGTGTCTAACATACATAAAATGTTATATTAATTTTATGTTATAAGATTAATAGACTTGAATAATAAGATTATAATTTTCATATTATATTTATTAGCAATTTAGCAAATAATATATAATTTATATATACATATATCTATTTGTCTGGTTCGACTTGAACTGGTTGTCAAAATATGAAAACTGGTACTGCACCGGTTAGTTACAAATCGAATTAAACTCACCAGTTCAGTTCGGTCCGATTCAACCGATCTTTCAATTTTTTTTACACCCCTACAAGTCTACCACTCTTTTTGTTTTTTGAATATTCAAGCTTTCATCATTAATTTAGCATGTGTTGGATACAAAGAGGGATTCCCTCCATTGTTATGCTCTCTCCTAAGAGAGTTTTAGTGCATTCTTAGCTAAACAATGAGCAATACAGTTTGAGTTTCTAGATATAAAATGAACCGATCCATACTCCAAGTTCTGAAGTTCAGTCTTGATGTCTTGTATAATCAGTCCTACTGAGCTCCAGTCCTTTGCCTCTGAGTTGATATCGTTGACCACATTGAGAGCATCCCCTTCTAACAATACTCTTGAGATGCCTATCTGTTTACAAAAGAGGACTGCTCTTAGTGCAGCCATTGCTTCTGCAAGTTTGGCATCAGGAAATATGCACCTTGATGAACTCAGAGTTGCTGTTACACTTCCTTCCCAGTTTCTGATCACCACTCCCACCCCCATTCTGCTGTGTACTCTGTCAACTGAGGCATCCCAATTTGCTTTATATACTTTGAGTGGTGGAGGACTCCAGGTAGTTAATCCAGTAGGTCTTCCAGTGATCAAGTCCACTTTCTCCCTGTCATTGGCTTCTTTAAAGTCTTTGGTCGATTGAAGAGCTGCTTGGGCTATCTGAGATGGATTCTCAAACTTTCCTTCAAACAAAAAGGCATTTCTTCTCCTCCACACATGATAAGTTGTACATGCAAACAGCTCAACTTCCTCCTCACTGAGTATTGCTATTACATGTTCCACTACCTCTTTGAATGATTTGAACCCAACCTTCATTTTCTGAAGTCCTCTAGAGCTAACAGACCATACATCCGTTACTGCAGAACAAGACCATAATGCATGCATAACAGACTCTGTCTCCTGTCTACAGATGGGGCATGAGGGGTCTTCCTTAATTTTCCTCTTTTTGAGATTGAGGTTTGTAGGTAAAGACTCGTGAGTAGCTCTCCATAGAAACATCCTAACAGCACTTGAGGTCTTTAACTTCCATATTTTAGGCCACACTTCCTTCTGCTTGGGTTGTGCAGAGCTTTGTCCCTTTGGATACTGCTCCATTGTGCCTAACAAATGATATGCACTCTTGACAGTGAACTTGCCATCTTTGGAGCACCTCCAAATAAGTTTATCAGGGTTGCCACACCAACTAATAGGTATCTTGCATATGTTACTGATGTCTTCTTCTGTGAAAACTCTCCTCAAAATCGACATGTTCCAAGTTTTAGAATGCTCATCAATCAGATTATTGACTTTCCAGCATGCATGCCTCTGATCTAATGGGGTCTGCACTTTGAATGTGGTTGGTTGAGGGATCCATTTGTCTCTCCATATGCTAACTCCTTCCCCATTTCCAATTCTCCATATCAATCCTTCCTCTAACACTTTCCTAGCTTCCAGAAAGCTCCTCCAAAGAAATGAAGCATTGCTGCCCAGTTTTGCATTGAGGAAGTCTGACTGTTGTATTAGTCTCCACCCCTGCTTAGCCAGTAGAGCCAGGTTGAAATGTTCAGAGTCTTTGTATCCTAGCCCACCTTCAGCCTTATTCTTTCCAAGTAATTTCCATGGCAACCACTGAGTCTTGATTTTATTATCTCGACTGCCCCACCAAAACTTTTGCATAAGTTTGTTCATAGCATTGAGAATAGTTTTTGGCATCTTGAATATGCTCATGCAGTATGTAGGTATTGCTTGGACTATTGACTTTAATAACACTTCTTTTCCAGCATTTGAAATGAATCTAAGTTTTCAGTTTTCCATACGATTCCTTATAGAGTCCAAAACTGGTCTAAACGATGCTAGCTTGTTCCTTCCAACACATGAGGGTAAGCCAAGATACTTCTCAAACACTTTGGCTTCCACCATCTTAGAAGCTGAGATAATAACCTGTTTTGTCTCAAGTGCTGTATTTTTACTGAAGAACATTGCTAATTTCTCAAGATTGAGTCTTTGTCCAGAAGCTTCCTCATAAGTTTTGAGAATTTTAGCCAATCTACTCCACTCTAGTGCATTTGCTTTACAGAAAAGTAAGCTGTCATATGCAAAGAACAGATGATTAACCTTCAACGATCCTCTTGCAAATGGAAAACCAGTAATGAGTCCCTTTCTCTCAGCTTCATCCAACATTCTCCCAAGAACGTCAGTACATAGAATGAAAAGGTAAGGGGATAGAGGGTCCCCTTGCCTTAATCCTCTAAAAGGTAGAAAATGTTGTTGGGGGGCTCCATTAACAAGCAAAGAATATTTTTTTGAAGAGACACATTGCATAACTAAATCTGTCCACCTCTTATCAAAACCCATCTTTGACAGCACTGCCTCCAAAAAAGACCACTCTAACCTGTTGTAAGTTTTGCTCATGTCTAACTTCATAGCCATGTACCTCTCCTTCTTATGCTTCATCCTATGATTCATTGAGTGCATTGTTTCATATGCTACAATGATATTGTCTGAGATCAACCTCCCAGGAACAAATGCACTTTGTGATGGAGATATCAACTTGGAAAGACAAGGCTTAATTCTATTGGCTAGTACTTTGGAGAACACTTTGTAAATCACATTGCATAAACTTATTGGTCTATATTCAGTCACCAATGTGGGCCTTCTCTTTTTTGGGATCAGCACTATAAATGTTTCATTAATCTCCTGAATACCCCTCTTGGATTTAAAAATCTCTTTGACAACCTCAACCACTCCCTCACCAACTGCTTCCCAGTGGTCTTGGTAGAATCCAGCCGAGAACCCATCAGGTCTTGGGGAACTCATTGGATTCATTTCGAATAAAGCACCTTTTACCTCTTCATATGAACATGCCTTTGTTAACTGGAGGTTCATCTCGGGTGTCACTACTGATTCCATATCAGCCAGGGCCTCCATGATGCCATTTGGGTTAGAGGACTCGAACAGCTTTTGATAATACCTTTGAAATATGTCCCTGACTTCTGACTTGTTGCTCACTTGCTCCCCTCTTTCATTTGCAATCTGGTGAATACTGTTATTCTTCTTTCTTTGGGATGCACACTTATGAAAGTAGTTTGTATTTTTGTCTCCCTCCTTGAGCCATAATTGTTTTGCCCTCTACTTCCACTTGATTTCCTCTTCAGCTAATAGTTGATTAACTTCCCTTTGATAGCCCTTGATGGTGTCATTGAAATCTCCTTGGTTAATTCTCTGCAACTCTTGAATCATCTCACTCCTTTGTCTAATTAGTTGTCTCTGCTTGCCATTCATATCTTTTGACCATGTTCTCAGTGACTGTTTGCATCTGTCCAGGCCTGCTTGGAAGTTCCTCATTGATTGAGCCCCTCTGCATGATACCCTCCATGAGTTTTTTATTATATCTTTGCATTCCTGTTTAGTAGACCAGTAAGCTTCATACCTAAATATTCTTGTTCTTCTATTAACTCCAACTTCCTCATTATCACAAGGTATCAACAAAGGAGAGTGGTCTGAATTGAGGGCAGGTAACACTAAAACCTCACTGTTGGTGAATTGTAATGGCCATTCCCCGTTTACCATAGCTCTATCCTGTCTTTCGTTGGTAAATGCTCCCCCCTCCCTATTGTTACTCCAAGTGTACTTAGAGCCTATGTATCCAAGATCACTCAATTCACATTCATCAAGAGCTACTCTGAAACACTCCGTTTGAGAAAAAGATCTGGTGGCTTCCCCATACTTCTCATCATTGCTCAAGATCTCATTGAAGTCTCCCATACATAACCAAGCCATTGGAGTCTCGGGTTTAAGCATTTTAAGGAGGCTCCAACTAGCTTTCCTTTTGTCTGTGACAGGGTTACCATAGAACCCAGAGAGTCTCCAGGGTTGCCCACTACTCTCAGGTAAGATTGTCAAAGAGATATGACTATTAGAGTAAGAGAGTAGTTGAGCATTTACCTCAGTTTTCCAAAACATTGCAAGACCTCCACTTTTGCCCATGCTATCGACCACAAAACTTTGCTCCATTCCCAACTTGTTCCTCACCTTCTCCATTTTACATCTGTTTCCTTTGGTTTCTGATAAGAAAATAACAGATGGGGTTCTTTCCTTCACCAAAAGGTGAAGTTCATTAACTGTCCGAGGGTTCCCAAGCCCTCGGCAGTTCTAGCTTAGTAGTTTCATAGGGATTGGCAGTGCTGCATAGCAGGCAGTGTGCAGCCAATGCCTTAAACACAAACTCTTCTCCTTCCTCAACATGAGTCTGTTTACTTCTTTTGCCAATCAGCCTTACATTGTCTATTTGACCCTTTCTTTTCCTTGCTTTACTAGGCTTATCCAACTCCATGTCACACGTATTATGCTGTAAATCATTGCTGACTAGTCTGGCATGTGCTTTCCTCTTCCACTTGCCTGTTTGAGCTTTGTCCCTATGAGAAATTACATTAGTGACCTGAGCAGGAGGATCACCCTCTTCATGTAACTGTACATGGACCACTTTTGGCTTCTCAATTGTCTTTAGCTTAGAACTTGGTCTCTAATCCCCTATCTCTATCTCGATTACTTCCTTTCCCAATGTAGCTTCTACTGAAACACTTATTCCTCTCTCTTCGCAGGATATGTCAGCTTTACTCTGACAGCCATACCTACCACCCTTGTTTCCCGCCTCTTGTACCTCCTCAGTTCCCGCCATTACACTCTCCTCTCTTCCCTCTGGTGCTTCTTTTTCCTACTATACCTCTCCATCTCCCTTTCTCTGGTCATGACCCGACTTCCTTCCTTGATCTGTTTCCCTTCTGGATTGAGAACCCTCAGCAAAAAATGATTTTTGACTGGTTCTTAGCCATGCACCGTATTGTTGGTTGAAGCCTTCCAAGCTGGCTTTTCCTCTATCAAGTTGGTCGCACATACCAGTGACATGCTTGATCTTCCCACAATGATAACAGAAGTTTGGTAACCTTTCGTACTTGAAAGGGATCCAGTACTTTGCGTTCCCGAGAGTTAAAAATCTCCCTCTCGCCAAAGGTTTTGTAAGGTCTATCATTACTCTTAACCTTAGGAAACTACCCCAGCATACCCCACTATCATCCGTGTCCACCATGAGTACCTCCTCCATTGACTTGCCCAGGTTAAGTCCAGTGTTAGCATTCATCCCAGCAAAAGGAAGGTCATGACATTGCACCCAAAAAGGTTCATGCTGGAATTGCATTTCCTTCCAAGACTCGTGGCCTTCACAATCCTGCAGGCAAATTAGATTTTTGTCAAACGACCAAGGTCTTCCTTGCATGATTCTCTTCTTATCGGCTTTCTCCTTCAACTCCACCAGGAACTTATTCCTCCCTACTTCTTTGAAAACAGCCTTCCCTTCTATTTGCCACACTCATGCCATAGTGTTTCTAAGAGCACCTCTATTTGCTTCCTTATATGTTATCACCATAATCATGAAACAGTGTTTACTCTTTGCCTCTGAGATTATCACCTCTTCACTACTAACCACCACCTCCTGTTGTTCTTCTTCCGTCAGCTTTAGTCCCTCGCATAACTTTGACAAATCACTTTCCATTTCCTATCCTACACAGACAAAAGTCTAGGAGGACCAGTCTCTAGGTTTACAAAGAAACTTAGAGAGAGAACCTTACACTCAGAGAGAGAAGGACGTGACAAGTCTACCACTCTTTAGTTAAACTATCACCTACTTAGCACTGATCAAGTCTACCATATGTAAAATTCAAGCCTATGATGCTAAAAAATTGCAATGTCATCAATTCACATAATTTAAAGTCATCATCTCAAAATCAGAGTGTATAGGTAACTGAAAAAGATAATGAGGAAAATGTACTTTAATGTAAGAAGGAGGTAAGTTATAGAATATGAAAACCCTAGACTTACAACATACTTACAAACATTTACCCACATTCTTGCTATGGTTGTAGGAGCTAACCTACCTAAACACTACTATTACTACAGTAGCATCGCTGATGATCCGTATGTTGCAGGCTTTGAAGTCACTCGATTTCTTGAATACTCTGACTGGATGAAAGGGTAAACACTTAACAATCTTGAAAGTAAAATTTTGACTTTTATCATATGCCTTTTATACTTTTGGATTGCTAGCCCTAGATTCGACGTCTGTCCCACTCCATATTTGCTTTTGTGGGACCTTCAATGGTCGAGACTAATAGGAACAACGCGGGCACATCCCGGCAGCTTGCCTTGGTTCCAATCCCATAGTCCATCCCCTAAAATGGGTCTCCCATGTCGCGATAGACCATACCTTTTGTTTGGACGATATGACCTGCAGACTCACTTCAGATGTGACATCTCTTATGGAGTATGGGTCTCTGTATACAACATCTGCCACCCTTTAAGCACCTACGTGTTGTCTACGAGAGCTCCCATGTCTCCCGAGAGTCCGAAGAGTTAACTCATGTCACTTAAAAATCATTTTTCTTCCATATAGTACATACTCTAATTTTTCTCTATCGCACAAAATACTCATATATTTACATCAATTACTCCAGAATAACTATTCTAAGACAATACAAAGTCTTAATATAAACATCAATCTCCCAACAAATCACATCATCAGAGCACAACAAGCTTACTGAATGAAAATCCTCAATACCCATATAAACCTTCTATGCTTAAACCATCATTCTTAACTCTTCTCACCCATGCTCCATATCCTTGATCCTCAACTGAAACATTCAAATCATCTGAAAAATATTGTGGAGATAAGAGGTGAGTTATCAACAACTCAGTAAGCAGAGAACATATACTAGTATGTAAACATGAGCCTTTTCAGAAAGTTCAGTATGCAGAAACAAAAACATTTTATTTTTATATGCAGATATCAGAAAAACGTGTTATCAGAAAATCAGAGCGACTTTTCAATCTTTTCATACTCAAAATCAACAATTCATATTTAAGGATCCATTTCATATTCAAAACCGCTTTGGCATAACATAACTGCAAATCTCCATCTTATCATATCATATTATATCATATACCATGTTTAACCCCCGTGGTAGGGTTGTGCTATCCCCAGTGGCCAAACCAGGCAGTATCATGTGGTGAACTTTCCCTTTTTCAATCTTGAAGCCCCGAGTGTACACACAAGAAAGAACACGTAAAAAGACCACTTTGTTTCCAAAGTGGGTGCACTCTATCATATCATGGTGGTACCAACCATATCGCGTGAACAATATCATCATATCAGAACCATATTCAGAACAGATAAGTATACCAAAGTTTTATCATATCCATATCATATCAAACACGTGCGAAACATATTCATATAATTTCCATTTGATCAAAAACATATCCAAATCATTTCATATCACATGCATAAAAATCTCAATGATATCATATTCGCTCTTTTGCATATTTCAGAAACATGTCAAATATTGCTCATGTCTACACATTTCATGTCAAAAACATTTCCTTTCTCTTTCATATGTATCTCATGATGGAATGTGAAACATATACTGAGGTTGTTTTTCACTTTTTCTTTTTAAAACAACATGCACATTTTTTTACAAACCAACCTCAGTTCATTTCTTTTTTTTTTTTTTATGCAAATCTAGCATAGGAACCCCGCTTACCAGGACGACTTAACTTTTCCAGAATTTTCTTCAAATATGTCGAGTCGACTATAAATCGTCACCTATAAAAATAATCACGTAATTTTCGTATGTTTCTAATCAATTACGTATTTCGATATTTAAGTCTAAACTTAAAAAATAACCTATTTAAATTCCTCGAAACTTAAACCCTCATAATTCAAAAAATATATCATCACTTTCTAAAATCATCAATATCCACCATAATCAAAGTCAAACTCATAACACTAATATTTAAACCCGAAACTGTCAATAAATCTCACATCATAAACCAATCACTCAAACAACTCCATAATCCAATCCAACCGACCCCTTACTCCTCGAACTCAGTCCGGCACAACTAACCAATTTACAATAAATATGAGTTAGCGCTAAAATACATTTAAATCTCAAAAGTTCTTTGTAAAAATACTTACAATGCTACAATGTAATTTTTGAAAGATCACGGAGGTACTAGAAGCGGCAACGCAGCAACAAAACAGTGTCAAATGCACTGTGGCCGTAGGTCTCAAAAATCCACTTTTGAACGGGTGCTAACGAAGACCCGAGATTGATAGGGTAGGGCTTAGGGATGTCGGTGATGCTAGTGGTGGTGGTGGTTGGCCGTGGGTGGCGGCGCAAATGGTGGTTGAAGTGAAAAATACCCAAAACGAAAATGTTGATGAATGTGCTTCACCGGTGCCGGATCAGAGGTGGGGTTGGGTCCAATGGGTTTCTAGGAGGTCGAAGATGATGTGGTGAGAAGATGGTGGTCGGAGGTGGCGCGACGGTGGTGAAACGGCGCAAGGAGTGCCGCGGCTTGGTGATGCGCGTGGGAGCTAATGGCAGCGCGGTTGGGGCTGAGATTACAAGGGGGTGGTCGCCGATGGCTGGGAAGGACGATGGGCCGGGCGGTGTCGCTCACGGAGACGCGAGGCGGCGGGGATGGGTGGATGAAGGAACGGACGGAGAGAGGGAGGGGGAGAGTCGTGCGCGCGCGAGAAGAGGCCAGGGAAGAAAAGAAAAAAAGAAAGAAAGGAAAGAAGAAAAGAAGAAAAAGAAAAGAGGAAAGAGAAAATGTAGGGAAAGAAATGAGGTCCAATCCTCACATCTTGGGTCACAAAAAATGATCCAACGGAAACGATTTTAAAATAGTAAATGAAATAAAATAATTCAAACGTAATGATTAAAATGAAAATAAATAATTAAACCCAACAATAAGTTAATTTAATTTGAGAAGAAATTTAAACGCATAACAATAATTAATTTAGAGAAAACACTTCAAAAATAATTTCCGTAAACTAAAAATCATAAAAATAACCCAACTAAAATTCCAACAATTTTAAAACAAGAGAATAAATTTCTGAATAATCAAAAATATTCTATCATTAAAAATACACTAAAATACGGGGTGTTACATTGTCCTTGCCCTTTGCTCTCCCAAGTATGGTCAGCACATCATTTGCTCGCCTGGCACTAGCCAAAAAGTCGTTCATCGCCCAGTGTTAAACCGTGTCTGTGAAGTTTTCTACATAGTGCCCCTCACCCGTCTTTTGTCCTTGGGAGGGATCTCTTCACTTACATCAGCGCCATCCTCACAACCCTAGTCTTGTTTTGGATTTCAAAAGGGAAAGAGTAGTGGCGGTGGTGGATGAAATGACGGATCATATTAATGATACATGTAGTATAGGTCTAGACTCTAGTTAGAAACTATGAGATGATGAAATAAATGTTTTCGAAAGGCTACAATGAATATATGTAGCAGGACACATTTTCCCATTCCTATGAAAGGTACATCACATGGTCTTTTTTGTTGATCAAACCTCTTAGCATGTGTATCAATACTCAAAAGAGTACCGCTGGAGTGTTTTTCTGATTGTTGGGTACATTCATGGTTAGACTAGTGAGGTAAAGGTGTGGGGGGATTTGTCCAGTTGATCATGAATCTCCAACACGTCTTTTAGATGAGAAAGTACTATATTAGGATTTGTGTTTAACAATCCAATTTGAATGAAATTTTATGTTATATTTATTTAATAAATCATTGTATTATTTAAGAATTAGATGAACGTTAGGCATTGCATGGAATATAGTGGGGGAAATATGTAATATGAACTGTGAACCAAACACAAACATGAAATGAAATTAGCTGGTTCGAGTTTGATATAAATGGGTTTTGGTCAAAACGAGTTGTCTCGTTAAGACACAGTTAATAAATGCTTCAATAACATGTCAACTTGCAATAACATATTTACTTTTATTTCAAAATTATAATTTTATTATTATTTGGGTTGTAATATTGGTTTTTATTGCTGTGATTGTAATTTTGGACCTATACTCATATTTGTTATTGTTGGATTTGTAATATTGGTTTTATTATACATTATATTACAATTGATTTGAGTTTTTGTGTCGGTTTAGAATTTGTGACGGTCACTAAACCATCACCAAAGATATTATTTAGTGACGGTTTCTTTAAACCTTCTCTAAAGTCGAAATATTCTTTTAATAACATTCACAAGTTTGATGATATACATTCCAATGTCAATAATACACCATCGTTTTAGAGTTAGGTATGTTGGAACGTATATCCTTAAACGTGAGAACGTAGATCATAAATTTGAACATATATTTATCTGCGAACAACGTTGAAATTTATTCAAACGCTGGTGGATTTATAAGTGAACATAATGTTTTAAAATTATATTTATATTGTTTGGCCAAATTATGAGCGACATGCGAATGTCATTGATCTACCTTGCACATGATTTCTTCTAGTGTGCACGATATGCACTACTTTATGAATGTATGTACTAAACGTTTGAACGTATAATTGTGATTTGAAATTTTGAAATATCTAGACCAAAACAAGGAACACACTATGAGATGGAAATTAAAAACTAAACATTTGTAGAGGAGCAAAATACATAAAAAGGAAATATATTAATGGATACTATTCAGTACATTAAAGAGCATAAAAATGACATAAAAATTTATATACAAAAGTCCAAAGAGGGATCAACGAAGCTTAGTAGTTGTTGCTTAAATAAATATGAAATTCGTTCACCAAAGTATTGACCTTTTTGTTTAGGATATCTAAACGATAGCCAATTAAGGACAACTTGTCCTCTAATGATGCCCAGAGAGGCCCAACCTATGCATCAAATTGTCAGTCAATGTGTGCAGTAATCTGCAACAACATCACATTGACCCAAGTAGGGCGTGTGTCCCCTGTAGCTCCAACTGGCGGCTCCACACTAGTACTCACGCGTTAGGGAGCAACACCAGCCACAGTCTCTGGGTTGGTGGCACAAGATCTAGTGGAGGCCTAACCTCACATCGAGCATGTGCCTTCGCCTATCCAAGACTCTGCCAGTGGTCATGTTGAACAGATTGATCTACTCGGCCAACTACTCCTCCCTACAGTAGCCACCGAGTAATAACCCCTATATGGAAGGTTATCGGTGGAGGATGCTAGATTCGTAACGAATTTTTGCAAATATCCACAAAAACAAGTCAATAGGATCTCCACGTGTCAATCAAAGAAGGAACTGCACTAGATCCCCACGTGAGAGCCTAGAAGTCCTCATCATGGTCACGTTCTAAGGGAAAGTTCATACACTATATGGTAGGTTGCATCTATGCCCGTCGGCTCATCCTAAGTAGGACCAGCAGATCCAAATGTCCCAACATCTAGTGTCCATCGACCTAATCCACTAAAGCCTAGGAATTTGATACTCAAAGGATCCCTAGTAGCTTGGCAAAGACGTATGTTGATACCTTGAACGCAACACCTCTTACAAATATGGTGTGAATATTTGCAGATTGTGGCATGTCCCACATTTGGATGTAGAATTCATGTCCATGGATGGGTGTGATTATCTATCCCCACTCATGACAAATAAAGATGCAATGCATCTAACAATGTGCAATATTTGCAATGAATAATTTTTTTTTCTTTGAGCAATAATATGTACTAGAAGTAATACATCCTAAAAATATAAACATACTTCATAACATCCACATAATAGAATTTCAAAAGTTACAATGTACGTCCAAGAGATCTTTAACATCAAGAGTACTAGAGGTAACCCTCCTTAAGTACGCGCAAAGACTAATATAACTACTAGGCTAGTCTTTCGAGTAGCTCGCGCAACTCGACCAAGGAAGCCAAAATACTATCTACAAAACAGAGTGTCGAAGCGATGAGCTCTATGTCGAGTTGCCTCCGAATCAACCTCCTCTAGTGGTCCCTTTGTCATCTTTCCTGAACCTGGCACAAGATCTACCATTCTGGAGGGAATGGTAGTTGGGACTACCAAGTGAAATTTGATTACAAATCTCAGCACATTAACAAATAACTTTAACTAGCAGTGTGCAAATGCATGCTTGATAGTAAAAACATGAATGCTAACATGAACATACGTGAACGTGAACGTGACGTGACTTGGAAATTCACATGACATGAGCTGACATGACCTCAACTGACATGGACAGCAACTGAACATGAACTGTAACTAATGTGAACTAAACTGAACTTGAATAAACATGACGTGATTTGAAACTTAACATGACGTGAAGTGAAACTGAACTAAACTTGAAATTGAAGATGAACTTGGAATCTTGTTTCCATAATAACTACTTAATTAAACATGAATTTTGAATGCTACCCAAGTCTCCTTGAGCCGTGTACCCCTACCGATACAATATCACATCACATGTATCTATACTGGCTGTGAGTATGTTAATATATGCATCACACCATGAGTAGAATGATGGGAACCAAGGTGGGCCTAGTCTTAAAGATATGTTGAAAGTTCCAGATGGGCCAAATACAAGTTCAAGGGCTTAAACGATGAAGATTATGCTTTGATTCATTTCATAAGCTATGGAAAGGGCAATAACATGACTTATAGGCTTTGGACACTTGAAGGCTTTCAACTTATTTAATTAATTTCAAGGACCTATTTTATTTGCTTAGAATAATTGGGTTTATGCCTATGTAAGGGCATGTTGGAAAAGTTATTATTTTATTGAACTAGGGTTAGGGTACTGTAGCCGAGTTACTGTAGCGCCATACTGTAGTCGCGGCACTGTTCACTAAGGGGTATTTTTGGAAGATGGGGTTTTTATTTTATCTAGGGTTTTAATTAGGTTTTGCTTTAAATACTCTTTGTAGCCTCATTTTCAGAGGTTATGAAGTTTATGAAATTTAATGAATTTATTCATTGTGAGTTGAGTTTATCTTATCTTGTTCTTAATTGAACTTTTGAACTTATCAAAGGTAAATCACAACCTTTGTGGCGTTCCTCCTTTGTAATCTGGGTTCTTGAGATGGGTTCTTCAACGAGTCTAGATTTTCATATAATCTAGGTTCTTGAAACGAGTTCTCATTGGGTCTAGGTTCTCCATCCTTGACTTGATTTTGGCTTTCTTGGAGAGTTTTCAAATTGATTGTGGGTTCAAGGGATTTCGTTCCCGCGGGTTCATATCATTTAGTATCAGAGCAAGGTTTCCAATCAGGTCTAATTCTATCTTTTAATTCTAGCATCCTTTATTTTAATTCTAGGGCTTCATTGTTCTAGGGTTGCCAAAAAAAAAAAAATAGAAACAAAAAGTAGGCTGCCGAAATTCTTAGGGTTGTGGGTTTGGCTGAAATTTGCAACACCTAGGATTTCAAATTTCTAGGGTTTCCTGCATCTCTAAGTTTGTCAATTGCTTGGAGTGTTGTTCCATTGATTCTCTTCTACTTCATTGTCCATGCTTGTGTGTTTGAATTCAATTGCTTGGTTTTCACAATTGAATATTGCTGTTTGTGGTTGAATTAGAGAAAAGAAAAGAAAGGAAAAGAAAAGTAAAGTAAATTCGAAAAAAAAAAAAAAGAAAAGAAAAGAAAATGAAAGGAGAAGGTAGCATATTCAAAGTTGTTATATAGTTACAACAAAGGGGCTGCTGCATACACCACAAAAGTTGGTATCTTGTGTTATTGTTACTCTTTCATTCGTATAAGTTCCTTGATTCTCGTGTCATTTATTCCTTCCGTGTTTCTCTTATTCTTGTTTCTTAGACCTAATTACTAGTTGGGATAAAACAAGGTTGCCTTGTCTTGATTGAGCTCAATTAGTTCTGAAAGAACTTGAGTGGAAAAACTCTTGAGGTAAAAGGCAAGAGAGTGTGAGACTATTATCGGGAAAAAAGCCAATTAAGAGTGAAACACGAGTGTGGAGTGCCATTATTCGAGTTTAAACACGTAAGGGAGTGTGTAAGGTTTTCTTTTTTACAACTAACATTCTTTTGTGCAGAACTTGATAATGTCTCATCGGAGTAGCTCATCACCAAGGAGGAGAGCAGATAACTCATCCTGTGTGTTGCAAGCCATGCAATAACAGTTTGAGTGGTTGAACTTGGTGTTAGGTGAAGTGAGGGATAGTATGGATAATCAAGAAGGAATGATTAGAAATCTGCAAGGTGAGAGAGATAGGAGGCGACGTCAGTCTAGTGTTGAAAATGGGTATGAGAAAGAAGAGTATTGTGATTCTCTTGTTACTAGGCCTGCACTCAATACACAAATTAAGATAGATGATAGAGAGCAGAAAAGCGAGAACAATTTTCATACTAGATGCCACATCAACAACAGGGTATGTTGTATGGTCATTGATTTGAGGAGTTATATTAATTTGGCTAGCACTACTTTAGTTGAGAAATTGAATTTACCTACCTTGAAACACCCTAGACCATACAAGTTGCAGTGGTTGAGTGATTGTGGGGAAGTCAGGGTAAATAAGCAGGTGCTAGTTTCTTTTTCAATTGGGAAATACCATGATATGGTGCTTTGTGATGTTGTGCCTATGCATGCTGGCCATATTTTGTTGAGAAAGCCTTGGCAGTTTGATAGGAAGGTGATTCGTGATGGGTTAAAGAACATGTACAGTTTTGAAATAGATGGAAAAACAATCAAACTTGCTCCTTTAAGTTCAACTCAGGCTCATGGCAACCACCTGAAACTGAAAAGTGAGATTGAGCAAAAAAGTAAAAGTGAGGATGAGATTGAGAAAAAAAGAAATAGTGAGACTGAAAAAGAGAGAGAGAGAGAGAAATGAGAAAGAAAAAAGATGATGGTGAGGCTGAAACCTCAGGAAAAAAAGAGAATGAGTTGCAAAAATATTGTGAGGCTGAGGGTTCAAGAAAAGAGGAGTGTGGAAGAAAAAGAGAGCGTGAAACGAAAAAAGAGAATGAGAGGAAGAAAGAGAATGAAACCGAAATGTCGAGGGAAAGTGTGAGTGAAAAAGAAAATAGAGAGGTGGCTGAGAGTCAGGAAAAAAGAGTAGAGACACAAGAGGAAAAAGAAAGAGAGATTGCAGAGAAAAACAGAAAGAGAAAAGTGAGTTTTTATACTAAGGCAAGCTTTTATACTAATGAATTTAACGATTCTTTGCCTAGTGTTGTTGTTTCTTTGTTGCAGGGATATGAGGTCGTTCCTAGCTGTGTGTTTAGTGGATTGCCACCTATTAGGGAGACAGAGCACTACATTGATTTTGTGCCAGATGCAACAATCCCAACCCGACATTTCTTTGAAGAACATGAGTCATTGACACATTTGAAGGGACAAAGTAAGTTGTTGAATAGATTGCATGCTAAGTGGGAGGATTGTATTGAGACTTTTCCTCATGTATTCAAATACACACAAGGTATGGAAACTTTTGTGGTTGATGCTTTAGCAAGAAGGTATGTCCTTATCTTCATTTTAGATGAAAATTTGTTGAAACGTGAATATGATAAGGAATTGCATGTTAATGATGATGACTTTGCTAGTGTGTATGGAACAGGTGAGAAAGCATCGTTTGGTAAGTTCTATAAACTAGATTGGTACTTGTTTAGAAAGAATAGATTTTGTGTACCTACTAGTTTTATGCGTAAGTTGCTTGTGTGTGATGGACATGGTGGTTTGTTGGGTAACTATGGTGTAAGGAAGACTTTTGTTGTATTGCATGAACGTTTGTGGGAATATCATTTGCCTTTCAAAGACGTATTGCATGAACGTTTGTGGAAATATCAATTGTCATTCATGGATGTGTTGCATGAATGTTTGTGGGGGTATCTTTTGCCATTCATTGAAGTGTTGCATGAACGTTTATGGAAGTATCATTCGTCATTCATTAACATGTTGCATGAACGTTTATGGGAGTATTGCTTGTCATTCATTGTGTTTGCATATAATTGGACTGGTCATTTTGGTGTAAGAAAAGCTTTAGCTGTGTTTCATGAACATTTGTGGGAGATTTTTTGCCATACATTGACTTGCTGCATGAACGTTTGCGAGACTATCATTTACCTTTCATTGAGTTTGCATATAATTGGAGTAGTCATTTCGGTGCCAAGAAAACTTTAGACATTTTGCGTGAACGATTATGTTGGTCTAAGATGAAGAGATATGTCAATCGCATTTGTGGCAGGTGCATTACATGCAGAAAGGCCAAATTTATACTTTTGCCACATGGGTTGCATACGCCCATACCTATTCCTAGTGAGTCAGGTGTAGACATATATATGGACTTTGTTTTGGGGCTGCCTAGGAAAGAAAGGAGTAGAAATTCTATTTTTGTGGTTATGGATGGATTTATAGAGTTTGCACATAATAGGACCATACATACTACCACTTTATATTCTCCTTTTGAAATTGTTTATAGACTTAATCTATTTACTCCTTTAGATTTAATGTCTTTATCTGTTGACAACAGGAGTAGCTTGGATGGATGTTCTCAAATTCTTGAACAAATTAATGACAATGCATATTAAATCAATGATAATGTTACTAACATTTTTCCCTTTGATCCAGGTAGAGATTCGAGGTCGAATCCTTTTGAGGAGAGGGGGAATGATGGGTACCAAGGTGGGCCTAGTCTTAAAGATATGTTGAAAGTTCCAGATGGGCCAAATACAAGTTCAAGGGCTTAAACGATGAAGATTATGCTTTGATTCATTTCATAAGCTATGGAAAGGGCAATAACATGACTTATAGGCTTTGGACACTTGAAGGCTTTCAACTTATTTAATTAATTTCAAGGACCTATTTTATTTGCTTAGAATAATTGGGTTTATGCCTATGTAAGGGCATGTTGGGAAAGTTATTATTTTATTGAACTAGGGTTAGGGTACTGTAGCCGAGTTACTGTAGCGCCATACTGTAGCCGCGGTACTATTCACTCAGGGGTATTTTTGGAAAATGGGGTTTTTATTTTATCTAGGGTTTTAATTAGGTTTTGCTTTAAATACTCTTTGTAGCCTCATTTTCAGAGGTTATGAAGTTTATGAAATTTAATGAATTTATTCATTGTGAGTTGAGTTTATCTCCTCTTGTTCTTAATTGAACTTTTGAACTTATCAAAGGTAAATCACAACCTTTGTGGCGTTCCTCCTTTGTAATCTGGGTTCTTGAGATGGGTTCTTCATATATTCTAGGTTCTTGAAACGAGTTCTCATTGGGTCTAGGTTCTCCATCCTTGACTTGATTTTGGCTTTCTTGGGGAATTTTCAAATTGATTGTGGGTTCAAGGGATTTTGTTCCCGCGGGTTCATATCACCATGAGTATCTGCATCGACTTTGAGTACGTAATTTACGGATCCCAGGATAGGTATTTGCATCTATACGAGCGCGTATAACATGAATGTGAACTGTGGTTAGCACCATCGGCGTTGGCACTTGACTATGCTCTAGCGACCAGTTACTTAGGCCCCATTCAAATCCTGTTGACAGTACTTTGTCAACTCAAAGAATTTCACAACAGTTTAAACATTCCAGCATGAACAATAGAGTTCCACTAGGATATTATTTCAGCCTAGCACTTGGGATTGTGATAAAAATAATAGACTCAACTGACTTGAAAGTACTATTTTTCATGATAAACTCCATACTCATAACATAACGTGGTGTGAAAGATGACATAGCTTGACATGATGTAACGTGTACATGAGAGTAGTGATATGACATAACATGATCCTTAATAGTAAACATGACTTTTATGTCATATCACTAGTCTCATATGCACGTTACATCATGTCAAGCTATGTCAATTGTCATTTCATGCCACGTCATGTTACGACTATGGTGTTCATCACGAAAAATAGTATTTTCAAGTTAATTGACTCTTTTATGTTTATCACAATCCCAAGTGTTAGGATGATTTGTGTATGCTTAAATAGACTACTCTCATGTTTATGAGTCTTATGTTTATCACTACTCTCATGTACACGTTACATCATGTCAAGCTATGTCATTTGTCATTTCGTGCCACGTCATGTTTGCCTAGTATGACCTGTGCATGCTTAAATAGACTTTTCACTTATTGAAATGCCATAAAAAATACACAAGATATACCAATGGAAAATAGACTCAAAGGGGAACAACTATGTGAAGAGAGTTTCCTGTGAATTTACCTACAAAGGCTTTCACAAATTCAAGCAAGAAAGCCCTAAAAAGTTGTTTGAAGTTTCTCATTGAGTTCTCTCGAAGAAAGTGTTTCAAAAGTGACAAAAGTCAAAGGGACAAGCCATTGATGACTAATATACTATAAGAGGGGTTGAGATGGGATGTGATGGTTACTTCTTAGTAATGTGTTGTCATCCAAAGCATGCCCAAAACCATGGGCTATAGCTCACTATTTTGTGTCTTGAAGCTGCCGTGTGATGGGGTGGTGATCAGGTGGCTGGTTGCCCTCCCATCAACCACTATTTAGGGCTAACATGGGCAATGGAACTACATTCATGGCAGTGGCGAAACTTCACCAAGAAACCATGCATATGTGGTGCATTTTGGTCGGCCTTAATGGGCCTAAACCGATTGGGCTTCATTTTGAGTTTAATAGGGCTTGGTTTGGGGTTTCAGTTTCTATCAAGTCCAAATCAAATTTTCTTAGCCCATGGAAAATACTATGGTATAAAAGAATGAATAAGGGTGTTGTGATATGAATTTAAATGGATAATCTTGCTCACGATCCTTCAGTTGACGTGAAGCTTATGTGACTACTCTCCTTCCAGCATCAGCACACATCCTAATCTTACCTTGGATGCATCACTATACACCACAAAAGGCTTATGAGGCTCTGGCAGTGTAAGTACCGGTGTTGTCGTGAGTCATTTTTTCAACTCAAGAAAACTCGTTTTGTACTTATCACTCATAATGAACTTCGCATTCTTTTTGTTTAAGGTGGTAAGTTGTCCAAAAAAACTGGAGAATCCTTCCACGAACCTCTTGTAATAACTAGTCAGTCCTAAGAAACTGCAAATCTTGTGCACACTGGTCGGTCTCTCCCAATTCGTTACTAATTCAATCTTGTTGAGGTCTACTACTACTCCTCCACTGGAAATTATGTGACCTAAGAACTTTAATTCATAAAGCCATAACTCGCACTTAATAAGCTTGGCATACAACTACTGATCTCTAAGTTTGGTTAGCGCCATACTTAGATGATTTCTATGCTCTTCGACTAAATCAGGATGTCATCAATGAATACGACAACAAAACTATCCAGCTAAGGTCTAAATATTCTGCTCATGATGTCCATGAATGTGGCTAGAGCATTGGTTAACGTAAAAGGCATCACCAAAAACTCAAAGTGGTCGCACCTTGTCCTAAAGGCAGTTTTCAGCACATCCTGTTCCTTGACCTTTAACTTGTTATATTTGGATTGCAGATCGATCTTCAAGAATACTGATGCTTTGTGCAATTGATCCAATAGATCGTCAATCCAAGGTAAGGGATACTTGTTCTTGATCGTCACCTTGTTCAACTCCTTGTAGTCTATGCCCATATGTATAGAACCATCATTCTTCTTCACAAATAGCACAAGTGCTCCCCATGGCAAAGAACTAGGATGAATAAATCCCTTCTCTTATAGTCCCTCCATTTGCACCTTGAGCTCTTTCAATTAGGCAGGAGCCTTGTGATATGGCGCCTTGTGCATTGGGTAACTCTGTTCGGTAGTAATCCGAGTAACTCAACAATGAAACGTTCAGGAATGTCTTCAACCACGGATATCCCACAGACTTCTTTATCTTGTTCCGACTTCTTGACAACTAGTAGCATAAATGTTGAGGCACCCTCCTTGATGCACCTCCTAGCCTGTAAAGTCAAAATCACCAGAGTGGTGGCCTTAACCGATACTTTTGCTTAACTCATCTTGTCTTCACTTGGGGGTTTATACACAACTTCTCTCTTCCGACAGTCTATCTTAGCATAGTTCTTGAACGAGGCGTCTATCCCCAAAATTAAGTCAAACTCCATCTGATCCAATACCAATAGGTCAGCCTCCAATGTCCTTCCTTCTAATTTAATGGGACAGTCCTTAACTAAATGAGGACAAGCTACTGTATTCCATCAAAAATCGTTAGTACAACCTTACGGGGTAATAGCTCGGTTTGCAGCTAAGACGTGCTTGAATCAAATAGTGCACAAGTTGTGCCTTAATAGGTTGATGTTTCCAGTGATGATGCAAGCTTCCTCCATCTCGGACTCATCAGCAACAACAACACCTGGAGTTATAGCATAAACTCATGCTAGGGTGTGGGGCCTTGGTTTGTTGTCACAATTGTAACTAGCTCCACTGCTTTGTGTGGCATTGGGAAATTCTTTGATTATGTGCCCAGGTTTTTTTGCATCTGAAGCACTCACCATATCCATAGCGGCATGGACTTTGCCAGACTTTACACACTGCAGGTTGAAAGACGACGTTTGTTTCCCCATTACTACTCTCTTGCCTTTAGCTAGACTAGAAAAGATGGCATCTTCTCAGCACCATTGCTTGCAGCAAACAACATGGTCCTTTTTTTCGTTCAGAATTTATATGGACGACCAAAGCACTCTATTCAGCCTCTGCTATTGTAGCCATGTTTACCAACTCCTAATAATTCTCTATTCTAAAACAAGCCACTTGGCCACTAATCCTAAGTTGAAGTCCTCTCTGGAACTTCTGCGCTTGCATCCTCTCCGTAGAAATTAGGTTAGGCGCAAACCTCCATAATGCCATAACTTGGCAACGTACTACTCCACAATCAAACTACCTTGAGACAAAGACACAAACTCTTGTGCCTTTGGTTGTTTGACAGAATCTAGAAAGAATCTGTTGTCAAACTCTTATTTAAATCTTTCCCAAGTCAATGTAGATAGAGTTCCCAGCTCGCTTACTAGAAGCTGTCTCCATGTATCCCACCAAATGCTAGCTTTTCCTTGGAAAATTTACCCAGTGTACAGTACCTTCTGGTCCTCAGTGCATCAACAAATCTTGTACATCCTTTCAATATCAATAATCCACTTTTCCGACCTCAAGGGCCCTTAATTACCAGAAAAGTTCAGGTAATTGTGAATTAGAAACTTTTCGTTCGAACAACCCCTAACTTTGGGTCTAGGGACGTGCACTTGCTACTATTGCTAGTGCCTGAGCACGTTCGTCAGTAGGTGAAGGGCTTTTGTTATCCCTTGTCCATCGCCCATTAGAGGATTTCGGTCTTCATGATTGCTTCCTTCACCAAGATTTCGGGTTACTCTACCATGCATCATATGTTACATCCTGAGCTGCATGACCTCAACTGACATGGACTGAACTGAACATGAACTGTAATTGACGTGAATTGAACTAAACTTGAATAAATATGACGTGAATTGAAACTGTACTAAACTTGAAACTAAACATGACGTGAACTGAACTTGAAACTGAACATGAACTTGAAATCTTGTTCTCATAATAACTGCTTAATTAAACATGAACTGTAGATGCTACACAGGTCCCCTTGAGCCATGCATTCCGGCCGATACCGCCTCACACCATAGGTATCCACACCTGCTATGAGTATATAATGTACGCATCCCTCGACAGGTAACCTGCACATGCACAAGTGCATATAATATGAACGTGAGCTGTGGTTGGCACCATCGGTGTTGGCACCATTGGCATTGACGTCTGACATTGTTCCGACAACTAGTTACTTAGGCTCCTTTCAAAGCCCATTGATGGTACTTTGTCAGCCGAGGAAATTTCACACCAGTTTAAACACTCTAGTATGAATAATAGAGTTCTCCTAGTATATTACCCCATCCTAGCACTTGGGGTCATGATAAACATAAAAGATTCAATGACTTGAAAGTACTATTTTTCGCAACGAAGTCTATACGCGTGACATGACGTGAAATGGAATGACATATGATATAGTTTGAAATGACGGAATGTGTACATGAGACTTGTGATATGACATAACATGATGCATAACAGATAAACATGACATAATCACGACATGCAATAGTTATGCATGACATAACATGGCATGACGTGCAATAGATAAATATTTACTGGAAAAGAATCATGGCATGGCATAACGTAACATATACATATGCATAAATAACATAAACGATGTCTCTACGTTAGAGGCTAATTTACGGTGATTGAAGCATGAAATAATGGGAACTGTAAGGAGATATTTCTAAAGGTTAGAAACTCGCTAGTATACTTAAAAATATAAAATTAGTGACTCAAAGTAAAATTACCATTTTACCCCTCTATATGTGGGAAAATGACCATTTTATCCCTAACTTAAGGATTTCACATCCTAACTCTAAAACTCACCAAAATTTATATTTCTTGCTTAAATTTTATCCTAAATCTAAATATCTAATTAGAAAAATTTAGTACACAACATATCTACAAGTACCAAGCATAGGCTGAATCATAGTAAGGCTAAAATCTTTTATTTTTGTTACAATTCTTTCAAATTCCAACTTTGATACTAAAACAGAATAATGCAACATACTAAATCACATCATATAATTTAATATCATGCTAGGATATTAACAAAACACAAATCATAAAATCACAATTTGCTTCATGCCAAAATATCAAGTCTTTTGACAACAAAGAACAACCCTTGATGCTCTTGGTCGATCATTCTTCAAATCAACTCCAAGAATTCAAAAGTTCAAAAACATATTCTTAACATGATCATAAACCAATCCTACGAAATAAAATGCTTGAACAAACAAGTCAAATATCACAAAATATCCCAAAATATCAACCAATATAATCAGTTTGCACATTTACTCCTAACCCGAGTACTAAATGTTTTGGTTTTTGATCAACTACTAAATTTGAATTTTCCATGAAGTAAACCATCAATAAACAACATTGTATGCTTCATATTCAAGTCTTAAAATTGATCTAAGCATTAAACTCAAGATCAGATGGAAAAAATTTCATAGAAACATAACATAACCCATGAGCCTCAAGTTTGTGTTCAAACCAAATCTTAGCATGCATAAAACATCATTCCCTCAAGATCACAATAATAAATTTTCAAAATAACTTCCAAACACAAAGATCAAAGTCCTAATAACAACATATGTGAATATTAAGTCCATAGGAGCATGCTTCCATTACAAAAGATCCAAGCTTACTCAAAACAAAAATATTTTTACACCTCCAGCTTCAAACTTTCTCATATCATGCAAAACTCTTAGTAAAAACTCCAAATACGCAACAAATCTAAATTCAACTTGCATGTAATATGTTAACTCTAACCATAAAAACATAGGACCAAGATCTTGCCAATAACTTCATCAAAAAAATAAAAAAATCACACAATGTCCAGATTATTGCCCAATATGACCTTTGCGTGCTTAAACAGACTTTTTACTTATCAAAATGCATGAAAAATCACAAAAGATATACCAATGGAAAATAGACTCAAAGGGGAACAATTACGTGAATAGATTTTCATGTGAATCTACTTATAAAGGCTTCCAAAAATTCGAGCAAGAAAGGCCATAAAAGCTATATGAAGTTTCTCCTTGAGTTCTCTCCAAGAAGGTGTTTCAAAAGTGACAAAAGCCCAAGGAACAAGCTATGGATGACTCATATACTACGGGAGGGGTTGAAAGGGGATGTGATAATGAATTTTTGGTGATGGGTTGTTATCAAAAACCATACCCAAAACCATGGGCTACATTACACGGTTTTGTGCCTTAAAGTTGCCGTGTGATGGGGTGGTGATCAGGTGGTTGATTGCCTTGCCATCAACCACTATTGAGTGCTAACATGAGCAGTGGAAGTAAACTTATGGTAGTGGAGAAACTTCCCCAAGAAGCCATGCATAGGTGGTGTATTTGGGGTTTAATAGGGTTTGGTTTGGGTTTCAATTTCTATCAAGTCTGATTTAGTTAGGGTTTCAAATTTTTTTAGCAAGATGACAAAGCCACATGTCAATCATGTGTGAGGATCACTTGGACTTCCCAAGGAAAAAAAATTATGAAGATGAAGGGAAAGGGGTTTCGACCAAGCCATGAGGACTTGTGACACTTGGCATTCATGCATCCAAACCTTTGAGATTCTTTACGTCATAGGAAAATGGGGCTAGCATGGGAACTCAAGGAACTATATAAAGGGGCGGTGCCCAAGGGACACACCAAGGGGTCACTCTGCCCACTTTTCATTTTCAGAGCACTTGTCTCTCTCTCTCTCTCTCTCTCTCTCTCACACACACACACACACACACCTTGGAAGGAAGCTCACCTCCCCATTTTCTCACTTTCTCTCACCAACCAAACACCACGTATGTTTCCCCCATTTCCATCCAACCAACCTCACAAGTGAAAGGAGAAAACTGAGAGTCCATCCAAGGATGAGGAGCTCGCATGGTAAGAACCACTCAAACCTCTACATTAGCCATCTTCACCTTCACACACACATGGCTACCTGAATGGAGGGTGAAGAGGGGCATAGATCTTGAGTGTTTTTCCATGAATTGGAAAGGGGTGTATGGTTAAATACATATGTTAGCTTGCACAAGACATGTTTGGAAAACTAAAGCTTCCTCAAGAAGGAGAGATGAACCTTCATTAGCCAAAGACGAGCAGAAAGGACCTTAAGAAGGATGAGAGAACCAGCTATTATTGGAATTGAGTTAGGAATTTATTTTGAAAGAGCTACGGCTAAGAAAAGAACCACCATACATGGTGCCTAGCAAAAGTCATGCACCATTAGTGAAACACCATGACAAAGCCTTATTAGGAAGGCACAAACATCATTTGGCCTAGGGAAACTTCAACTAGGCCGAATACATGGAGAGCCATTCTAGCCTCAAAAGAAGCTTTACAATCATGAGGGAGTAAACCCTAAACACACACACACACACACACACACACTCGGATTAGGGTTTTGTGTTGTCACTAAGTCTAATAGTTTAAATTACATTTTCATCTTGTTTGATCGTGATACTTATGTTTTACTTCAAATTTTGCAAGTTGACTCTTAGCCTACTCTTAGATAGTATTTGTATGTGTCGTGTAAACTTTGCAATGTTTGTTAAGTCTCATGTGAACTTTGCATTTGCTTGTTAAATCAAATAAATAAAGATCTTTCATATAGCATGCTTTGTATTCGGTTTCACATGATTCTTGTCATGTCTACATGCTTATAATGTTTCAGTCATGTATAATTGCCACTAGGAAATTTTCTCTTGCTTTGATAAGCACCGATTGTTATTGCCCATGTTTTGTGATAAGTAAATTGCATGTTCTAATATTTTCAAGCCATAACGGGAAATTCTTTGACGTGTTGTTTGATAACATGAATGATTACATAGTAAATTGCATCTACATGTTCAACTTACACATGAAAGAAAAAGAGTCTTAAGTACAATGTCTCATGAATTACGGGTTGTGCATAGTTTTCAAAAGAATGTTTGTTACACATTTTGTCACGACCCCAAATGCTAGGAAGGTGGAATGTCAGCGGACCTCGAAAAGGTTATTTTTAAAAGATTTTGAAGGGAGGTAGCACTTAATGCTAGTGGGTTCCATATGACGGATGCGGTGAAGGCAAAATGTGAACTGTCGCATAATGATAAGAACTTTGACGTAGTCACCACCGGTCAAGTGGGTCGGAAAGTGATGCGGTAACTAGCAGGGAGCCCATGGTGAGTAGGGGAGTCATGAGGTGTCCACCTATATGTTACAAGGACTATGAGGCTATAAGAAATGTGTAAAATGAAAAGAAGAAAAATGTTTCTCTAAAAAGTCGAGCAAGATTTTCTGTCACAAGATTTTTGTAATGTATATGCATAAGTCAAGTTTTTGGGTCAAGTACATGTCCATGCATACATTCTCATAGTTTACCTTTATATGATGACATTATCTGCTTGTATGTGTGTTAACTTACTGACAGTTTTTGAAATCTCACCGTGGTAGTTTCCACCAACATTCCCCACTAGGAATGGTAGAAGTTGTAACTAGTCAAGAAACAGATCATGGAGAAACGCAAGAGGCGGATCCCCCAATAGTTAAAGAGGCCTTGAAGAGCCCTGAGCTCTCGACAGAGCTGCCTTTGGAGGATAGGCTAGAGGCAACCGATCAGTTCATCTATGAACTACTTAAGTTGTTTGAAGACCTGCAGAAAATTATCAACAAGGTTAAGGCAAAATAGGCTCAAGATAAAGGCTTGTGTATCAACTGGACCTTAACATGTATAAAAATTCATTGTATCAGAATCACAACCATAAATCTTTAAATAATTTCCTAACACATAGATTAAAGTATTAGAAACAACATATGTGAACATCAAGATCATAGGAGCATACTTTCATAACAAAAGATCTGAGATTACTCGAAATAGGAAATTGTTTTTACTCCTCCAGTTTCCAACTTTCTCATATGAAGCAAAATTTTTAGTAAAACTCTTAATATGAAACCAATTCAAATCCAACTTGAAGATTATTTGGATTTAGGACAAAATCTACATGTGGACTGTAAATTTTGATGAGTTTTAGAGTTAAGATGTGAAATCCTTAAATTAGGGATAAAATGATCATTTTGCCACTAGTAGAAGTAAGCTGATAATTTTACTCTAAGTCAATAATTTTGTTTTTCTAAGTTCACTAGTAAGGAGTTTCTAACCTCTAGAAAGGCCTCCTTAAAATTCATGTTATTCACGCTTAATTTTGTCACAATTCAATCTTTGTAAGTTAGCCTCTAACTTAGCTTTAGGATATTTATGTGCCTATGATGGTAAGAGGAATGATCATTTATGTTATTTGTGCCTATTTATATGTTACGTTACACCATGCCATAATTTAGTTCCACTTCACATATATTAGTTGCACATTAAGTCATGTTACGCATTCTTAATTGTCGCACGTCACAAATATGCCATGTTTATCTGTTATTGCATCATTAAAATGTCATATCACTAGTCTCATGTACACGTCACGTCAAGTTATATCATCTATCATTTCATTTCACGCCACGTCATGGTGCAAGTTTAGAGTTTGTCACAAAAATAATATTTTCAATTCAGTTGAGTCTTTTAAATTCACGACCCCAAGTACTAAGATGGGTGTAATATTTTATTGAAACTCTATTATTCACGCTAGAATGTCTAAACTGGTATGAAATTCCTTGGGATAACAAAGTACTATCAACAGGCTTCTAATGTGAAGTAAGTAACTGGTCACCGAAGCGAAGTCAGGAATCAACGCCGATGGTGCCAATCACAATTCACGTTCATGTTATTGCACTTGTAGATACCTGTCACTGAATGCGTACAATATATACTCGTAGTGGGTGTTGATACCCAAGGTGCGATGCGTATGTTAACACACTCACAACTAGTGCAAATACCTGTGATGTGATACAACATCGGTAGGAGCACACAACTCAAGGGGACCTGTGTACCATCCATAGTTCATGTTTAATCAAGTAGTTATCATGGGATCAAGATTCTAAGTTCATGTTCAATTTCAAGTTCAGTCAGTTTCAGTTCATGCATGTTCAATTTTCATGTCAAGATATTTCACATACAGTCCAAGTTCACATTAGGTTAGTTCAATTCACGTCAGTTCTAGTTTATGTTAGTTCATGTCATGTAAGTCACGTCACATAATTCATATTCATGTCAGCATTCTTGTTTTTACTGTCATGCATGCATCTGTACACTGCTAGTTAAAGTTATTTGTTAACTTGCTATGATTTGAAATCAAATCTCACCTAGTAGTCCCAACTATCATTCTTTCCGGAATGGTCAATCATATGCTAGGATCAGAGATGCAACGACTGGAGGAGGTCAATTAGGCGTCAACACAAAGATGCAGAGCTTATAACCTTGATGCTCAGTTTTATCGATAGTATGTTGACTTCCTTGGCCGAGTTACGCGAGCTATTCAAAAGACTAGCCTAGTCTATATTAATAGTATTTCCATGTTCTTAAGAAGCGCTGTCTCCACTACTCGTGATATTATAGATCTTTAGATATACACTGTAACTTTTGAACATCTGTTATGTGGATTTTATGAAGTATATTTATGTTTTTGGGAATGTTACTTCTAGTACTTAGTATTGCTTTAAGAAAAAAAATTATCTGTTATGAATATTACATATTGTTACATGCATGCTAGGTGTGACACCCCCAAAACCCCTACTTGAGATGTAATGAAGACTTAGAGTGTCGAGACATGCAACACAAGGTTACAAACAACCATTCATAACAGTTAATATGTAATGCATCCTAAAATGCAACTAGCAATATGCACTAATAGCAGCGGAATAAAAGTGACTAAATAAAACTCATACCAAAATGAACTAAAACATCTCAATACCATTAATAACCATCATAAGCTAAAACCATAAGGTAGCATATCCTCAATACAAACTACTTCAATAATAAGTCTCCATAATTAGATCAATTCTTTCATACGTTCTAAAGTACGAAGTGTTAGAGCTATAAACATCAAAATTAGATCTAATCTTCGATCGTGGTCCGGCTTCTCTTCAATTAGTTGAATCTACTAGTCCATCCTATCCATCCTCGTCGGGTCCTGATACAACTTCTATCATTCTAAGTGGAATGATAGTGGGTCTACAAGGGTTGAGATTTTACTTGAAATCTCAGTAAGTTAAACAACCAATGTGCTCAAAGATAAATTATGCATGATAAATGATAAACATGATATGCATGCTATGCAGAAAATCAGTATTTGTCTCCCATCCATATTTCTCAACATTTTTAGAAAAAGTTTGATGCACATTTTCTTACAGAGAATATTTTCAATATAACTTTTAAAAAACATAACAATTCATCATCGTTAAGCATCATCATTAAGAAATAATTTTAATATTAACGATAACATTAACATCATATCGTATGGTATCATCACAGTTCCCCATATACACTATGAGTACCTGCTGGTGACCGTAGCACAACTCATGTTGAAACTACATTGTCTACAGACTCGTTCTCAATGCAATGGTAAGATAATATTCATAATATAATATCATAACATTCATCATAACATATGCACCCACCAACATTAAGTGACAAAATTTGACTTTGCTCCGGCATTCTTTAATAGGAACCCATTCGAAACCCATTGACTATTCTTCATCAATCAGGGGTTACCACTCAATTTTTACTCATTCCAAAGTGGATAGAGGAGTTCCACTAGGATTATTCCCCATCCTAGCCTTTGGGGTCTTGACAAAAATTTCTTTTCATGCAATGCATTGAAAATATTTTTCATGACATGTGTTTGTAAGTATGCTTCTTGTGAGAATGACAATTTTGTGTAACATGCTCAAATGATGAAAAGTTGCACATGTCATGTAAGTAAGTAGTTATATACTCAATGTATCATAAAACATGATATTTCATGCTCAAAATGACAATTATAGCATGGATTTGGCATTTGTCAATAAATCATAAATAATTTATCAATATGTAAGTTAGAGGCCAACTTATAAATTGTCTGAGTTGGAAAAATCGTAGCTGCTATAAACTAGGTTATACAAAGTTAGGATCTGAGTTTCTAAGGAAGATGTTCATAATCAAAATGGTTAAAAAATTGGTATTTAGAAAAATACCCCCTAAACTTTCCAAAATTGCCACTAAGGCCCTAAATTTTCACTATTTGCAAATAAACTCCAAATTTAACCAAACTTCACCAACCCTATATTTTCCATATTCTAAAACTATCTATGCCCTTGAAATTTTAAAATCCAAAGTGCAACTATGCAAATCACACCCAACCCGTGCCATGCAATTAACTAATGTCTAAGTGTGATTTCAACTAATTAACCCCTATGGATGCTTGTGTACCTCATTTCTTCAAGTGGCATGAATACTAATAACCTTAATGACAAATTAAAAACTTAAGTTCAGGTCCAATGTTCACTTGGTGTAATAAAAAGGGTGGCTCATCAGCTATTAGTGAGAGGCTCGATCATTTTGTTGCAAATTCAAGTTGGTGTCGATTATACCGAAGAGCCACTGTCATTCATGGTTCAACAGCTTATTCTAACCACTTGCCCATTTGGTTGGATTTAGATGGTGTTTGTTGGTTCAAAAAGAAGAAGAAGCCATTTAGATTTGAATCCATGTGGCTGGGAGAGAATTGATGTACACAAATTGTAGAAGATACTTGGAAGCTTGGGACATCACAGAGTAATATGGGTGAAGTAGCTGATATGATTAAAGGGTGTAGCCAGCAACTAGATTTTTGGAATAAACACAAGTTTTGCAAGGCGCATACTCAACTCCAGAAGGCAAAACATAACCTTAAATTGTTGCAAGAGAGTGACCCTAGAGAAGTTGACAAAGAAGCTACTAGCTTAGGAAGGGATGATGTTTAATTGTGGTTGGAGAGAGAGGAGATTATGTGGAAACAGAGGTCAAGGGGCATGTGGTTAGAGGAAGGTGACCAAAATACTAAGTTTTTTTCATGCTAAAGCAGCACAAAGAAGAAAAAAGAATAGCATTATGAAGTTACAAAATGATTCTGGTGTATGGCAAGAGGGGAAGGGGGGGGGGGGGGGGGGGACCTAGTAGGCTCATCATTAGCTATTTCAATTCTCTTTTTTCTACTTATGAGCAAAGGGGCTCTATGGACATCATTGAGAATCTGGAGATGAAGGTGACTAGCAATATGAATGAGGAGATGACTAAAGCTTACATTCTAGTGCCAAAGAAAAAAACCACTCTGAAAGTGACTGACTATAGACCAATTAGCCTGTGTAATGTCATCTACAAACTCAGATCAAAAGTGCTTGCAAATCGACTTAAAGTGGTTCTACCACATGTCATTTATGAGTCCCAAAGTGCCTTGTACCTAGTAGGCTTATTACTGATAATGTTTTAGTTTCTTATGAGTTGATTAATTACTTGAGACAAAAGAGAAAAAGGAAGAAAAGTTTCATGTCTTTAAAACTAGACATGAGTAAAGCCTATGACAGGGTGGAATGGGGATTCATTGAGGCTGCAATGGAAAAACTGGACCTTGAGACTCGTTGGGTCCATTTGATTATGAAGTGCATTCAGACTACTTCCTTTTCTATTCTGATAAATGGAGAACCCAAGGGTCATATTGTTCCTATTAGAGGCTTGAGACAGGGGGATCCCCTATCCCCATATTTGTTTCTTCTTTTCACTGAGGGTCTTATTTGAGGAAACCTGATAGGTCTAAATTAATCCTAGGGATACAAATCTGTAGAGGGGCACCAAGTCTTAACCATTTAGTCTTTGCAGATGATAGTGTCATCTTCTGTAAAGTTGAGATAGAAACAGATAGAAGGTTACAAGCTCTTTTGCAGTAGTATGAGAATGCATCAGGCTAAGAGATTAATAAGGAGAAAACTATAATGGTTTTTAGCATAAATGTACCTATGGGGAACCAACAAGAGATTCTTTCATTGTGGGGTGTAGGTTAGGCCTAGCAGTATGAAAAGTATCTTAGTTTGCCACCTGTGATTGGCAAGTCAAAGTCCCATACTTTCTCTAAGATTGAACGTAGGGTCTAGTTGAAGCTTCAAGGCAGTAAAGAAAAGCTGGTTTCTCAAGGGGAAGGGAGGAATTGATCAAAGTTGTGGCACTGTCTATTCGAACTTATGCCATGAGCTATTTCAAACTAACAGACAACCTATGTACTCAACTTGAATCAATTATGGCCAGATTTTGGTGGGGGCAGAGGAAGGAAGAGAGAAAGATTCATTGGATCAATTGGCTAAGATGTGTGAATCCAAATATAGAGGAGGCATGGGTTTTAAAGGCCTACATATGTTTAACATGGCCTTACTAGCTAAGCAAGGATGGAGAGTTTTGCAAGAGAAAGGAAGCTTGTTGCACAAAATCTATCAGGCCAAATATTTTCCAAAAGTTCAGTTATTTGATGCTCCTTTAGGTGCTAATCCCTCTTATGCTTGGAGAGGAATTTGGGAGGCAAAGCATCTTCTTCTTAAGGGGGCAAATGGAGTATTGGAAATGACATGACTGTTAGGACTTGGAAGGATTGTTGGGTCCCATGCCACCAAGTCTTGCAAAGGGATACTGCTTGTGCAGAGTTTGATTCAATTGATGCCAAGGTGGGTGATCTAAATGATCGCAACACAAAATGGTGGGATATCAACAGAATTAGAGCTATATTCAATCCAAACTTAGCTACAGAGATGTTAAAAATCGCTCCAAGCCCAAGTGATGAGGAAGATAAGTGGATTTGGGACAAGGAAAAAAGTGGCAGATTTAGTGTAAAGAGTGCCTATAGATTCTTCAAAGCTAGCAAAGAGGAAAATTATGGAGAACCATCGACTGCTAATCACCACAATCCACTATGGTCTACTCTATGGAAGTTGAAGGTCCCTAACAAAGTTGAAGTTTTTGTATGGAAAGCATGTAGGGATGGATTGCCAACCATGAAAAATCTAAGAGCATGTGGAGGACAAATGTACTCTCTGTAAAGACAAAGTGGAAGATCTGCAATATGCCCTACTACACTGTCCTAGTGTTCAAGCTCACTGGACTATATATCTGCCTATGCCTCACAAAATGTGGATTAGACTTTATCCTTCAAGAAAGTGGCACTAAGCATAATGAATAATGGCACAATGGGTGAGTTGACTATATTTGTACTGATTGCATGGGATTTTGGTTTAGAATGAACAGTACATGTGTATAGAGAAAGGATACTGCAATTGAATTTCAATGAATAGATTCCCACACTTTTCATTGATAGAGATTTTCCAATATATACAGAATAATAGACAAGCTATTTTTAGAAACTAAGTAACGGTAATGCTGAAATTAAGTTGCTGTTAGAATATACAACTAAGGAAATAAAATCAGCTTTAATACAAAATTTATGACAGAAGATTGAGCATAATTGTAGGCTAATCATGTGTTGTTTCTGCTTGAATGGATTCCATGCATGCTTCCCTTATACGCCCCCGCAAGATTGTGCTTCCATCGGCAAGGCCAATCTTGTTACGTAACCATTCCGTGCGCTGTTTTGACAAAGGCTTTGTTAACAGATCAGCCAATTGATCTTGAGTATGGACATGTTGAACTTGGAGACTTCCTTTTTGCACTAAGTCACGCACAAAGTGAAGATTGATTTGAATGTGTTTCATGCCCGAGTGATTGACTGGATTAAAGCTAAGATGGGTGGCTCCAAGATTATCACATAACAGTAGAGGAGGTCCATTTACTGAAAATGCAAGTTCTTTGAAGAGAGTGGACAGCCACATTGTCTCGGAATCCGCATTAGCTAACGCCCGGTATTCAGCTTCTGTTGTGGATCGTGCTACAGCTCTTTGTTTCTTGGAGCTCCAAGAAATAGGATTAGAGCCCAAGAAGGTAATATAGGCAGAGGTGGATGTGCGATCATCCACATTTTCAGCCCAATCGGCATCGGAATATGTCTTCAAAACAGGAGATGCAGCTTTGTGAATCTGAATACCATAGAAAATGGTTTGTTTTAAGTACCGAAGGAGTCTCTTTGTTGCTGTCCAGTGATTTGTAGTCGGCTTGTGCATAAATTGAGAAAGTTTGTTGACTGCAAATGAGATGTCTAGACGAGTGAGAGAGAGATATTGAAGGCTGCCAATGACGCGACGAAACTCTGAGCTGTCCACAGCAGCAGTACCATCGACCAATTTAAGAGATTGGGTGGTAGAGAGAGGTGTTGAGACATCCTTTGCACCACTCATACTGGTATTAGTTAAAAGCTCACGAACATACTTGTGTTGTGAGAGAAATAACCCAACCCGAGTAGGGATTACTTCAATCCCCAAAAAAAAATGAAGGGAACCCATATCCTTGAGAGAAAACATGTCACCCAGCTGTTTAATGATGTTGTCTACAAGGATTGAATTATTTCCGGTAATAACAAGATCATCAACATAAACCAGGAAATAACAGAGATTTGAGCCATGGCTGTAAATAAAAAGAGAGGAATCAGCTTTGGAACTATGAAATCCCAGCTGAAGAATAGCACTTTTTAGTGCTGTGTACCAGGCCCGTGGGGCTTGTTTAAGCCTGTAAATAGCCTTTTTCAACCTGCAAACATAGTGAGGTTTGCACAAATCTTTGAACCCTGGGGGTTGTGCCATAAAAACAGTTTCAGTTAAATCACCATTTAGAAAGGCATTATTGACATCCATTTGTCTCAAATCCCATCCATTCATGACTGCAATAGATAGCACAGCTCTAATAGTTGCTGGTTTGACAACAGGGCTAAAGGTTTCTTTGTAATCAACACCAGGACGTTGATTGTAGCCCTTGGCAACTAGACGAGCCTTAAATCTGTCCACTGACCCATCGGCTTTTCTTTTTACACGAAAAACCCACTTACAGCCCACTGGTTTACAGTTCAAAGGAGGTGAAACAAGATCCCAAGTCCCATGTTTCATTAAGGCCGTGAGTTCATTGGACATGGCCTCACGCCAATGAGGTTGGGACACGGCTTGACTCACACTCGTTGGTTCTATGATCTGGGGGAGAGGATATTTGGACACTGTATGGATTTGTTTGGGTTTGAAAATTTGATTCATGGATCTTGTGGTCATGGTATGAGTGCGTTGGGAAGGATTATTGGGTTGAGGGTTTGTGACATTCGGGTTGGATGAAAATAGATTTGGACCGAGAATGGGTTCGACGCAAGCATCAGTAGAGTGTGGCTGCAGGTTTAGTGGAGATGCAATCATATTTTCATCTAAGTGAAGATTCGGATGAGTGGAAGTGGAATCAAGATTGTGCAATGAATTGTGAAATGAAGAACTAGAGGGTCCGAAATTACCTGAGGAGGACGCAACAATGGCAGGAGGACCTTCCGGAGGTGACGAGGATGGAGGTGCGCCGGACTCCATTGATGGATTGCCTTCAAGGTGCTGGGTACCGAAAAGGGGAATTAGGGATTGGGAATGTTATGGGTGTTTTTGGGCTGGCACGGACGACGCGGGTTGATGAAGTGAGGAGAGGGTCTGGGTCTCGTCGAACAGCACGTGCCGTGAGGAAAAAAAAAATTTTGTTTGAGGTTCAAAGCACTTGTATGCGTTTTGGGTTGGTGAATAGCCAAGGAAAATACATGCTTTTGATTTGGGCTGCATTTTATTTGAATTATAGGCTCGGGTGAGAGGATAGCAAATACAACCAAATTTTTTTAATTTTAAATAATTTGGTGTTTGACCAAAAAGAGCTTCAAAGGGGGATTTTTCTTGAAGAAGAGGCGTGGGTTGTCGATTTATGAGGTAAGAAGCTGTTTGAAAAGCATAGGGCCAATACGAAAATTCAAGATTTGCATCATGAAGAAGGGTAAGGCCCGTTTCAACAAGATGTCGATGACGACGTTCAGAAACACCATTTTGTTGTGGGGTATGGGGAGCCGTGGTGTAGTGAGTTATGCCATGAAGCGAGAGATAGGATTTTAAAGCAATAAACTCACCACCATTGTCGGAGTATAAGGTTTTGATTGATTTTTGAAAGCGATTTTCAACAAATATAACTAGCGGGACCCCGAGACACCGGATTTTCAACAAAGCGATTTTTTGAAGTGCGGAAAAATAGTAGACACCGGATTTAGTGGCCATTGGATAAAACCATATATATTTTGTATAATGATCAATAAATATAAGGTAATATCGAGAGCCATCAATTCCAGTATAACTAGCGGGACCCCACACATCGGTGTAAATAAGATCAAGTGGCTCATTACTTTGAAGACTAGTGACACGAAAGGGTTGTTGATGGGCTTTATTAATAGAACATGAAGAACATAATGACGACAATTTTTTATTGGATGAAGTAGGAAGAGAAAAATTCTTAACAAGATGGTGGACAATTTTAAGAGAAGGATGCCCAAGACGCTTGTGCCATCCATCAATAGAAGTCCGTTCATGCACATTAGCAACTTTTTGTGACGGCACCATTGATTCCGGGAAGGTGTAGATGCCATTGTTACATGCTCCTTTTAGTAGAATCGCCCCCGTGATCTTGTCCTTCACAAGAAAATAGGAATGGTGAAATTCAACAAAGACATTATTTTGTTTAGTGAGATGATAAACGGAAATTAAATTTTTGCAAAGATTAGGAACACAAAGGGTATCACGCAATATAAAGGTGCGATGAGATTTTAAGGTCAAAGAACCAATGTGTGAGACTGCCAAACCTGAACCATCACCAAGAAGAACTTCATCAGTTCCATCATATTCGGAATGAAGAGATAAATTGGAGAGATCACCCGTAATATTATGAGAAGCAGCCGAATCGAGCAACCAATTTTTATCCTTTCCATTTGAGGTTGTGGCACAATTGATAGAGACATTCTGTGAATTAAATTGTGGACAGGCTTTGGCAATGTGACCCAACTGATCACAAAGTTGGCATTTGGGCTGGTAGCGGCGAGTGGAGTTATTGGGCCTGCCAGAATTTACGTTGGAGCGACGTCCATCGCGTTGAGCCCCATGACCTGGGCTGGATCCGCGAGGCCCACGAGAGGAATCAGTTTTCTTGGAGGACCACGACGAATTTCCCCCTTGTGCGGACTGCTTCGTCTTCTTGAAATTGGCAGAAGCGACCAGGTGCTGCGTTGCAGCTTCCAAGCGTCTCAGATATGCTTCATGACCAACCAGCAGATCGTGCAGCTCTTCAAAGGCGAGAGAGGATTCTCGGGCTCGAATCGGTGCTGCGATTTCCCGAAAATCTGGACCTAAGCCATTTAATACATAAAGGGTTAGGTCATCATCCGAAATTGGATGATCAATAATGGCTATTTCATCAGCCAAGGCCTTCACCGCATGGAGATACTCAGTGATTGACCGATTTCCACGCTGGATTAAGGTGAGTTCCTCCTTTAACTGCATAGCACGAGTGTGTGAGCGACTAGCGTATAAATTGTTGAGCTTTTTCCAAGCTTCATGGGAGGTCTTTGCCGTAGCAATGAGTGGGGTGATCGACGGGGCTGTAGAGGCTAGAAGGGCACTTAGGATAAGTTTATCCTGTTGGATCCAATGGATCTTGCACAGCTCATCAGCAGCGGTGCCAGCCGAAGTGGGGCACCGAAGGGTGCCTTTGGCATAATCTAGTAAATCATAGCCAATAAGGAGTGCTTCAAATTGAGCACGCCATTGAGGAAAGGTGGAGGGAGTCAACTTTTCATTGATTTGGGCAGTGATGTTGACAGCAATGAGAGGTTTTTCTGCTGCGGAAGGAGGTTGTGTATTGAGGTTGAAGTTTGGGTTTTGATCAGAGGAGGAAGACATGGTGGTAACTCGGATCGGTGACTCGTTTGATGGTGGCTCTTCTGATACCATATAGAGAAAGGATACTGCAATTGAATTTCAATGAATAGATTCCCACACTTTTCATTGATAGAGATTTTCCAATATATACAGAATAATAGACAAGCTATTTTTAGAAACTAAGTAACGGTAATGCTGAAATTAAGTTGATGTTACGATATACAACTAAGGAAATAAAATCAGCTTTAATACAAAATTTATGGCAGAAGATTGAGCATAATTGTAGGCTAATCATGTGCTGTTTCTGTTTGAATGGATTCCACGCATGCTTCCCTTATAATGTGAAGGCAAGCATGGAACCTACCCATGTGATTGATTTTGTCTTTTCACTGAAGAAGGTGCCTCATAGCAGAACACAGATCCCAACTCCCAGGCAACAGACATGCAATCGATGGCTTCCTCCGCCTGCATGTCTATAAACTCAATGTAGATGGTGCCATGTTCTATGATCAAAAGAAGGCTGGGGGAGGGATTATTCTCAGAGATTTCGGTGGGGATGTTGTGATGGCAGCTAGCAAAGTGGAAGAAGAAGTTTTTGATCCATCTACTATTGAAATCCTTGCCATGTTTAGGGGGTTGCAAATATGTGCAAATATGGGGATTCAAAACCTCATTCTTGAAAATGATTGTTTAATGATGATTTATGAGCTGCAAACTAATAGTGATTCTTTTGTACCTCAACGAGTGTTAGTGCAGGAGACTAGAAGACTAATGCAACTATTTTAGAGTTATAGTGTTCAAAATGTCAATTGTCTTGGTAATGAGGCTGCTCATAAGCTTGCTAGACATGCTTGGAATGTTGAAGATATAGAGATGTGGTGGGATGGTGTTCCCTTTCATGTTTCCCAAACCGTAATGCTAGATAAACATTCTTTGTAATGCCTTTTTAATGAATATGAAGTTGTTTTCATTTAAAAAAAGAACTTAAATTCAGGTCATACAAGTTCATCACAACACTTAAACATGGTTGAAGACCTTAATCACCATTAAATCATCCATTAAGCATACATGATGTCTCTTAGTCTTTTTCATCAAAAAATGTTTCAAAGACTAAATCATGTATTTTCCTTCTTATCCCAATCACAAGGTTTTCTAAATGCTTATTACTCAAGCCTAGGTAACATAAATAAAAACTTCCATGATTTAACTTAAACTAGTCAAAACCGATGCATGCTAGATGATCAATAGAAGTTAAAATTAAAACCTATCATAGCATGCTTCTAATTTCAAAATTAAAAATTCAAGACTCAAACTAAGACATTTATGCAACATATAAAAATCATAACAAGTCATGTCATGGCTAAAATTTCACCCAAAATAATTTATTTCATCAAAACACCAAATCTGACCTGGTTTGACATTACCAAGCTAAGCCTCAACTAAACTCATACAAAAACTCATTCTTATGCCACAAATTAAAAACATATCATCCTATTCTAATACTTAGCAACAGATTTAAGTAAGAATACTTACAAAAAGCATGGCCCTTAAAGCTCCCAACACAACTTCACTCAAGAACACTCAAGAACCTCACTCAGTTTCACTCTATGGCTCACTAAAGGAGGAGAAGCTCTCAAGAAATTAAGAGAAGGCTTGAAGGAGAGGTGTAGAGAAATGATGGAGCCAAGGGGTATTTAGAGGGTTCATTGGAGGGGTGAGGGGAGAGAGGCACGGTGATGGAGGGGTGTGGGATTGGTGGAAGTGGGCGGTGGGTAATGAGTGCCACCAAAACTGGTTGTGTGTCATCCTTGTGCCACTAAACAGTGCCCTATAACACCATGATCTCATCAAGGTCAGGTGTTGCAATGAACATATGGTTGCAGGGCTACCGTGGTGCAAAAAGAAGAAAGAAAAAAAAAACAAAATTAAGGCATGAAGTCATGCCATGATGTCGTTGGGTAGGGGTTTCCAAAGCTAGCTAGATTTCACCACTAATTTGTCTCATCTTCTTGGATTTTTTTTTTTTTTTTGCAGGTCTAAAGTCTCCATTTTGATGGCTTTTCAGGTGAAGGAGTGATGGTTGGTTGGCTGCCAAGCGATCATACATGAGCAGGAAATGGAAGAGAAACAAAGTGTTGGTGGTTCAGTCGTGACATGCGCAACCTTCATCCCTGGCCAATCGGTTTGGGTTCTCTTTGGGGAATAAGATGACAAACCAGCTCATAAATACGTTGAGGGTTCACTAGGGAATTTTGGAAAAGGGAGGTGGCGTGTGGGAAAGGCTCAAGGAAGAGCAGAAACAGTAAGCCATTCGGTTTGGCTTCAACTAGCCTTTTAATGGGATCAGGTAGGTCCTTTTGTTTTGGTTCCTTGGAGCCATTTCGTCCAAAACTTGGTTTGGTTCAAATGTGATGAGATTATGTGTGATTGTGAGATTTCAACTAGAAATAAGATGAAAATGGCGTGGCTAGGGGCTGACTTGGTGCAATGCACATGAAGGTGCATATGTGTGCCGATTAGTGGTAATTGTACATTGACATGTCTTTGTCTCTAATGACATGTGTTGGATCAAGACTAAAATTCAAATTTAATCTAAGAAAGATGGAGAAAAAATTCCAAAATCAATAAATTCCATATAAAAAAGTAAGAAATAATTAACAAGGAAATTAAGGTTAAAACATGGTTTAGAGATCACTTATCATTTGTAGGTTGATTAATGCTCTTAACTCAAGTTGCAAACTTAATTTAGCTCCAAATAAATCCTTAGGGGCATGGGGTACTATTTGGGTTTGAGGAAAATCAATGTTGTGGTGCATGTGGGCTTCAAATAGAAGTGTAAAAAGGAAGACAATGCTTTTGGGCCTTGTTGGGCTTTTGGGCCTTTTGTGTAAGTCTCTTGGATGTGTGCTTTTGATGTGGTATGAAGAGTAGACCTTATGTCTAGATTTGAGGGCTCATATAAGGCTTCAAAGGCCAGTTAAGATTGGGTTCAAAAAGCATGTATTTCTAAGGTTGGGCCTAAAGCATTTACTATCACCAAGTTAGGCCAAAAGTCTTCAAGTCTTTCTCACACTTGGGCCTAATTTCTAAGACTCTTCAAGAAAGGCCTATCACTCCATAAAAATCTAATGGGTCTAGGCTTATGGCATCTATTCTTGGCCCATCATATCCTTAGTGATTGAGGGCCCGCAATTAAACACTATTGGGCTCATACCTAAAACCATCCATACTTAGCCTTTTGCTTAGCCCAATAATAATGTCAAGTGTCACTCCACCATTGGCTTTATGGTAAATAATCTAAAATAAACTACCAGAATCCTTCCAAAAATTCTAGCTAAACTCAAAGTGTGATTCTTAAGCTAAGAATAATCCAAAAAAAAAAAAATGCTAACTAAGATTAAGGGAGCTAGTGGCTAAGTCTTAATGGGCTTTAGGCAGGGTGTTACACTTGGTTCATTGCATCTTTATTTGTTCTAAATGAAAGCAGGTAAGCTTGTGTTGCATGTTCTGACGCTTCAGAGTCTGCCAAATCCCATGCAGAATCTAGGCGTCATGGGGTTGTATAAGAGCAATTCGTCCCTAGGTTAAATCCACATGTCACTAGGAATTGTACTAGAGTATAGGACTGAAATTTTACTCTTTATTAGGCTTGAATTTCTTGAGTATAAGAGTTAGCACATGAAGCTGATACGCATACTCATGTGTTTCGGGAAGTAACACATGACGCATGGTAGGGTACCCCAGAATCTTGGTGAAGGTAACAATCAGGAAGATTGAAACCCTCCTATGGGCAATGGATAAGGGATAGCTAAAGTCCTTCACCAACTCATGGACGTGCTTAGACATCAAAAATAGTAGTGAGTGCACGTCCCTAAACTTGAAGTTAGAGGTTGTTCGTACTAGAAGTTTCTAATTCACCGTTACTCAAACTTTTCTGGTAATGAAGGGTCCCTGAGGGGAGAAAAATGGATTATAGATCTCAAAAGGATGTACGAGATTTGTGGATGCACTGAGGACCAGAAAGTTCTATATGCTGGATATATTTTCCAAGGTGAAGCTGGCAATTGGTGGGATACACGGAGACAATTTCTAGTGAGGGAGTTGGAAACCTTGTCGTTGACTTGGGGACAATTTAAAGAGAAGTTTGTCATATGGCACAAGGGTTTGAGTCTCTTTCTCAAGATAGCCTAACTGTGGAGCAGTATGCTACTAGGTTTATGACGTTAGGGAGGTTTGTGCCTCACCTAATTTCTACAGAGGATGCAAATGAAAAAGTTCGAGGGAGGACTTCAGCCTAGGATTCGCAACCAAGTGGCTTGTTTCAGAATAGAGAATTGCCAAGAATTAGTAAACATAGCAGCGATAGTGGTGGCTGAATTGAGGGTCTAGCTGTCCAGATCAATTCTGAACGGAAGAGGACCATGTCGTTTACTTCAAGCAATAGTGCCGAGAAGAAGATGTATTTTTCTAGTCTGGTTAAAGGCAAAGGAGTAGTTACGAGGAGATAGACATCGTCTTTCAACTCGCTATGGATATGGTGTATGCTTCAGATGTGGAAAACCTGGCCACATGATAAAAGAATGTCCCAATGCCGCACAAAGCAGTGGAGCTGGTTACAAAAGTAACAACAAAGCAAGGTCCCACGTCCTAGCATGATTTTATGCTATAACTGCAAGTGATGTTGACGCTGATACGTCAGAGATGGAGGAAGCTAGCGTTATCACTAGAAACGTCAACCTATTAAGGTTCACGGCTTGTGCACTATTCGATTCAGACGCGTCGCAGTCTTTTGTGTTTGCAGCTTTGCATGGATTTGTAGTTTACAAACCGAGTTGTTACCTAGTAAGGTTGTAGTAATGATTCCTGATGGGAATACAATATCTTGTACCCATTTAGTTACAGATTGTCTTGTTAAATAAGAAGGAAGGATGTTGAAGGTTGATCTATTGGTTTTCAGTGAGATGGTGTTCGACCTAATTTTGGGGATGGACAGGCTATTTAAGTACTATGCTAAAATAGACTATCGGAATATAGAAGTTATGTTTGAACCCCCAGGTGAAGATAAGATAAGTTATGCAAGAGCGTCAATGAAGGCCACCCCTCCAGTGATTTCGACTTTACAAGCCTGGAGGTGCATCGACATTTCTATTGATGGTTGTTCAAAAGTCAAAAGAGGGTAAAGGAGTCCATGGGATACCCGTGGTTGAAGACTTTCCTGAAGTGTTCACTGAAGAGTTACCAAAATTACCACCGGATAGAGAGACGGAGTTTGGAACGCTAAATTGAAAGAACTCAAGGTGTAGTTGGAGGAACTGCTAGAAAAGGGATTTATTCATCCCAATTATTTGCTATGGGGAGGACCTCTGCTATTCGTGAAAAGGAAGGATGGTTCTATGGATGTGCATAGACTACAAGAAGTTAAACAATGTGATGATCAAGAACAATTATTTATTACCTTAGATTGATGATCTATTGTATCAACTACAAGGAGCATCAGTATTTTTGAAGATCGACATACGATCCAGATATCACCGGTTGAAGGTCAAGGAACAAGATGTGCTAAAGTCTGCCTTTAGGACAAGGTAAGGCCACTACAAGTTTCTTGTGATGCCTTTTGGATTAACCATGCTCCAGGCGTATTCATAGACATGATAAATAGAATATTCAGACCTTACCTAGATAGTTTTGTTATCGTATTCATTGATGATATCCTGATTTCGAAGAAGAGCATAGAAATCACTTAAGTATGGTGCAAACCCATACTCAAAGTTCACAAGTTGTATGCCAAGCTCAGTAAGTGCAAGTTCTGGCTTTGTAAAGTTCTTAGGTCATGTAATTTCTAGCGGAGGAGTATCAGTAGACCCCAGCAAGATTGAAGCAATAACAAACTGGCAGAGGCTGACCAGTGTGCACAAGATTTGCAGTTTCTTAGGACTAGCTGATTATTGTAGGAGGTTCGTGAAAGGATTGTCTAATTTGTGTGGACCACTTACCAACTTAACCAAGAAGAATGCGAAGTTAGTTTGGAGTAATAAGTGCAAAGCGGATTTTCTAGGGTTGATAAGTGCGACAACACATGTACTTACATTACCGGAGCCTCATAAGCCTTTTGTGGTGTATAGTGACACATCCAAGGTAGGACTAGGATGTGTGCTGATTCAGGAAAGAAGAGTAGTCGCTTATGCTTTACTAGAACTAAAGGATCATGAGCAGAATTATCCTACTCACAATTTCGAGTTAGCAGTAGTGATTTTTGCAAGGACTAGCGAGTTATCCCAATCAATTGGGAGTTGAGAGATAGGGTATTGAGAGAAGCTCACAATACTCCCTATACAACCCATCCTGATAGTAATAAGATGTATCAAGATTTGAAGCATCATTTTCGGTGGGAAGGAATGAAAAGGATGTGGCAGATTCGTAAATAAGTGTTCTATCTAAAGACTTGTTAAAGCAGAACATCAGAAGTTAGTAAGTGAGTTAAAGTCACTGCCAATTCTAGAATAAAAGTGGGAACATATCTCGATGGATTTTGTAGTGGGATTTCCACGAATTGCAGCAGAGAAAAACACTATATGGGTTATAGTTGACCAATTGATGAAAAACGCCCACTTCATACCCATCAAGAATACTAATTCTCTAGAGAGATTAATGAGGATTTACGTGTCAGAGATCTTCAGATTGTAAAGAGTACCGAGGACTATCGTCTTAGATAGAAACCCTAATTTCGTATCTTAGTTTTAACAGAGTTTGATGGGCACCAGTCTAAAATTCAGCATTGTCTACCATCCTCAGACGATTTAGAAAATAGAAGAAATCATTAGAGCCTGTGTGCCAAAACACAAAGGGAACTAGTAGAAGCAGTTGCCTTTGGTAGAGTTCGCATACAACAATAGCTTCCAGACCACTATTTAGATGGCACCCTATGAAGCTTTGTGTGGCAATAAGTGCAAATCCTCGTTATATTGGGGCGAAATTGGGAAGAATAAGGTGATTGGACAGGAAGTTCTGCAGGAGATAAAAGACCAAGCTTTTACAATTATAGAAAGGATGAAAGAAGCATAGAGTCGATAAAAGAGCTATGCTAACAACAGAACGAGGAGTATAGAGTTTGAAGTTGAAAATTGAGTTTATGTAAAAGTATCTCCTATGAGAAGAGTAAGCCGATTCGGTGTTAAGGGCATGTTAAGTTTGAGATACATAGGACCCTACGAGATACTAGAAAAAGTGAAAGCAGTTGGGTACCATCTGGAGTTGCCAACTAAGTTTCACGTAATTCATAATATATTCCACGTGTCTTCACTAAAAAAGAGTTTTGGAAATTAGACACCAGCAGTCCTAGACCCCGAGAATATACCTTTACAATCCAACCTAACTTACGAGAAAAGACCAATGTAAATCATTGATTGGAATGAGAAGGAATTGTGTAACTGCAAGATTCCATTTGTCAAAGTACTTTGGGAGAATCACAATGTTCAGGAAGCTACTTGACAAAAAGAAATTAAGATGAAAGCCAAGTACCCTCATCTACTTGGATCTTAGTCTAGTCTATGTTTTTTCTATGGTCTCGGCTCAGCCGATTTTTGTATTCACTTGTGTACAATGTTGCATTGCATCGATCCGTCATTGTACTTCGTTCGTTCGGATATCAAATAAAGTATATGTTTTCTATCTTAGACCTGTTGTGGACTCATTTATAGTTGTGTTGTGAGTTATCTTCCATTTTTTACTATCTTTTTACAATTTCCATGGCACACGAATGGAGGACCACTAGGAGATTGACGCTTTCCTCACAGTGAGTGTGTGGGATGAGAGAGGAACGTTGTAGGAGGCAACTTATTGAATTAGATAGGCAAATTGCTGCCTATTGGCATGAGATGGAGCATCTAGAGCACCATCGCATTCATGTGATAGACATCGATAAAAATGGGATAGGTTATGGACATTGATAAAAGCCTTACCTTATGGGGAATGCTGCCCACCTCTTCACCTGATTACATGGATGGATCGAGATAGTTTCAGAGCAAGGATGGCACAAGACAGAGATGAGTCTAGTTGAGCAGCTGAGGAGCGCACTGTAGCCATCAATCTTGAGCCTAAGACATCAAGATTGTCGATGTTGTCTACTGATTGAGGACGACTACGTCCAGGGTCATGTACCCGATAGCGATGACAAGGAGGTTGAGTAGCACGTTGACCCTAGGCACTTTGGTAACATGATTTATGACTTTGATGATGATGTGTTGTACTATATGCCTTAGCATACGACGGCTGTAGACCCCGACTCACCCACACCCGCATCAACTAGCAACTATATGTCCAATGACAGACAGTAAGCTTGGTGAGCAGCTTCTTCTCTTTTATTTGATTGTAGTTATTTTTAGTAGTACATATGTAGATTTCGAGGACGAAATCCTTTTTTAGGAGGGGAGGATGCAACAACCAACCAGAAATTCAATGGATGAATTTCTTTAGGCTTTAGAATCATCATGAAAACTCCAAAAATGTCTCAGAAATTGAGCAATCGCATAGGATTGAATCTATTAGTATAATCCGTTTCTAGCCCACTTAGGTACCAGAAACGTGATTTTATTTACTTGAGGTACTTAGGAATGTGAGAATGAGAAACGATCTACGCCATTAGTCTCAAATGAATATTTAGGATTTTAGGGTGCATTAAAATGATTTTTATTTTTCTGGACAACAATTGTTTGAAAACACATTTTAATTTGTTCGAGGAACTTAGTAGTTGAGTTTTGCGAAAGAAGTAAGCTCCTAGTTTCATAGGATTATTTAGGATTTAATGATGTAAAGTTATTTTTACTATTTTTAGAGTGAATAGTTACTCTTGTGTTAATAGTGAAGTAGATTCTTTTACAGTTATGAGAACTGTTATTACTAAAATCAAACTATTAATACAGGGCTTTGGGAATTGCAAGACACAATATTGTGGTCGACTCTCTAATGCATCAGCACATCATCTGGCCAGACATGCATGGACTAATTCACAAATGCAGCTCGGGTGGCATTTTGTTCCTACTTTTATTAAACATGTTATTTATGTTGATAAGTTACCTTGTACTCAGATTTGAGGTCTTTAGTACCTCTTTGCAAAGAAGTTCAAACTTTCTATCAATAAAAAAAAAGTTACTCATGTGTTATCGCCAAGTGGCATGCAGTCTAGTTGTTTTCAGACCACAGTGTGAAATGTCCAAATTAGTCTAGAGAAGTTATATTTAGACACAATATTTTCATTGGGACAAGAACAATTGGATTTGGGTTTGATAGAAGACAAAACCCCAAACCAAACCCTATTGAAACCCCAAATGAGGCCCAATCGGTTTTGGCTCATCAAGGCACATCGAATTGCACCACCTATGATGGGAACCAAGGTGGGCCTACGCTTAAAGATCCATTGCAAGTTCCAGTTGGGACAATTACAAGATCAAGGGCCAAGAAGATCAAGGAAGCAATGCACGGATTGGTGCAATCCACTTGGGATGAAGCTAGCAAGAGCCCAACACTCAATATGAGCTTGAAAGAAAGAGAACCAGTTTTTATCCACATAATTCAAGTTGTGGAAGACAAGACCTAGAGATATGGCCTATTGTTATTGGAGGCTTCCAATTTGGTTAAATAATTTATTTTATTAGTTTAGAATAAGTGGGCTTTAAGATGCTTGGTCCACACAACTTATTTTTAATGAACTAGGATTTTCGGGAAGGACTTGTATTTTGGCCAAGGGCTTATTTGAAAATTTACATTTTAGGAACTAGGGTTTCAAGAGGTTACTGTAGCGTTACTGTAGCCTCAACACTGTTCATCCAGGGGCAATTTGGGTAAAAGGGGTTTTATTTTGGTTAGGGTTTTAATTAGGTTTGGTTTAAATACTCTTTGTAGCCTCATTTGAAACTTTAGACAATATTGAATTTTATTTGTGAGTTGAGTTTACTCCTATTGTTCTTGATTGAACTCTTGAACTTATCAAAGGTAAATCACAACCTTTGTGGCATTCCTCCTTGTAATCTTGGTTCTTGAGACGGGTTCTTCAACGAGTCTAGATTTTAATATAATGTAGGCTCTTGAAACTATAGTTCTCATCGGGTCTAGATTCTCCATCCTTGACTTGATTTTGGCTTTCTTGCGGAGTTCTCAAATTGACTGTGGGTTCAAGAGATTCCATTCCCGCGGGTTCATATCATTTGGTATCAGAGCAAGGTTTCCAATCAGGTCTGATTCTATCTTTTATTTCTTGCATATTTAATTCTAAGGCTTCATTGTTCTAGGATTGATTAAAAGAAAATAGAGGTGGCTGCCAGATTTCTTCACTATTGTTAGGGTTTCTGAAATTCATTGTTCTAGGGTTTGTGTTGGCTGAAATCTCTTGTTCTAGGGGCTGTCGTATATCACTTGTCCTAGGGTTTTTTAGTTATTGTTAGGGTTTTCTCAATTGCTTATTCTTGATTGTGATCAAATCAGTTGATGAAAAGACAAGAAAAAAAAAATCCAAAATTTTTCTTGAGCCTTATCATCAAATGGGCTGCATACATTATTCTAGTTGGTATCTTGTCTTATAGTTACTGTTTCATTCGTATAATTTCCTTGATTCACATGTCATTTTTTTTCATTCCTTCCATATTTCTCTTGTTCTTGTTTCTTGGACCTAAGTACTAGTTGAGATAAAACAAGGTTGCTTTGTCTTGATTGAGTTCAATTAGTTCTTAAAGAACTTGAGTGGGAAAACTCTTGAGGTAAAAACCAAGAGAGTGTGAGACTATTATTGGAAAAAAAATCAATTAAGAGTGAAACAAGAGTGGAGTGCCATTGATCGAGTGTAAACATGTAAGGGAGTGTGTGAGGTTTTCTTTTTACCACTAACATTCTTTTGTGCAGCACCTTGTAATCTTTCATCAGAGTAGCTCATCACCAAGGGGGAGAGCAGATAACTCATCCTTTGTATTGCAAGCCATGCAACAACAGTTTGAGTGGTTGAACTTTGTGTTGGGTGAAGTGAGGGATAGGATGGATCATCAAGAAGCATCAATTAGAAATCTACAAGGTGGGAGAGATAGGAGGCGACGTGAACATAGAGTTGAAAATGAGTATGAGAATGAAGGAGATGGTGAGGATGAGGAAGACTTAGCATCTGAAGTTGGGTCAGACAGAAATAGAAGAGATAGGCGTGAAAGATTACTTGAGGGGAATCGAAGTGGTCGGGATGGTGTAGATAGAGACTTTGGTAGCATCAAAATGAAAATATCATCTTTCCACAGTAGAACTGACCCTGAGGTTTATCTAGAATGGGAGAAAAAAATAGATTTGGTGTTTGATTGCCATAATTACTCTGAGGGGAAGAAAGTGAAATTGGTGGTAATTGAGTTCACTGATTATGCTATTATTTGGTGGTATCAATTAGTGACCAATAGGAGGAGGAATTATGAGAGGCCTATAGAGACATGGAGAGAGTTGAAAGCTCTTATGAGGCGGAGATTTGTTCCTAGCCATTACTATAGAGACCTTTACCAGAAATTATAAAATCTTACACAGGGGTCTAGAAGTGTGGAGGATTACCATAAGGAGATGGGGGTGGCAATGATTCGTTCTAATGTAGAGGAGGACCGAGAGGCCACCATGGCTAGATTTTTGAGTGGTTTGAATAGGGACATAGCTAATGTAATTGAATTGCAGCATTATGTGGAGATAAAGGATATGGTGCACATGGCTATGAATGTGCAGAGGCAGTTCAAGGGAAAAGGGACAGCAAGGTACACTTCGGTTTCTAACACTACTTGGAAATCAAACTGGGATAGGAATGATCTAGCTGAAGCAAAGAGAAAGACCAAACCACCTAAAGGAAAAGATGAGGGAGCTAGCAACAAACCCAAGGTAGAATCCCAACCTTCACGGAATAGAGATATTAAATGCTTTAAGTGTTTGGATTCAGGGCACATTGCTTCTCAATGTCCAAATATGAGGCAATGATTATGCGTGACAATGGGGAGGTGATGACTGAGAGTGAGGATGATAGTGATGAGGTGCCCGAGTTGGTTGATGCTAGTGATGATGATGGAGTGGTATACCCCGTGACAGGTGAGTCTCTTGTTGCCAGGCGTGCTCTCAATGCACACATTAAGGTGGATGATGCAGAGCAACAGAGAGAGAACATTTTTCATACTAGATGCCATGTCAACAATAAGGTATGTAGTATGATCATTGATGGGGGAGTTGTACTAATGTGGCTAGCACTACTTTGGTTGAGAAATTGAATTTACCAACCTTAAAACACTCTAAACCATACAAATTGCAGTGGTTGAATGATTGTGGGGAGGTTAGGGTGGATAAACAAGTGTTAGTTACTTTTTCTATTGGGAAGTATCGGGATGAGGTGCTTCGTGATGTTGTGCCTATACATGCTGGCCATATTTTGTTGGGGAGGCCGTGGCAGTATGATAGGAGGGTGACACATGATGGGTACAAGAACATGTACAGCTTTGAAAATGAGGGCAAAACAATCAAGCTTGCTCCTTTAACTCCAAGCCAGATCTATGAGGACCAACTGAAATTAAAAAGTGAGGTTGCTCAAAAAAGAAAGAGTGAAAATGAGAGTGATAAAAAAAAAAAGAGTGAAAAAGTGATTGAGCAAAAAATAAAGAGAGAGTGAAAATGAGCATAAAAGAAAGAGTGAAAAAGAAAGTAGAGAGGTGACAGAGAGTAAAGAAAAAAGAGTGGAGCCACAAGAGAAAAAAAAGAAGAAGAGAGTCTGCAGTGAGAAAAGGAAAGGCAAAAGTGTGTTTCTATGCAAGAGAGAGTGAGGTTAAGAGGGCTTTCTTCGCAGATCGCCCTATAATTTTTCTTGTCTATAAAGAGTCTTATCTTACTCTTGATGAAACTAACCAATCTCTTCCTAGTTTGACTATTTCTTTGTTGCAGGAGTTTAAGGATGTATTCCCGGAGGAGATGCCAAATGAGTTACCACCCATTAGAGGCATTGAGCACCAGATTGATTTTGTGCCCGGGGCTGCTATTCCAAACCGACCAGCCTATAAGAGTAATCCAGAGGAGACAAATGAGCGTCAGAGGCAAGTTGAGAATTTGATGAGCAAGGGGTACGTGAGGGAGAGCATGAGCTCTTGTGCAGTACCTGTGCTACTAGTGCCAAAGAAGGATGGGATGTGGAGGATGTGTGTTGATTGCAGGGTGGTCAACAATATCACGGTAAAGTATCGTCATCCCATTCCTAGATTGGATGATATGCTTGATGAATTGCATGACTCATGTATTTTCAGTAAAATTGATCTTAAAAGTGGGTACCATCAAATTAGAATGGAAGAGGGTGATGAATGAAAAACTTCTTTTAAGACTATGTATGAGCTTTATGAATGGTTGTTTATGCCAATTTTTTTTTTTTAAAAGAGCAGGAAGTCACATGTCCAATAATGACTCCTCCCAGTACTTTCATGAGATTAATGAACCATGTCCAACGTGCATTCATAGGCAAGTTTGTGGTTATGTACTTTGATGATATCTTATTGTACAGCAAGGACTTAAATGAACATATTGAGCATTTGAGATATGTGTTTGATGTGTTGAGATGTGAAAAATTGTATGCTAATTTCAAGAAATGTGCCTTTTGCATGGAAAAAAGTTGTTTTTCTTGGTTATGTTGTTAGTACAAAAGGTATTGAGGTCGATGAAGAGAAAGTCAAGGCCATCAAAGAGTGGCCTACGCCAAAAAGTATCACTGAGGTAAGAAGCTTTCATGGCTTAGCTAGCTTTTATTGGGGTTTTATTAAAGACTTTAGCACTATCGCTACACCACTCACTGAGGTAATTAAAAAGAATGTTGGGTTTCATTTGGGGCAAATCAAGAGAATGTTTTTGCCACTATTAAAGAAAGGTTGTGCTCTGCACCTATGTTAGCATTACCTGATTTTAACAAAAGTTTTGAGATTGAAAGTGATGCCTCAGGAATAGGGATTGGAGCAGTTTTGATGCAGGATAGGCGGCCCATAGCCTTCTTCAGTGAAAAGCTAAGTGGGGCATCCCTGAAGTACCCTACTTATGACAAAGAGCTTTATGCTTTGGTTTGTGCATTAGAGACTTGGCAGCACTACCTATGGCCAAGGGAATTTGTGATCCACACCGATCATGAATCATTGAAGCATCTCAAGAGTCAAGGTAAGTTGAATAAAAGGCATGCTAGATGGATGGAATACATTGAGACATTTCCCCATGTCATCCGTTACATGTAAGGTAAGGAGAATATTGTTGCTGATGCTCTATCCCGGAGGAGTAGCTTGGATGGACAAACGAAGGCAGAGTTGGTGAAGTCACTTCATGAGAGGGTACGGCTTCAAATTGCCCAAAAGAATGAAAGGGTTGCTTCCCAAGCCAATAAAGGGCGAAGGCATGTCATCTTTGAACTAGGAGATTGGGTTTGGGTTCACATGCCCAAAGAAAGATTCTCAGCCCAAAGAAGGATTAAGTTGCATCCTCGAGGAGATGGACCTTTTCAAATTCTTGAGAAAATTAATGACAATGCATATAAAGTGGATCTTCCAAGTAAGTATAATGTTTCTGCTACTTTTAATGTTTCGGATCTTTCTCCTTTTGATATAGGTGAAGATTCGAGATCAAATCCTTTTGAGGATAGGGGGGATGATGGGAACCAAGGTGGGCCAATGCTTAAAGATCCGTTGCAAGTTCCAGATGGGCCAATTACAAGATCAAGGGCCAAGAAGTTCAAGGAAGCAATGCACGAATTGGTGCAATCCACTTGGGATGAAGCTAGCAAGAGCCCAACACTCAAAATGAGCTTGAAAGAAGGAGAACCAGTTTCGATCCACTTGATTCAAGCTGTGGAAGACATGACTTAGAGATAGGGCCTATTGTTGTTGGAGGCTTCCAATTTGGTTAAATGATTTATTTTATTAGTTTAGAATAAGTGGGCTTGAAGATGCTTGGCCCACACGACTTATTTTTAATTAACTAGGGTTTTCGGGAAGGACTTGTATTTTGGCCGAGAGCTTATTTGGAAAGTTACTTTTTAGGAACTAAGGTTTCAAGAGGTTACTATAGCGTTACTGTAGCCGTGCCTACTATAGTTGCGACATTGTTCATCTAGGGACAATTTGGGTAAAATGGGCTTTATTTTGGCTAGGATTTTAATTAGGTTTGGTTTAAATACTCTTTGTAGCCTCATTTGAAGCTTTAGACAATATTGAATTTTATTTGTGAGTTGAGTTTACTCCTCTTGTTCTTGATTAAACTCTTGAACTTATCAAAGGTAAATCACAACCTTTATGACGTTCCTCCTTGTAATATGGGTTCTTGAGACGGGTTCTTCAACGAGTCTAGATTTTAATATAATCTAGGTTCTTGAAACTATAGTTCTCATCGGGTCTTGATTCTCCATCATTGACTTGATTTTGGCTTTTTTTGGGAGTTCTCAAATTGACTGTGGGTTCAAGGGATTCCATTCCCGTGGGTTCATATCAACCTATGCATGAGTTCTTGGAAATGTTTCTCCATTTCCATGAGTGTACTTGCACTTGTCATGTCAGCCCCAGATAGTGGTTGGTGGGAAGGAAAAAAAGCATCTTACCACCTCCCTATCACAAGACAGTAGCAGGGCACAAAACCTTGTGCCATGGCCCTTGGTTTTGGGCATGGTTTTTGCTGACAACCCATCACCAAAAAAGTCACTCTCATGTACCCTCTCAACTCCTTCAGCAGTATAAGTGTCGTCCATGGCCATTCCATTAGTCTTTTGTCACTTTGGAAGCACTTTCTTGCAGAGAACTCAAGGAGAAGAAACAACTTTTCTGGCCTTTCTTGCTTGAAGTTTTCGAAGCCTTTAAGTACATTCTCATGAAAATATCATTCCAAAATTGTTCCACTTTGAGTCTAGTTCCCGTTGGTATATTTTATGTGATTTTTCATGATGTCTTGATTAATTAAAACTATGTTTAAGTATGCAAAGGTCATATTGGGCGATAAACGGAACAATGTGTGATTCTTTGATTCTTTTGGTGACGTTCTTGGCAAGATATTTGTCTGACCTTTTTATGGTTTAGATTTCACATATTATCATGCTATATTGTTTGAAATTATTTGCATATTGAGAGTTTTTACTAAGAGTTTTGCATAGTATGAGAAAGCTGGAAACTGGAGGTGTAAAAGCAGTTTCTATTTTGAGTAAGCTTGGATCTTTTATTGTGAAAACATGCTCCTATGGTCTTGATATTCACATATTTTGTTCTTAGGACTTTGATATATGTGTTAGGAATGTTATTTTGAAGATTTATGTTGCTGGTCTTGAGGATATGAATTTTTATGCACATTTAGGTCTAGTTAGGTCTTATACTTAAGGCTCATGGATGGATTTGTGTTTCTACGCAATTTTTGCCATGTGATCTTAGATATGTTTCAAGACTTGAATATGAAGCATATGATATTGTTTGTTGATGATTGACTTCATAAAAATATTGGATCTAGCGGTTTGACCAAAAACCAAATCATATAGTTCTCGATTTTGGAGTATAGGTACAAACCGATTGTGTTGACTGTTATTTTGTAACTTTTGTGGTTTTGGTTTAATTTTCTAATGCGTGATAGTCTATAGGATTGTTGTATGAACATATTTGGAGGATGTTTATGAACTTTTGGAGTTCTTGGAGTTGTTTTGAAGAGGGATAGACCAAGAACATCAATGGTTGTTCTTTGTGGTCTCAAACTTGAAGGTTTGACATGAATGAAGTTGTGACTTTTATTATATAAGTTTTTTGTGTTTGTTCTAGCATGATTTTGTATGTTGCATGATTTTGTTTTAGCATGAAAGTTGGAGTTGGAAAGAACTGCAACAAAAATCAAGGATTTTAATCTTAGTGTGTTTCGACCCTTGCTGGGTTCTTGTAGTTATGTTTTGATTTAAGTTTTTCTATTTATATATTTTGATTTAGGAAAAAATTTACATAAGGAATGTAAATTTTGCTATGTTTTGGAGTTAGGATGTGAAACCCTTAAATTATGTGTAAAATGATAATTTTATCACAGGTAGGGGTAAAGTCAGTAATTTAATTTTTCTAAGTTTACTAGTATGGAGTTTCTAACCTTTAGAAATGTCTCCTTACAATTCTTATTATGGAAGCTTAATTTCTGAATATGTACATATTTGTATCTATGTACATACTACGTTATGTCATGCCATGTTTTATTTCCAGTTCTCATATATCTGTTGTACGTTATGTCACATTACGCCATGCTTAATTGTCGCATGTCACAAATATGCCATGTTTATTTGTTATGCATCTTTATCATGTCATATCACTAGTCTCGTATACACGTCCCGTCATGTCAAGTTATGTCAGATGTAATCTCATTTCACGCCACATCATGTTACGAGTTTGGAGTTCATCACAAAAATAGTATTTTCAAGTTATTTGAGTCTTTTACGTTTATCACGACCCCAAGTGCTAGGATGGGATAATATCCAAGAGAAACTCCATTGTTGTAACACCCGGACCCAATCAAGCTCAATTTTATTTATTTTGTTTTAGTTTATTCTTTTTTATTTTTATTTTTCTGCACACGTTTTTTTTTCCCACATGTTTCATTTTTGTTTTCTTCTCTTTCGGTCTTTATCTCTTGATTCCCGTAAGTTTTTTTTTTCGTTCACGTCGTGCATGCTCACACACAACTCATCTTCATCCACTCACACGTCTCCTCCTCTAGGGTTTTCTTTTCTTGTTCAACCACCTATACATATTTATATATATATGTATTCGAAGAAAGCTTCCGCCGCTGCCCTCCCACACGAAACCTTAGCCCAGCATTTTTTCCTCCTCTTTGCAAACAGTGCATCACCCTCTAGCTCGGTCTCGACCCACCCAGTCGCGGCTCACCCAATTGCCACACAAAACCAACCTCCACAAGTCACGACCCACGCTGTCCCAGCATCACCGTAGCCTATCCTCACCCATTCGGAAAGCACCACGCCAGTTTAACAGGAAGCCTCTGCCTTCCTACTCCGCGTAGCGTGCACCGAGTTGCATGCCGCGGGAAGCCATTGCAGCCGCCTTCCCAACGAACCTAGTCTACACTTCCATAAGCCGCCGTGAATCCACACGAAACCACCGCTGACCATCACCAAGAAAATTAGGAGAGCCCCTGCTTCTCCTCTCAAAAATAGAGCATCACCACTATTTCGGTTGGTCACCATCGTACGTCGGGAAAACTATCGGGCTAGCCACAGAATCCGCCGATTGTCACCTTTCCGTCAGCCTCGAGCCGCCTCAGTTTTGTCTTGTCCCTCGCGGTGAGCTTTGGCCGAACGCTTGCACTGCTTCTCCGTCTTCTTCGTTTCTCTCTCATCGTGTTTTCTTTCTCTCTCTCTCTCTCTTCCAGTGCACCGCCGCAGTACCCACCACCACTAGTGCACCCGCCCAACTCCGTCGCAGCTCCACTTCGCTTGGTAGGTCCTCCGTTACTCTCCAACCGCGCAGCATTGTCTTGTTGCTTGTATGTTTTTGTTGTTATTCCGTAAACTTCCGTAGTTTAGGAAATGTTTGGACTAATAATTACAATATTACCCTTGTGGGATGTATAAGATATTGTACTAAGATTATATAGGATTTTTTTAAAATTATACTGAGTGTAACTATTATTTTTACTGAAAGTGTGAAATTTTATTTTGAACATTTTAATTATGATTAAAGAAAATCACTTAAGTATTTTTAATATGTTATTAAGTAAAGATTTATTTTAATAGTAAACAATATTGGTGTAATGTTTTTTTTTTTACATTTTAGATATGTTTTAGTCTATTTAAAAATTGTTATGGGTTATTTTAAAATATTTTGGAATAATTATATTATCCAGTGTTAAACTTTTTGTTGGTTTTCAATAATAAATAGGTCTGGCTTTTAAATGTTTTAGTCATAGTATTAAATAGCATTGACGATTTTAGAAAGTGAGGATTTGTAATTTTAGGTTTTGAGGAATTAAATAGGTTATTTTATAAGCTTAGGATTAAATATCAAAATACGTGATTAATTGGAAATTTATGAGAATTACGTGATTGTTTTATAGGTAACGATTAATTATTGTTCGAAATTTTTGAGGAATTCCGAAAAAGCTAAGAAGTTCAGGTAAGCGGGGTTCCTATGCTAGACTTTGCATTTAAAATAAAATGAGCTGAGGTTAATTTTGAAAAATATACATATTTGATGTTGAAAAGAAATTTGAACTGCCTCAGTTATTTGTTCTGCATTACTCATGAGATTCTGTTTAAGAAGAAATTATTTTCTGTCATGACTGGTGTAGACATGAGCTTATTTTTAACATTCTGGTTTTGAACTTTGAAAAAGAGAGAGAATATGAAATTTTGTGCATAAATTATGTTGTGTAATGATTTTGTTCTATTCTGAAGATTTCCTGTACTCTGATATGATCTAATGTGATTTCTGAAAACCTCTGACATAACATTCTGTTTCTATTTCTGTTCCATTCTAGCCTTACCACGGGTGTAAAACTGTGGCCTCTGTTCGGGTTGGTACCAACTTTTCTATTTCTAGTGCACCCACTTTGGAAACAAAGTGGTTTTCTGCATGGTCTTTCCTATGTGTACACTCGGGGCTCCGAGAATGAATAAGGGGAAGATTCACATTCTGTTTCTGCTCGGTTAGCTACCGGAGTTTGCACAACCCTACTAGGGGGTTAAACATAGTATTTGTTCTGATATGATAAGATAAGGTGTGATGTTTCAATTTATACTATGCCAAAGGGATTTTGATTATGAATATTTTCGAACTTTCGCTCTGATATTTTTGATAATATGTTCTGACGCTGCATTTTGAAAACATTATTCTGATTCTGCATTCTAAAAGAAAATATTTTTGTTCTACATTCTGAACTCTATAAATGCTCATGTTTACATACTAGTATATGTCCTCTGCTTACTGAGTTGTTGATAACTCACCCCTTATCTCCATATATTTTTTTCAGATAATTTTGATGGTTCGGCTGGAGAACAAGAGTAGAAAGTTTTAGCAGATGTGATGATCAGAGTGGAATAAGTGCCCGAGGGTACAAGTGCTTACTTGAGAGTCGAAGTTAGTAAACTGAATTTATGTTTCGGATATTTTGATTTGATGAGTTAAGGATAATTTTGAGTTTTAGAGAGTTTTTAATTTATGTTATTGAGATTTTCTTTATTGTCCCCATGGAGGAACTTTGATATTTGGATTGATTAAATTGATTAATATTTTATTGGATTTTTCAGAATTTATAGTTGTATTATTTAAGTTGATTTGAGGTATTAAGAGTTAACTCTCCGGACCTCTGGGAATGGGGCGTTACAATTGTTCATGTTGGAGTGTCTAAACTGATGCGAAATTTCTTGAATTGATAAAATACAGTCAACATGCTTCGAATGGGGCCAAAGTAACTGGTCGTCGGAGTGAAGCCAAGCATTAACATTGATGGTGCCAACCACAGTTCACATTCATATTATACGCACTCGTATAGGTGCAGATACTTGTCACGGGATGCATACATTACATATTCGCAACGGATGCAAATGCTTGTGGTGCGATGTGTATGTTAACGCACTCACAGCTAGTGCAAATACCTATGATATGATGTGGTATCGGCAGAGGCATAACTCAAGGGGACATGCGTATCATCCACAGTTTATGTTTAATCAGGCAATTATTATTGGAACAAAATTCCAAATTCATGTTCAGTTTCAAGTTCAGTCAGTTTCAGGTCATGTCATGTTATTCATGTTCATGTCAACATTCACATTTTTACTGCCATGCAAGCATCTATACACTACTAGTTAAAGTTATTTGTTAACTTGTTGAGATTTGTAATCGAATCTCACTTGATAGTCCCAACTATCTTTCCCTCCAAAATGGTAGATCATGTGCTAGGATTAGGAGATGCGACCGACGGTTGACTGGAGGAGGTCGATTAGGCGTCAACCCAATTACATAGAGCTTATAACCTCGATGCTCCCTTTCATTGATAGTATGTTGGCTTCCTTGACTAAGTTGCGCGAGCTACTCGAAGGACTAGCCTAGTCTATATTAGTAGTATTTACATGTACTTAAGGAACGTTATTTCCAGTACTCGTGATGTTACAGATCTTTGGACATACAATGTAACTTTTGAACATCTGTTATGTGGGTTTTATGAAGTATGTTTATGTTTTTAGGATATGTTACTTCTAGTACCTAGTTTTGTTCAAAGAAAAAAAAAAGTATCCATTGCAAATATTGCATAGTTTTAGAAGCATGCTAGGTGCATTGCATTTTTGTTTGTCATAAATAGCAGTAGGTAACCTTATTTTGCACGTCTCGACGGTTTAGAGTCTGCCAAATTCCAAACGAAATTTAGGAGCGTCACATCTTTCATCTTCAGTGGAGTTGTCTTTGCTTTACCACCTTCATCTGCAACCTGAAATCAGATCATTATGAAGCCATGAAAATTGTGAGGTACAATTAAGCAGGTCTTTTGAATTAAGTAGCAGGTTGATGACTTCTTGCAAGATACAAAACCCATCTTTTATCACCAACAACATGGCATTAACTAATTGTGAGACATGGAACACTTTATTGTGCCGCTCATCCTATGGCAACAAAAAGTAATCCCTATGTCCTACAAGGATTACTACAAGGATTACTAATCCTTGTAGAAAAAGGGATCGAAGAGAAGATTTTTGCAGTAGAAAGGGCACTAGAGTTTTTGTTTTTCAAATATAGGCCATGTTTTAGTCACTATAATTTATGATCTTATTCATGGATTTATTTAAGCTTAAGATTTTGATCTTGTTAATTTTCTTGTGCATATGATTTGCCAATCTAATATTTTCTTCAATGCCCTAACAGTGCCCGTAAAAATATCTTACTTGTTCAAAGAAATAAATATGAAGATAGCGGACAAATCTTTTTCAAATTCTTATTGGCTAAAAAGTAAAAGTAAAATAAGTTAAACTTCCAATAATAGGTACTACTGATGCATCAAGAATCAAAACACGGGATGTTATTAACTTCAAAAGTAATATATTTAATTAATGCTGATCCATCTTAATAAAGCAAGCTGCAAGTACGTACTGCATGGATAATCCAGTCTGGAACTAGTGCTGATTACGCCTTTCATACATGCAAAAATTCATATTTACCTCAAAAAATTACCAAATTAAATAAGTTAGCCTTAGCCAGTCAAATAAAGTTCTAAATAAAATTGTGAAACACCATAAGATACCTCATAATCACCATAAGTTCAAGTAGGAAAAATTCAAGTAACTCATTCAAAATATTCTTCAAAGTTATTTCTAAATAAAAAAATTATGTCAAAAATATAATTAATTGAAAAAAACATATAAAAATATTATTCAAAAATGAATCTTACCAGTTTTTAACTTGTAGTTTTCAGCATCTTCTATTACATCTTGGGAGTTATAATTAATGAAGAGAGTCATTAACCAATTTTGTGTGTAGATAAAAGCTTCAACTGTTGTCGAGCCCAATGAGCTATGGAATGAATGTAACGACCGGGCCCAACCAAGCTCGCTTTACAAAACTTTTTGGATTTATATGTATGAAAAGCCCCTTTGAGAGTTTGAGTAATTTTTAGATACAAGCCCAAATTTTATTTCTAAAATGGATGGAATAATTTTTTTTTTTATGGGCCGATAGTTTTTGGACAAGTTGAGTTATTTTTTATTAGAGGTTGAGTCGATGCCCAAAATTCAGAGAAAAGCCCGTTTAGTATTTTCACACATTACCCAAAAACATGGGCCCAAATACTTGAAATGGGCCCTACCCGATCACCCAAAACCCAACCTGAAAGAACCACCGTCAGTTTTTTTTTTTATTCCCCCACGCCTCCACTCCCATAGTCCCATGCACGTACGTCTCTCTTTCCCTCGTCTCTAGGGTTTTTCTTCTTTGTTTTCAATCACCTATATATACATACTTCCTGCATGAAGAAACCTCAAGTCGCAACCTCCCTCTACGTTCAGAGCATCCCAAAAACCTAAGCTCTGTCGCAGCCCCACATGAAGTAGAAACCTTGGCTCCCTTCCATAACCATAGCCAGCCATGAGAGCCACCATCACCTTGAACCCTAGCCATGGCTCTGGCCTCCATGGTCGCACTGCCGCAACAAACCAGCCCTTCACATTGCCAACCCCTTGAACCACCCCTGCATGATCCGCACCACTGCAAGCCACCATCGGACACCACCATTGCAACCCCATGGAAGCCCTAGTGCCTCCACGCACCAAGCCCGCAAGCCCCATACTCCATTGTTTTAACTAGCGAAAAATAGAGCATGTTCTTGCTCAAGTCCTCTACTGAGCTCCCCTCCGTCTGTCTTTCACTCTCCCCGTGACCACACATCCCAAGAAAAATCCACATAGCCGCGAGCACGACTGCCCACCACAATTGCACTACCATAGACAACCCCCAGTCCGTCACGTCTCACGGTGAGCTTCACCTCTCTCCCTCACGTCTTGCTGTCTCTCTCACTTTGTTTCTCTCTCTCTCATCACTCTCTTTCTTATCAGTGCTCAACCGCTCATCTTGCTAGCACAACCACTGCATCCGCCCATCTCTGTCGTAACTCCTCTCGGTGAGTCTCCGTCGCATCTGGGTATTCTAGTGAAAACCTGTTCTCCCGTCTCCGTGAAAATCTATTTTTAAAAAGTGGCCTTTTATTTTTGAAGTAGTATAGGTTTTCTTTTAAATAAAAATGCTTATGTATTTATCTTGGGCCTTGGTTATTTTTGTTGGGCTGGGGTTGGTTTTTAATTAAATTTATTTTGAGTTAGGGTTATATCGAGTCCATATTAAAGTGAGTACGTTCTTGTTTCACGACTTTGTCTAAATTGAGTATAAATGTCAGCCATACTTTCTAAGTTATCGAGAGTTTAGAGTTTAAATAGTATGAAATATTAAGTGAAAAATCGGTGTTTTGAGAATATTTTATATTTTAGGGTTTCGAGAAATTTAGATTTTTAGAAAAATAGGTTACGTAGTATTTAAGATTTAAGAATCGAAATACGTGTTCGATTGAAATTTATGGTTGTTACATGACAATTTTATAAGTGATGATTGATTTTCATTCAGTACTACTATAGAGAAATTCTGATAAGCTACGAAGTCCAGGTAAGCGGGGATTCTTATGCTAAACTTTGCATAAAAATAAAATGGGTTGAGGTCAATTTTTAGAAAATATGCATGTTTTGTTATGAAAATAAATTTGAAACGACCTCACTTTGAAACGACCTCAATTATTTATTTTGCATTACTCATGAAATTATGTACAAGAGTAAAGTATTTTCTAGCATGACTGGTGTAGACATGAGCTTATTTTTTATATTTTGTTTCTGCACTATGTAAAAATGAGTGAATATGAAAATCTGATAATTTTTGCATGTGATGTGAAGATATTCTGAATCTGTTTTGGAAAATGTAAAATGATCTGAATTTCAGTACTCTGTTTTGATATGATGTGGCATCTGAAAAACCTTTCGCATGACTTTTTGATTCTGTTCTCACTCTGATTATGGTTTTGATATGGTGATTCTGATTCTATTTTGCTATGATATTTGGCCCTGTCACGAGTGATAATAGTGACCTCTATCCCTGTCACGGGAGATAATAGAGACCTCTAGCCCAATTACGGAATATAATAGTGACATCTGGCCCTACCACGGGATATAATAGTGGTCTCTACTAGGAGTGCAATTGCTCTGATAACATGATGATTTATGTTCTACTTGACTTTCCGCAGAAAGCACAACCCTACCACAGAGGTTAAACATGGTCTCTGTTCTGATATGATACGGTAAGATGAAGATGTTCACTTATGCTATGCCAAAGATGAATATGAATATTTTTGAACTTTTACTCTGATATTTTTTATAACATGTTCCGACTCTACATCCTGAAAATAAAAGTGTTTTTTTCTGCATTTTGAACTCTGTAAATGCTCATGTTTACATACTAGTATATGTTCTCTACTTACTGAGTTGTTGATAACTCACACCTTATCTCCAAATATTTTTCAAATAATCTTAAGGGTTCTGCTGGAGAGCAAAAGTAGGCAATGTTAGAGAGGTTTGATGTTCGTAGAGGAATAAGTGTCTGAGGGTACAAGTACTCATGATTTGAGAGTCGTAGTTAGTAAATTGATTATTTTCAGTTATTTTGATATGATGAGTTAAGGATATTTTCGAATCTTTGAGGAGTTTTAATTTATTTATTGAGAATTTCTTTGTATCTATGAAGGAACATGGATATTTGTGTTGAATATTTTATGGAATTTTTGGATTATTTATAGTTGTGTTATTGAAGTTGATTTTAAGTAATAAGAGCTAACTCTCCAGACCTCAGAGACCAAGGCGTTACAATGAATCTAAGACACGACCTACAATGTTCAATACTGACTCAGAAGCAACAACATATATGTGAATAGCTAAATTCATCTTCCACCACATTAAAATATCAAAATTGGGCATTAATCCTTCAAGAGTTCCCATAAAATATCGATCCAACTCTGATTTGGACTCTACAACACCATTTGATGCTTGATACTATCGATATCTACTATAAAGATCATCCTCATCATCATAAGACGTTGTGTTGCTTTGAGTCTCACTAACACTTGAACCTACGTTGGATTTTGGATAAAACTTTTTATACATCCATTCAATCATCCTCCTTAACTTTGCAACAAGTTCAGATGCTCGCTCATGAGTAAACCAAAATTCCAAAACTTCCAACTTGGAGCATGGATCAAGCATAGCTGCAATAAATAAGATTTTGTTTACTTTCTCAAAATCCTCCCAATACTTTTCATATTTCAACAACATCATCTCCGGCATGGTTCAGCATATTATCATCACCCATAGAAAATTTGTTCAAATGATTATAGATTGTAGCTAATTCTTTAATGAACAAATGTGAAGTTGCATAAGTTGAGGTTGAAATCTATAAGTTGAAATTGTAAAAAAATCTTCAAAAATCTTGAAGGTTTTCTAATCATCAAAAGTTGGTGGTCCTTCTCCAACCTCACGTAAACAGCCAAACTAATTGTCTTCATATTGCATCACCTCAAAACCGCATAATACTTGAGAGCCGCACTCAACATCGGATATGTTGAGTTCTACCTAGTTTGAACATCAAGAGAAAGAAGTGCACCACCCAAGATATCTTGTTTCTTCGTGCATGACTTGAACTTATGAAGTCTTTCAAGGGAAGACTTCACATATTTGACCGCATTTTGAATCTTCACAATTGATCCATCAATTTCTTTCAATCCATCATGAATAATAAGATTCAAAATATGTGCACAATATCTAATGTGTATAAGGTCATTGTCTAATCCCAAACAATCTCTAAATTTGATAATTTTCCTCAAATAATCAATAGTCGTTGTATTAGAGGATGCATTGTCTACTATCATTGTAAATACCTTCCTTATGCCCCATCTAAGTATAGATGACTCAATCTCTCTTCTTATTGTTGTCCGTTTCTGATCAGGAACTTTCATAAAACCTATAATTCTTAAATGCAAGACCCAATCATCATCAACAAAATTAAATGTTATGAATATATAGTTATGATTTTGCATTGATGTTCACATGTCAGTAGTCATGCAAATCTTATAATTGAATGCCATGAATATGTCCTTTAACTTTTTTTTTCTAACAAGTATATCTTCATACAATCTTGCATATCAGTAATGCAAAAAGAGATTGGAAATCTAGGCTCAACTATAGCCATAAAGTGGTCTTTAAATCCATGTTTTTCTACAAATCTAAATGATAGCTCATCCACAATTATCATCTTAGCTACCAGCAACCTTCTTTTCTGTTCATTATACTAATTGGTAAGTCCAAGATTAGGACTACTAGTTGTACCATCCACCCCATCTTTTCTAGGTCTGGTCGTTTTTTATTAGGGTTTAATCCTTCCAATCTCACTAGCAATAAAGGCCTTACATGTGTCATTATGGTACCTCAAGGATGAAGTACCTTATTTTTTAGAATGACATAATAAAACCTCACCACAGTAATTGCATGCATATGTGTGCTTATTGGGATCCCCTTCCTCAATCCTAGTAAAATGATGTCATGTGTCTGACCTACCCCATGATCTTTTGATAGGAGAGAAAACATGAGGAACTAGTTGTAGGAAGAGAGCTATCCTGACAAATGCATAGTAAGACTGGGTTACATAAGGCTCAACTACAATTTAAGATAAAGCAAGCATCATTAATCACATGTATCAACTTTATAACACAAATCAATCCACAATATAACACCAGAAAATAAATAATAAATAGATCTGTTAGATTTATATATATATATATATATTATATTTAACATTGAAAAACAAAGCATGATAAACAGCAAAAAAAACATACAGGAAAAAAGTACAAATTTGTAGTTCCTTGGATTGGGACTGGTAACTGCTGTTCAGTGCGAGGCACATGATAAACAGCAGTTAGGAAAAGCAAATGCATTAAGATGAGAATTGAAGTTAGCTGATCTTTCTTTCTACACCTGGCCGGTCAAAATCCGATAGTCGCACCATAAAAAAACCACCAAAGCTAGCTTGCTTCTATTTCTGTGTAATGAAATGCATAATTGCTAGCTTAGAAAAAAAATTATGATAGAGTTGCCTTTGGTCGTTTTATTTTTTCTCTCTCATTTTCTTCACTTGTATTGGACTTTGTTTTCAATTAAAAATAATAAAAACTATATGATGGGGAACAAAATTAAATAGACGAGAAAGCATTTAGATTTTTTTAAAAACAGTAGTTACTAATTCCACATCACATGCAAAGTCAAATCGAAGAAGTAGTTATCAATCTCAATTGAATAATAATTCTAAAATATCAAAACATGAATTTGGTGCAGTAAGTTCTATATTCATCTTTGGTAACAACTTTCTTATTCGAGTAGTAATTTAAATTAGAATAGTCTTCTGATTTTGCCAAAATAGCATTGGGAAGATCGGAAACACGCAGGACCCTTTTCAAACTCAAAGCAATTCAGAACGAGTTATTTTATTTGGCACACGTTTTACACTTGCAATACATCAAATCATGTCATTAGATAGGTTTGGTTGTTAAATCAAATTCAACTCATCTTAATTTATTTTATATCAATCATTAATGAAATATACTACTTTTTCAATTATTTATAAAATAATTGAACTTATCTCAATCCAATTCATACGTTTCAATTTAACTAAAAAGTTAAACACATTTCAATCTAAAAAAGTTAAATTTATCTCAACGTAAAAAAGTTAAATTTATCTTAATAGAATTCATAAAATATTATTATTTATAATTCAATTTAATTTAACTCATCTCAATATCTAAACCTAACTTTAAAAATTGTGGACACAAGGATTGGTCATGAGGTCCCCTATGGCGAGTGGCTGCCTCTAACGAAGACTTTCTGATAGGCTCCTAACAGTAAGTCCACCAAGGACCACCTTGAATTCTCATTAGTCCAGGTTCTAGCAGTATGTTTAGGGATGAATTTAGCCATCGGGAGGCCGATAATGCAGGTGGGGACACGTGTAGTACTATTGGTCCCAACTACCTGCATAGTGTTATTTTCCCGAAACAAGGAGCCGGCTGTTTCATTATTTCCCATACGTCTCTTCCAGAATTTTAGAAGCAGCTAGCCAGCTCGCTCGTGTGAGGGGGGTAAAAATACTTGGGTCCAAGCCCAGCCACCAGGCCCAACAGAGAACAAGAAGAGACAAAAGGAGTGAGGATGAATGGGGTGTCAGGGGATCATAGAAATACATCTCTCTACATGTTATCATATAAAACAAAATGATCTATTTGTAAGTGAAAATTTCTATGGGACGGCTTTGGGTGTGTAAGTTTCGCGATGCACCTGTCGTGGTTTTGATCATGCCTGATTTGAACTTTAAAGTCAAAACGTCACTTCACTCTTGAGATCATTCAGGAGTATTTTTTAAAGAAATAGTAAAAGTTTTGAAAATTATTTTAAGAGGGAAACTAGGAGAGCTAATCGACAAAATTCTCCAAATAAAAATATGATATTCACACAATATATTTTATAACATATTTCCTTTACAATACTTAAGGAAATTAATAAATAATTCGTTTGAAAAAGACTAAGACTTCGTTTGGAAGTTGAGCTCATCTCAATTCATCTTAATTCATAATTACAATTTTTTTAAATTTCAACATAAAATATAATAAATAATTTAACTTTTTCAAATCTTAAAATAATAATAATAATAAACAATAATATTCTAATAATATTTTATCATCTCAACTCAGTTCAACTCAACTCACTTCAACATCCAAACCCATCCTAACTCTTCTTGTAACGTAATTATTTTCATGCGGTCGTGTCATGTTGGTGCTAGCTAGCTAGTTACGATTTTCAAACATAAAAGTACGCACTTTTTTTTCCTAAACTAAAGAGCCCTTCCAAGTTCCACATGCAGTTGCGCCCAGTTTTGTTAACGAAATATTTTATATCTAATCTTGATCATTATAATTTTTTTATATTTTTATATAAAATATAATAAATAATTTAATTTTTTTAAATTATAAAATAATAATAATATTAAAAATTAATATTCTAATAATATTTTCTTCAATTTTTAATTTTTATTTAAAACTTTCTCATCTAATCTTATTATCTAAACTGCATCTTAGGGAGATTATGGCCCCCAAACTTTTTTTTTAAAATTTCAAAAATGCCCCCTAAATGTTATTTATCATTCTATAAATATAAAAAATCATTCCTCAAAAAATTACAATAGTTACATGCTCTCTAAAATTTTTTAAAATTTCAAAATACTAAGAGAAGCAAACCCATTTCACAATAGGAAATTCACATGTAAAATTAAAACGTCCATTAAACTAAAAGAAAACCAAAAAATGCATCTTTAAATTTGGGTTATAATTTACCACTAATAAATCAACAAATATAAAGAAGAGAAGTCATATGTCAAAAGAAAATGATAAATTTACAGCTTAAAATTCATTTTAAAAAAAAAATCGTTCCTTAAAACCAAAATAAGCCCAAAAATAGCACGAAAATTAATGCAAAAACAAAAATATAAAAGGCAAATCTCTGGACTGCTTTTACACGCAAAGTTTGATGAGACAACGACAAGCACAACATAATGGCCAGTGATGGTGCATGGTTGTGAACGATTTTTGTAACAAATTTTAGTTCTAAAGAGTTTCAAGAAAGTTATTATGTTGTGCTAACATCGTGTTTTATATGCCTGAGTAAGGTTCTAGCAACTCAGGTTGGGATCTTCACCTACAAATGCAAAGAAAAAGGTGGGCTCAGAGTCATTCGGGAAACCTCCAATACCTAAATTAGTCTTCTCGTGCGTATTGTGATAGCTTTTGTATTTTGAGATCAGAGAGAGTCCTTCATACCTGGTTGGGAAGCTTTTATACTAAGTCCCTAGGAAACATTCTATTCTTGGTGTCAGAGTCCCGTCGTCTCGCTCGTGTCCGTCTTGGCTTACGCATTTAATGCGACGTGGCAGCTTGGGTCAAGGCCTTCAATGTGGCGTGGCTTTTGGCATGGTGCTTTTAATGTGATGTGGCTCCCAGGGCAAGTCCCAGTAGTGGGTGAACGGCTCGGTCACTTCTGGTCCCCTTCGTCAAAGAATGGAGGGTCATATGCATCTTTCGTTTATTCTACCGACACAAGTTTTTAAAGCTAGATGTAACAAGGGATGTCAAAGTCAGCGGGTCTCATCTGTCCCCTATGGATGGTTTCCAATGTTCCATACCCCTCTTCCTCCATTCTGACTTTTAAGGGCTTGGGCCCTTTGGATGAACTCAAGGCCTCAAGATAATCAGACCAAGATTGGACTCCTAGCGTTGGGCTTAGGCCCAAATTGTGATGTGGCTGGGTGTGATTTAGGGGTTTTAGATTGAACCCCTAAATCAATTTAGGGTTTTAGATTTTAAAGAGACCGAATAAGAGGATGTTGATCAGTCTGGATTTGGATCATCTGGTAATTGTTGTTTTTATTTTATTATTTTGATTTATTTATATTCATTTCGATTTCATCTGTATTAATTTTAGTATTGATTGTTATAGCAACACATGAGACGACTCAGACGATGTCTACCTCCACTGCAATATGAATATGTGCTCAAACCTCAAAATACTTACCCATCCGAGCCGCCCCAAATGTCACAGTCAAAGACCTAAACAACTCGCCTCTATTTTTAGATTCTTAATCTCTTAGAATATTGAAATTTGAACCAGTTGTGGGTATTATGTATTTTATTTGTAATTTTGTAATGTTGATACAATGTCCCTTTGACACTTTTTTGTTTGTAATTTTGTAATTGTTTAGATCTTCCATTTTATTTTTGTAATAGCTTAGTTATTATTATTATTTATTAGTTTATTAGGTAATAGACTTGTAGTTTGTAGTAGTACTTTATTAGAGTCTAAATTATATAAATTTGTATCATGTATATATTATTTTTATTCATGTAACTTTTTTTCTTTTTTTAACTCTTTTTTTCTTTTAAACTTCTAATTTTATGGGCCCAAAATGGCCCAAAAGCTTCTTCTGGACCATTTTAGGCCCATTTCAACAATTTATGGGCCAAAATGGCCCAGAAATTGCTTTTGGGCCTTTTGCCAAGTAGGGGGGCGGACGGATGACCTCCCCCCACCTGCACCCCATTAGCCTAGACGAGGTACCTCACCCCCGCACTCCAGGGGCAGGGGACGGGGACGAAACTCGCCACCCCGCCCATGCAGGGGCAAGGGCGGGATGGGGGCTACCCCATAGGTGGCAGGTAGCACCCCTAATTTGGTTGGATTTTGGGGTTGGTTGATTCAATTTTCATTCGAGTTTGGGAGAGAAGGTAGTGGCCAAGCCATGCATGGATCTGGTGTTTTCCGTCGAATCTAGATTAACGATGGCAATAGGTGGTGAGGATACAAACAATGATCAATACCACCCATCCGCCTGTCTAACAGACAAGGTGAGGGATTATACAAGGGCGAGGACAAAGTGGGGTCCCGGGGGGGGGGGGGAACTAATTTCAGGAGGGGTGAGGGAGGGGTGGTTGCCTGCCCATGTAGGGCGGGTCGTATCCCTACTGATTTCAACAATCAGATCTTAACATATGGTATACATTGAAACACTTTTAATAATTTAGGGTGCACATACTTATCGTAATTTAGGGTTTCTTGTGTGTGATAATCTTGGGTTGTAAATGTAATTACCTCTTATACACCAAAGGAAAATAAATAATATTGCTATAATATATACTAGAATGAACTTTCCATCAACCATTGGGGATAGTAATTATTTTAACTATGATTATTTCACCAACAGTTCAAGAAATAATTATGCGTTGATGGCTTAATCTTTGATATGATATTATCAAGAACGATACTACCTCATCACTAATTTTTTCATAGCCAAAACACCTTCTTTCGTTGTTGTTCCATGAAATCAACAATGATGTGTTTTTTATCAGCGATGAATATTTCGTCATTACACATAAATTGAAGATGTTTAGCGAGGTCCTATTTCATTTCTACAGGTTGATGATGTTTTTGTATTGGTAACGAATCGATGACCAACTGTTATACTTACAACTTACCAAGGCCTTATTGCTAGAACAACTTTGGCATGCAGGAATGAAAACCCAGCACTGGACAGACCCTGCCCTGGGCCTCGATGCCCTGCATCGATGGTGATGTTCCTCCTAGTTGACACTGATCCCATGGCAACCAAACACAAAGCGCTGACTGGGGAGCTCAATGGCCCAGCCCAAGACCGACCAATTTTGGTCCATGTTCATTTGTATGTCAAATGGAAGGGATGAGAAAGGGATAGCGGCATAGCGCGACATAGATTAGCTGTGGATCACCATTACAGATTGTAAGATAAGTGCACATTGATGGGATTAAGACCAGCTCATCAGTGAGATTTTATCACGCATGCTAATCTGAATGCACATGAACCTGGAAAATAAACAAGACCGAGGGGAAACAGCTTGATTTAAAAAATCGGGAACAGTTTTGACAGCACAAGTTTTTGGGGTTTCTATTGTACCACCTTTCTCCCACATGTCTAGATTTCTATCCGTACTATCAAGATTCAATAAATTTGAGATAAAGATTCTCAAGAGTTTCTAAGATGATTTTGAGTTTGCATTTTGCTAAATCTCAATCATTGCTGTTGTTAAATAGAAACTAAGCTGTCTTGTGACAATCGCACACATGACAACTATATTGACAAGTACCTCAACAATGTTTTCAATGATGGCAAATGCATAGAATCGGAGGGAAACCATATGGAAATACTTGCTGATTAATTAAATATGTTTCATATTCCATCAAACATCAGGTTTAGGTCACATCCCATCATACAGAATATAAAGATCACACATCCCCTCTCTAGCAACAAATCCTGACACAATCCATCTGAAAACTTTCTAACTGAATCTTCCTATCTTGGTCACTTACACAAAAAGAAAGAAAAGCAAAAAGAGACCTTGGTTAACACCAGAAAATCAGTCCTAAAACAGGTGAATTAGAAAGATCACTGTGATTCCTTACTCTTCGACAGGTAATGAATCTCCAGCTTCAAAATCACCAAAATCAAAAGGTTAGTGAACCAATCAGCAAGGGTGAAATCATGCACAATTTGATCTGCATCACAAAGTGCTCCACATATTGGAGAAAGTATGTATTGTAAAATTAGATCAGAGGCCAACTCAGGTGTAATTGTAATGGGACTGACTCTCTTGCCATTAGAAAATGACGTAAACTTAGTTTAAATGCCTCTTAGAAACAACAGTTAGCTACATGTGAAATTAGATCAGAGGCCAACTCAGGTCTAATTCATTGCAATTCGCTACATGTATCTGAATACTTATCTTTATTAGCTTCATCAATTATTTGATATAAGATTTCCCAGGTCTCAATCACCACCAGCCAGACTCTTATAGTGCTCGAACTTAAACAAATCCAATCTATAAAACACCCTTCAAAATCCAATATGTCCTTTTATAAGCTTCTTGGAGAGGGGGGGGAAAAACAAACATTTGTTTATGGGATGCTCGCCAAACATTAGTTCAACGGAACAGTATTTAAAATTTTGAGAAGTATGTAGCTTGTTTGGACTCAAATTTCCAACATGAACATAAAAGCAATAAGCTATTTTTAAGGAGAGAATCTATAAGAAATAGAACAACAATTGTAATAAAGAAGCTCACCAGAGCTTTCGTCAGGATGAGCCTTATTATGGTTCTCCATGCACTTTAGAAGGAATTTGAAGGTCTCAATCTCACATGGGATTGTGAGCCCGCCACTATGATCAAAGCCAAACTCCTCCTCAACTTTTTCCAGCAACACTTTGAACAAGGAGTGGCTAAGATAGCTAGTTGGAATGATGAATCTCCGAAGCTCTGGCCCAACATAAACTGCCAAATAGCCTTTGGGGACATCGGTTGGCGGATCAGGGCTGTGGCAACTATCCTCGTCTGAATCACAACCTATGACATTTGTTAGCCTTTTATTAATTGCCGGCGAAATACCACCTCCATGATTTTGATCAGGTGCATCTGGTGGGGGACTGCTCGGCCTTGAGCCAAGTGTTACAGACTGCCACTTCTGGAGGATTTCCTTTAACCGAACAATCTGCCTGATTCCAACCAATTTGCTGCTACAATTGTCATCCATTGCTAAACGTTAGCACAATGCCGGCAAGAACCCAAGGATTGAATTCTCAGTGTCCGAATCCAGATGAAAAAGTCTCATCAAGCATCTGAAGACCAAGGCCATGTACACAAATACATGAGTTTCCGTGCGCAGAAATCCAGATGAAACAGTCTTCCAAACATGCACACAAATACACGAGTTTCCATGCGCAGAAATCAAGCATCTGAAGACCAAGGCCATTTATGTATGAGTTGAAGAAAATCTGACACAAAAGGCATTCCTTTGATTCATCGTTTTTCCACCAAATATAAAACACAGAATTAAACAATTAAAACGTGCACCATAAGGTTGTTAACGATTTTTATCCAGCAAATTAACCCCCTGAGGTAAACCAATAAATCTACAATAACATAAAATCTTTAACATCTATAATACCTTTTATCGATTTTTCAAATCATCTTAATTAATTTTCCATATTCAAGGCAATTCCATTTGTTCACCAATCTTTCCTATCTTAAGAATCCAAAAAATATTACTGAATCCGGAAAACGTACATAAATAATATTTATCTTGCCCAAAGAAATGCCTTACAATCAAATTTCACTTATTTCTCTGCATTTTTAGCCAACCAGCCGCTAAAATTTCAAAATGCTATAAACGAAAACATCAGATCAACCAACTAATTAACACAAAATAAATATGGCAATGCAATATTCAGTTTCTTGGTTCGACGTTACTTTTCACCACCCCAATTGTCTGTCGTTCAAGGGAAAAAACGACTTATATAAAAATTATAAATAAAACATAACCATCAGATCCCTAAATTAACAAAATAGATCATATTGTAAACGCAAATATGTGTATTCGAATATATGTTTATAAATCTCAACAGCGCCATGCACAGAGAAATAAAAATGAAAGAGAGAGAGCGGAAATCTGAGAAATGCAAAACGCGGGAATTGGAATTGAATGTGAAGTATAGACAGAGAGATTTCACGAGTACCCGGAAAAGAAGAGGACCTTAGGTGAGAAGCGGTAGAAGAAACGCCATGACCATGCCGGGAGCGAGCTCAATCTCCACGGAGAAAGAGATCAAAATTCGAGAGAGAGAGAGAGAGAGAGAGGGAGAGACTCTTATTTACGTTTAGAGGAAGTTTTTAAATAATATTCATATATTAATTTAATTTAAATTGTAAAGCACTGAAACGGGCTCTCTCACTCAGCGATTATCGGACAGGAGAAACCTGGTGTGTCTCTCTCTCTCGCTCGCTGGCGACGGATTCGGTTGCTTCTGTTTTTTCTGTTTTCGCCCATGGCAAAGCTAGCCTAGCCCAAACGCCAACGGTTTCTATTCCCGGGTAACAATTATATAAGGAAAATGATAGGATGATTATCAAATATATTACGGTTTGAATAGTGAATCGAGATGAGATAAAATAGAAGTTGAATAAAATATTATTTTTTAATATTATTATTATTTTAAAATTTTTAAAAAATTAAATTATTTATTATATTTTGTGTAAAAATTTAAAAAAAATTATAATAATGAGATGAAACATTTCTTGTATCCAAACCGGCTAAATGTGCCTACTTATATGTTTTTTTTTAATGACTAAATAAGTGACTATTAGTGAATTTTTATTTTTTTTATGTTTTTCATAATGGTTAATGATGTTTAAAAAATACTTAAAAAAAAAAATCATTTGTACTAGCGTTCACATTTAGTGAGCACATTTGATAGTAACCCTAACATTGTCCAATATATAATTTATTAATTTCATTTTCATTCTGAAATAATTTATGAAAAAAATAATTGTGTTATCATTTTTTCTTGGATTTTTCTTCTTAATTCACACCGATTGCTTGCTGGTATGTGTTTTGAGTGAATTTTAATTTTAACTGGTTTACAAGAATAAATCACTTAAAATATTAAAAAATGTTTGATTCAATATGAAGAATAGCGTTACATTCTTATTTTTAAACGAAGAATAGGAAAGAATATATGTGTAACCACAACAAAGTTTTGGGAACAATTTCGATATATAGTTATTAGAAAATAAAAAAATATGTTACCCACTTTAGATTATCATTGTTTCTGTAATATAATCTAAAATCCTATCAAAATCTAATTAATCCTTAATTTGGAAAATAAGTTATAATTTGCAACATTTGTTAATATCATCTCATTAATATTATAACATTCCACTTATTTTTTGTACATCTCAATAATTTGAAGGGGGAAATTATAACATGTTCTTAAAATGAGAATTATTAATAATTGGAGAGATAGTTAAATATCATATTAATAGTGAGAAATGTACAGACAACAAAGAAAATAAAATGTATGTATAGCTTTCTCGGTTTGGATTAAGAAATCCCTTCAACTCATTTCATTTAATTATTATAATTTTTTAATATTTCTACACAAAATATAATAAATAATTCAACTTTTACAAATTTTAAAATAATAATAATATTAAAAAATAATATTATAATAATATTTTATTCAACTTTCAACTTTTATCTCAACTCATCTCATTTAAACTTACTATCCAAACCTTCCATTACTTAAGTTTTAATTCACCATTACTTGCACTTAATGCCTTTTAGGCTCCGTTTGGATGGTGAAAATGTTTTATCTTATCTCATTTCATCATTATAACTTTTAGTCTTTTCTAAATTATAACACAAAATATAATAAACAATTCAACTTTTTTAAATCTCAAAATAATATTAATATTAAAAAATAATATTCTAACAATATTTTATTCAACTTTTAATTTTCATCTAAAACTATCTCATCTCATATCACTATCCAAACTGCATATCTAATTTTGTCATTGTGTCATTGGGTTGGGCCCACCTTGCTCTTTAAAAAAAAAAATTAGTATGGAAGACATGTTCAAAGCATATGCTTCACTCCCCTAAAAGATTAATAATTTGTACAAGTCTTAAATATACAAATTAATACAGTCATTTTATATAAAAAGTAAACCTCACCATAAATAAAATAATAATAATAAAACTACTCCTTTTTGTATGACCCATTTTTTTACAAGTCTCTATACAAGACTTGCACGCTTTAGATTTATACCTAGAATTACTTCTTTGAAAAGAGTAAAGAGTAGGATTATACCTATTTAGAAATGAAATTCAAAACGGAACAATGGCAAATTGAAATATAGAACCAAAATGGATCGAGAGAGTAGACCGAATAGTGTAAATCTACTTTTTTTTCAACCATTTTTTATACCTTTTTAAACATTTAAAAAAAATATTAATTTACTAATAATCACTTCTTTAATCATTAAGTAAAAAATAAAAATACAATCGGTCCATTTTTTCGGTTCAAGAAGATTTTTCTCAAAAAGAAAAAAAGAAATGATACTTGCAGTTGTGAGTGTGCAAGCGTCGTATAGTCACTTTAAAAAAAGTGAATAAATATAGAATCTACATAAAAAATAATTAATTTTTTAATAATAGATCTTATTCTTTTTCAAAACGAGTGTACGACATTTGCGCATTTCACGATTATATACAATATTACTAAAAAAAAAAAAAAAAAAAACCAAACTTGAAACATACCATCAAATGTTTTTGAAAGCCACGAAGAGAACAGAATAAAAGAACCCAAGCATCAAACAATAAAATCATGTCCACGCAATCAATAGTAGTATTAAAAAGTGTTGGGAATAACTGTATATCTAAGACTAACTCGAAGTATAGTAGCGGAACTAAACGAAAGAAAAGATGACAATCACACAGAAAGAACACCAAGAATTAAGTGGTTCGACTCAAAATGAGCCTACGTCCACTGGTGGGGTCGGTATCGGAGATTTCACTATGAACAAAGATGGAGTACAGATGAATACAACAAAACTTCACAAGGAAGTTATCTCTCAAAACTCACTCTATAACTTCTCTCTCAAGAAAACACTAAAAATAAGTGAAAAAAGTGATTTTCTGAAGTTATGAGAGAAGTGGGCGCCGTTTGGTATTTATAGGAACAGTAATGTTCAATTCTGTGAACATTGGCTCGAGCGAACACTCGAGCGAGTGTCAAGCGAACGTAGGTTTTCTGCACTTCGCTCGAGCCAACACTCGAGCGAGGGTCGAGCGAAGCTCTCGAAACTCTCTGACTTGAACTCGCTCGAGCTGGGTGTCGAGCGAGGGTCGAGCGAAGCTCTCTGACTTGGATACCGCTCGAGCTGCTTGTCGAGCGAGGGTTGAGCGAAGCTCTCGAAACTCTCTGACTTGAAATTGCTCGAGCTGAATCTCGAGCAATGCTTGAGCGAGACTCTCTGTCTGACTTCGCTCGAGCCAAGTGAAACTTCGCTCGAGCGAACCTACGACACATGCACTGTTCCATCTGATTCAAGCCACCTCCTAACAAATCACCACCTTAGCTTGAACTCTGCCAAAAAACACAAAAAACCTCTGACCACAAAACCAATCCCCACCACCAAATCCCTTACGGGAATAACAAAATGCAAACACCAATCAAGTCCAAACAAAGTTTGAACTTGTATACTGCAACTGGCTTAGTCATCATATCTGCTGGATTCTCTGTAGTAGCAATCTTCAGAATCTGTATAAGACCCTCTGTAACAATCTCTCTGAGAAAATGATACCTGACATCAATGTGCTTCGTTCTCTCATGATACATTTGATTTTTGGTCAAATGTATTGCACTCTGACTGTCACAAAATACTGAGATCCTATCTTGCTTCAAACCCAAATCATTGACCAAGCCTTTCAACCAAATGGCCTCCTTAACAGCCTCTGCTGCTGCCATGTACTCTGCCTCGGTAGTTGATAAAGCAACAGTGGATTGCAGTGTTGCTTTCCAACTAATAGCTGACCCACACAAAGTGAAAACATAACCTGTCAATGATCTTCTCTTATCTAAGTCTCCAGCATAATCAGAATCAACAAAACCAGTAACTTTGGAACTGAGATCGACATCTCTATCAAATATTAACCCAAAGTTCATGGTTCCCCTCAAATACCTGAGTATCCATTTCACAGCCTGCCAATGAGTCTTACCCGGATTAGCCATATACCTGCTAACCACGCTCACTGCCTGTGAAATGTCTGGACGGGTGCAAACCATTGCATACATGATGCTGCCAACTGCGCTGGAATAAGGAACACTAGCCATGAACCGTTCCTCTTCATCTGTCTGAGGAGATAGGCTAGCTGAAAGCTTAAAGTGCGTAGCAAGTGGTGTACTTACTGGTTTGGAATCAAACATTCCAAATCTCTGAAGCACTTTCTCAATGTACTTTCCCTGGGACAAGTACAACTTTCCAGCTTTCCTATCTCTGATGATTTCCATTCCCAAAATCTTCTTCGCAGCACCTAAGTCTTTCATTTCAAACTCATTTCTGAGTTGGGTCTTTAACAAACCTATGTCAGATATGCTTCTAGCAGCAATAAGCATATCATCAACATATAATAGCAAATAAATGAAAGACTTATCAGATAATTCCTTATGATAAACACAACTATCATAGTTACTTCTCAAATAACCATGATCAATCATAAAGGAATCAAACCGCTTATACCATTGCCTTGGCGACTGCTTCAAACCATATAAAGATTTCTTCAATCTGCACACATGATCTTCCTTGTTTTCAACAATGAATCCCTCTGGCTGATGCATATAAATGGTCTCTTCAAGCTCACCATGAAGGAACGCTGTTTTAACATCAAGTTGCTGCAGCTCTAAGTCATACAATGCTACTATGGCAAGTAGCAATCTGATCGAACTGTGTTTCACCACTGGAGAGAAGACTTCATTGAAGTCGATGCCTTCTCTCTGACTAAAGCCCTTAGCAACTAAGCGTGCCTTGTATCTTGCATCGGTATCACCCTGGATTCCCTCTTTTCTTTTGAAGACCCATTTGCAGCCAACAGTCTTCACCTTCTTTGGCAACAGAACCAAATCCCATGTTTGGTTTTTGTGAAGAGACTCAATCTCTTCAGTCATAGCTGCGCACCACTGAGCAGATTCTGCGCTCTTGACAGCTTCTGAATAACTGGAAGGCTCCTGACCGACAATATTCTCTGCTGTAGTAAGAGCATACATCACCATATCTGCATGAGCATATCTCTGAGGTGGTCTAATCTGCCTCCTCTGTCTACCAGTCGCTATACTGTAGTCTTGCTCACCTTGTGCGCTGCTACTCGGATCAGAATCATGCTCATCTGCAATAGCATGATCTTGGGCGCCACGAGGCAGCCCTTGTGGTGCTTCAACCTGAAACTCCACCTGCTTTCTGACATCCTGTTCTTGTCCTGTAGACCCAGTAATCTCCTTTCTCGGAATAAGCATGGATTTTTCATCAAAAGTGACATCCCTACTGATCACAAACTTGGGTGATTTGGGATCAGTACACCACAACCTGAATCCCTTCACCCCACTGGCATACCCAATGAATATGCCCTTCTTTGCCCTTGGCTCAAGTTTTCCATCATTAACATGGAAATATGCAGGACAACCAAAAACTTTCAAATTCGAATAATCAGCAGGAGTATCAGACCATACCTCATTCGGAGTCTTCAAACCAATCGCTGTGGCTGGAGAACGATTGACCAAGAAACAGGCTGTGTTGATTGCTTCAGCCCAGAAATCCTTACCCAAACCTGCATTAGAAAGCATGCTCCGGGCTCTCTCCAAGAGAGTCCTGTTCATCCGTTCAGCTACTCCATTTTGCTGTGGAGTATGTCTAACTGTACGATGTCTGGCAATACCCTCATTCCTGCAGAATTCATCAAACTCACCTCCGCAGAACTCCATACCATTGTCAGTGCGAAGTCGCTTGATTTTCTTGCCCGTCTGATTTTCAATCAAAGCTTTCCACTGTTTGAAGTTAACAAATACATCGCTTTTCTGCTTCAGAAAGTAAACCCAAACCTTCCGTGAGAAATCATCAATGAACGTAAGCAAATACTGAGCTCCACCTTTTGACGGAACTGAAGATGGACCCCAAAGATCAGAATGAATATAGTCCACAGAACTTTTGGTTCTGTGAACCCCTGTAGAGAACTGAACCCTACACTGTTTTCCAAACACACAGTGTTCACAAAAATCCAGTTTCCCTATCTTCTGATTACATAGCAAACCCTGCTTACTCAAAATTGACATCCTCTTCTCACTCATATGACCCAAACGCATATGCCACAAACGTGTGACATCTGAATCCGGATCATCTGAAACAGACACTGCAGCTGCACCTGTCACCGTAGAGCCCTGAAGGAAATAAAGACCATTTGTCTTATCTCCCTTCATCACAACCATAGAGCCCTTACTGACTCTGATAGCTCCACCTTCACCAGTGTACTTATAATCCAACGAATCAAGTGTGCCCAAAGAAATAAGATTCTTTTTCAAATCTGGAATGTGTCGAACATTAGACAATGTCCGGACAATTCCATCAAACATCTTAATTCGGACTGAACCAATTCCAGCAATTCTGCAAGCCATATCATTCCCTAACAAAACGGAGCCTCCGTTGACCGATTCATAGTTAGTGAACCAGTCCCTCTTGGGACACATATGGAAAGTGCAAGCTGAGTCCATGACCCACTTGTCACTAAAGCGACTACTTGAGTCGCTAATTGCTAGAACAAGGTCTAGGTCGTTAGACCTATCATCAGCAACACTAACGGCATTAGATGAACTAGTGCCGTCCTCTCTGTTTTTCAATTTTGGACACTCATTCTTGTAGTGACCAAACTTATGGCAGTAATGACATTTGACGTTCTTCTTACTGAACGTTGTTTGTGAACTGCCCCTGGATTTCCCCTTATTCTTATCTGAACCCCTGTCATTTGATCTACCCCTGCTTGAGGACCCCTTAACAAACAAGCCACTAGCTTGTTCATTAGTGTTCTTCACACTCAATTTATTCCTCAACTCCTTAGAATTCAAAGCAGACTTTACATCTACCAAGGAAATTGAATTTCTACCATATAACATGGAATTTACAAAGTTCTCAAAAGATGTGGGTAATGAACATAAAATAATTAACGCTTGATCTTCTTCTTCAAGCTTAATATCTATGTTCCTAAGATCCATAATGATTTTGTTAAATTCATCTAGGTGTTCAGAAATAAGAGTACCTTCCTTCATTTTGAGAGTGTATAACCGTTGTTTCAAATACAAACGGTTGGTGAGAGATCTCTTCATGTACAGATTCTCAAGTGCCGACCAGAGACCAGTTGCAGTCTCCTCGTCAGCAACCTCTCTTAAAACTCCATCAGATAGTGACAAAAGAATAGCATTGTGTACCTTTTCTTCTTCTTCTTTCGAAGGAGCCGAGAATCTTCGGATATCGACACTTCTAATACTTTTGACAAGCCCTGTTGTCGCAGTAAAGCCTTCATCTTGATGCGCCATAAACTGAAACTGTTCTGACCGTCAAATTTCTCCACTTCGAACTTAGCCATAGCCATCCCTCCAGATCTGTTTGAGCCAAGCTCTGATACCAGTTTGTTGGGAATAACTGTATATCTAAGACTAACTCGAAGTATAGTAGCGGAACTAAATGAAAGAAAAGATGACAATCACACAGAAAGAACACCAAGAATTAAGTGGTTCGACTCAAAATGAGCCTACGTCCACTGGTGGGGTCGGTATCGGACATTTCACTATGAACAAAGATGGAGTACAGATGAATACAACAAAACTTCACAAGGAAGTTATCTCTCAAAACTCACTCTATAACTTCTCTCTCAAGAAAACACTAAAAACAAGTGAAAAAAGTGATTTTCTGAAGTTATGAGAGAAGTGGGCGCCGTTTGGTATTTATAGGAACAGTAATGTTCACTTCTGTGAACATTGGCTCGAGCGAACACTCGAGCGAGTGTCGAGCGAACGTAGGTTTTCTGCACTTCGCTCGAGCCAACACTCGAGCGAGGGTCGAGCGAAGCTCTCGAAACTCTCTGACTTGAACTCGCTCGAGCTGGGTGTCGAGCGAGGGTCGAGTGAAGCTCTCTAACTTGGATACCGCTCGAGCTGCTTGTCGAGCGAGGGTTGAGCGAAGCTCTCGAAACTCTCTGACTTGAAATTACTCGAGCTGAATCTCGAGCGATGCTTGAGCGAGACTCTCTGTCTGACTTCGCTCAAGCCAAGTGAAACTTCGCTCGAGCGAACCTACGACACATGCACTGTTCCATCTGATTCAAGCCACCTCCTAACAAAAAGTATCACCATTACAACAAACTAAGCATCGTCCTCTGGCAGCAGCATTATCGTATACTTAGGCGCGCCGTTATGGTTTCACAATATATTTCATTTCAATTCATCTCAATATCATTTTTTTTTTAATTTAGAAAGGAGGGTCAAACCCAAGACCTCAATTTTAAAGGTTTGGATGTTATGCCATAGGCTATATGCGTTTGGCAACTCATTTCAATATTTAAATATTATAAATACAAATATTTTTTAATTTTTAATTTTTAACTTTTTCATTTAATCATTACAATTTTCTCAAACTTCCAAACAATACATAAAAAATATTTCAACTTTCTCAAATCTCAAAACAAAAATTATATTAATTATATTCTAACCATCTTTTAATTTTATAATTTTTTTTATTCAAAATTTTCTCTCGCATTTTTTAAAATCTCATGAAACATATTAATTCAAACTATTTCATTATTACTCATAAATTATCTCATTATTATTCGCAGATTTCTCATCTCATCGCATCTCATTTATGTTATAACCAAACGACGCCAAACAAACCCAATGCATTTCATTGGGATTGTAATGATTAGATGATATTAGATTAGATTAAATTAGATTAATTAAAAAGTTTTGTGAGATGAGTTGAGATGAGATAAAAGTGAGATGATTAATCTCTATTTTGTGCAACACCCTTTTTTTTTTTTTTTTAATGCCAAAACAAACCCAACGCATTTCATTCGAGCCGAAGATTCGGTCGTTGGAGAACAAGAATGGTAGGGATCGAAGAACATATTTCTCTATCTAAGAGTTAGCATGTCATCCTCCTCTCCTTTTCCTTTTTCTTTCAAAACACACAGTTATAAAGATTTCACAATCAATACAAAATAACCAGAAATTCAAATAAAACTCGGTGCAAGCAAAATGTGATAACAAAAAATAGCATAAAGATTAAGAGCATGTTTGAATAATGAGATGAGATGAGAGTTCTGTGAATAATAATAAAATAATTTGTGAATAGTAATAAAATTGTTTGAGTTAAAATGTCTAATTGAATTTTGAAAAAAAAGAGAGAATAAATTGAATAAATATATTATAAAGTTAAATATTGTTTAAATATAATTTTTATTTTAAAATTTAAAAAGATTGCATTATTTTTTGTATTTTGTTTAGAAATTTGAGAAAGTTGTAATGATTAGATGAAAAAAATTAAAAATTAAAAAGTGTTTTGTATTTGTGATATTTGGAAAAGAAATTATGTAAAGTTTTGAGATTAGGTCTCATCTAAGTGCCCAAACATAGCCTAAGACCACACAAGAGCAAATAAACTTACACATATTCTATTTATCAAATAATTATAAAGGAAAATGCTAGTTTGTCTCTCGATTTGCCCCTAGGTTGATCTCTAGTGTATTTTATTTTATTTTATTTTCTTCTTAAAATGTTTAAAAAAATTACCACTAGTTATTTGTATATATTTTTTTAAATGTTTGATAAAAAAAAAAAAAACTGATTGCACTATGGAGTATGGAGCACGTCTAGTGGTAAAAGTTGGGCAGGACAATAGCACAGTACAACTACCAATCTGATTGTAAGTTGAGCACTAGTAGAAATTTAGCTAGCCAAATAATTTTTTGGCCATAAAATAATCTATTCCATGTGACAATCACTACTGCATTTAGAACCAACACATGACCATCGCCTGCATCTTTGAATCTTTCATTGGCAACTTTTATTTTTGTAATCTTTGAAACTTCTGGATCAATCATTATATATAGTATTGACAATTAAATGGTTTGCGTATTGCTCTAATGGTTTGCTTTTATGTATTTGAATAGCAAGTTTTATTGACAATGTTTGCATTTTGTCCTGTGCTTCTTTTTCAATTTCTTTCTTCCGAAATTGTGTCATTATTTTTCGATATGCATTTTATGACCATTGTAAAAAAAAATAAAAAGTAAAAAATAAATTAAAAAATTATATCTGTTAAAATAATATGAACGTTAGAAAATTAATATATACTTTTTAATAACGAATAAATATTCTAATTACCATTAGAATTAAAATAAATGAAAAATATCAAAATCAATATTGTAATATAATAGTGATAGATTTAAAGAGTTTGTTATTTAGTGTTATTGAAAAGTGACAAGTTAAATTAAAAAAAAAAAAAAAAAGAATTTCTTAATCAAATTTTGTCAAATAATGGCTAGGCACTGCTAGTTTTTAGCAATAAACGTCCCTATTATAATTTAATTTCCATCCATCAGCATTAATAAGATTTCGGTGTCTAATCAAAAGTCCCCCAGTCTCATTTTTAATTTTTTTTTTTCAAATTCAACTAACTTTTTTTTAAAATCAAATATATACCTTAATATATTAATTTAGACTATTTTAATTTTTTTTAAGTTTTATAGAAACATTTAGCAATGATGAACGTAAAGAGTAACATATGGTATTATTGCTTCAAACCCCAAGAGTAATTTCTAAAGAGATGCACAAGGTCCTAAATAAATATCGAGCATAGCATAGGGGGGTGTCATATCAAATCTTCCTGAAAAGAATCCATATATATCAAAGAGGGTATTTCTTATAAACTCACTTGTGCATATTTAGAACAAATGGTTCTTCCCCCTTGATGTTGCAAATTGTCAAGATGACCTTTATAAGCTAACTTCATTGGTTTATCTATGTTCCACACTGCACCCATATGATCCTTTATGGTAGCCAACATTGATCCTTTGCACTTTTTTATACTTGAAATACGTATTTAGTATAGCATTTTTCTTTTCTCAAACCTCAAGTCACTACAACAACAACGGCCTTTTGCGTCCAAAATCTTTCCTTTAACACTCAAATTGATGCTAAGGCGAAATTAAACTTGACGCTAAATTTCATCACAAATAGTGCCATGTGGCAATTCCAATAGCATATTTTTTATTGCGGCGGAATTTTAAGTTTTGCAGCCTTTTTTTGTTGTTGCAAAAACCACTACAAGAAAAATGGGTTTTTTGCGACCAATTATTTTGTGACAAGTTTAATTTAATCGCAAAAAGTCAATTTTTTCATTCCCGTTGTTTTATTCCCAACGAGTAAAAATTCGTCACTAAAAATAACTTTTTGTGACCAAATTGAAATTTTCGTCAAGAATAATCTGGACGGAAAAAACTAATTCCGACACCTTGATTTATTTTATAACAACATTAATTTGCCGCTAAATAGTTTATGTTGTATTTATCTATTTGTGGCGACTATTTAACTATTTGCAATGACATTATAATATGCCGCAAAAGATCGATTTTAAAAACAAAAAGGTGAAAAATCCTTTCTTTTTTTCCCTCTGTCCCAGGGTTCGTGTCTCTATTTCTTTTTCTCTCCCCCTTCATTCTGTCATTCAAATTCCATCCCAACACACACTCTCTCTCTCTCTCTCTTGTGTATGCCACCGCCATGCTCCAACACACTGGTAAGTCATCCTTTGCCTTATCAGCTCCTTTCTTTTTCTCTCCATCCATGTCTCTCTTGCTCTTTCTCGATCTCTCCCCATTTTGTGTTGCAGCTTGTCGCAGCTGCCCCCTAGCCTTGCATCACAAGCACGTCATGGCCGATAAATCGCTCTTCTTCAATGTCTGTTCCTAGATTTCTCTCTTTCAAGTTCTCTCTCTCTCTCTCTCTCATATTCGATTTTTGTTCCTTGGTTGCTCTATAATATTTGTTGTTGAGAAATTGTAGTTTGTGTACGTGATTAACTTAGAACATGGTTTTTAGATTTTAAGTTTTTGTGTAGAGCATGGTTTGATTCTTAATTTTTGTGTTGCTTTATTGAGCATTGCATTATGGTGTAATCATTGATGGGGTTTATATGGTGTGACAATTGAGGTCTTTGGTTTTTTTTGGTTTTTTATAAGTTTTCTTATTAGGATAGGTTACTATTTTATCGAGCTCTATTAACAGGATCATTGGAGAATGGGGTTACATATATCTTGGATGTTTACCTTAATTTAGCTTGGTCTTTTTTTCCCATTCGTATTCTTGTAAGAAGGAATCAGGTCATTGATTGGAATGATTGTCATGCATAAAATACATGAGAAGTAAATTCCACTTATTTACCAAATTCTTTGAAAAAAATCTATCATTAGAAACTTTTTTTTAAATTTCCTTATGATGAGGATCATGGGAACTTCTTTACCACTGTGTTTGAATTGTTGAATTAGAAATTTTCAAGTATGTGTTGAATTCGAAATTGTGGTTCTTAGAACTTGAAGGTTGTAGTTTGTTGTAGTTACTCTAGAAAATTTTGATGCAAGTTGGTTTTGGATGATTATAAAATTTTGATGCAACGCTAAAGTTCCTTAATTTCACATAGGCGCATAAACTCAGAAAGTGTTATCCTTGTTGCAAATGGCAAAAGTGTTATCTTTAATTTTTATTTTGAAGCAGTTTGGATGTTCTAACTTGATGCTATTTGGCAATAGATTGGCAATGTACAAGCTGTTTTGTAGTGATTGATAGAGAGTATTTTTGGAAGCTGAAAAAGTGGGTTGTCTCAAGACTCAAATCTATTTTTTATCAACTTTTCATGTAGCAGGACTTATGTGTGTCTGATTTTGGATGTAGATGGAGTAGGACTTAGGTTGGCTTTCTTAGTTTGTTCAAAGGTGCTAAGGGAATTGAAGATTGGTAAAGTAAGAGAAGGTAGACACCATCTTTCTAGTTATAATTTATATTGATATCAACTTACAAAAAAAATTATATTGATATCAACATTGAACCTTTTTTCCTCCAACATCTCAATAACTGCTATTGGTCAGCACTGGTTGGAACATTATGTATATTATCTTTTGGACATTTTTTTGGTTTTAGTTCTACATTTTTAGCATGGTTTACAAAATTGGAATTTTGTTATGTTATCAGCAAAGTTCTACATCTACTTTAGTATTATTTGTTACTTTCAGTTTATTGAACAAATTTGGGAGCAGGCCACTTATAATGATATGTTGTGTTATAACATTATCTATTTTCTAGATGTGCTAATTTTATTCAGTAACTCCTTTTGACATTTTGTAATCTAGTGAAATAGATGCCATGTGCTGAGCCAGTAAAAAGTTTTGTGCTTTTAAACTTTCTCCATTCTCATGAGGTAAAATCTCTATTAGCTTTTTCTTTTTCACTTTTAATATTCATCTTCACCTATTGCGACAACAATACATGAGCTTGTGATTGTGAATGTGACTATTAAGCTTGGTTTGGTTATTTTTAATTCCCCAAACATGTTGAAAGCACCGCTTTGATTCGTGTATGAAACTGTTCACATATCATTTTTGCTACATTTGCTTTGAATTTGAGACGAAAAAAAATACTCTTGTAGCTAGTGTTTAGGAATGAACCTAAGATACATCTTATTTAGCAATTGTTATAACATGTATTGGATAAAATTGGCATATGTCACCGAAAAAGTTGTACTCAGTTGTTAACAGTCATCTTCAAGCTACCAAGTTACAGCTGGTGGAGGAAGCCCCTCCCTTAGATTTAATAATTAGTCTTGATCTCAACTCTGTCATTATCCATCTACGCTCTGATCTGGGTATAATTCCAAATATGTGTCTAAAGCATTTTACAGACATAGTGAGCATAAGAAGATCATGATAATAGATGAAAAAGTTGAAAATTGTTGGTATTTGAATTGTGTTTAGATGTTGAGATGAGATAAGAGATGATGAGATGGGTTTATTAGACCATATGTGAAACCAAGCAGAGCTTAAAATGCTTCTTATTACAATATATATAAGTCATTAACAGATTATATAGAATGATATAAAGTAAGCAGAAATCATACGAGGATAACATAGATATTCCACCTAGATAGTTGAAAACTATGTTGCCATACATAAGAACAAAGTGCTAATGCAACTCATGTAACCATTTGTGAGATCTCCCGCATATTAGTACGTGATGTTTAAGTCAAGTATGAGATACATGTCTCAAGGCAAATCTCTGATTCCACCAACCGATAGATGCAACCATGATTAGATACATGTCAAGTCCCAAATTAACAATGCATATGATTCCAAAACAACCTACTCCCTTATCAACCCCAACCAAACTAGTAGCATATGACAATTATTACGAATACTTAGCTAGAAATATTGCAATATTTTCCGACCATATGCAAGGCAATAGGGCAATAGGAATATGCAACCTATCTCAAAATGACTATTAATAAGTCCAAAAAGGCAAATTTCACATTGACTCCCTCACTGGGATATATATCTCGCATTACTTGTTTAATCCCACAAATATTCCACCAATGAAATCCCTTGGGGCAGCACCTCCCCGAGTGTTGAAAATGCAAATTAAATAAATATTTTTGAAGTTGTTTGTAACATGACTACAAGAAATAGGGCCTTTTCCGGCGCAAAAAATCATCGCAAATAACCCTCAAAATCGTTGCAAATAACTTTTCGCAACGATTTATACTGTGCCAGGCATTCATCGCAATTGTTGACTCACTTAAAAGTTAAACCAGCGAAACCCAAAAATCGTCGCGAAAAATGTTTATTTATAGTGATTTGTTTCATTGCTAATATTGAAAATTACGCCGCAAATAACATTCATATTTCAGCTCTTTATCGCTGCAAAAAAGTATTTGCAGCATTTTATATCGTTGCGAATATACAAAATATTGCCGCAAATATCTTCATATTATTTGCAGCGTGTTCAAAAATCGCCGTGAATAATATTTTTTGCAACAGTTAAAATCGCCGCAAATAAGATTGTCTCTTTTCCAGCGAGTAATTGTCGTTGTAAATGACTATTTGCGGCGATATGTAGTCGCCGAAATAGTCTGTTGTGATGAAAAATTATTTCCGGTGAACTGTACTCGCCGAAAATGATGTTTCAGAAAATTAAAAAAAAAATACACAAAACAGAATGAATAAAAAATATAATGCACATCCAATTGAATTCTCCAGTTATACTGTTAAGTATACTAACTCTCATAAAACTACACAATGTGATCACTTATCTCAGATTGATAGAAGAATTTACACCATTCACAGACAAAAAATCAATAAAACTACTCTCCTCTTAGCATAATTATCAATGTCTTTTTCTAAAAACAGGAAGAAGAAAGACAAACCATATCAAACCTGCAGCAACCCTTAAGCTAGAAACTAAATCACAATTAGCTTCATCTCTTCTTCTCCAACTACAATGTGGTTGGGGAATAAGTGGTGCCAGCTAATACCAAGATTCCCATTTCCACCCTTGATGTTAGTGGAGGCCATATTGAAATTTCCCAAACTCACTGCAAATTCTTCTTTGAGGACATTTCTTAGGCAATATATCTTCCTGGAGCTTCAGATTGACGACCAAGTCAATGCCAATGGCCCGTTCCAATATTTCCCGAGAACACAAGCAATCAAGCCAAATCTGAGCACATATCATAAAGGGCATGAGTACTAGAGAGAATATGATATTTTCTTACTACTAGACAGAGAGAGAAAGTGAAATTAATGTAATACTGGTTGGTCAGCTAATTTGCGTTGGAGAAAAACATCATAGAAATATATCATCTACTCAGAAGAGAATCAAAGAGAACAAAAGTAGCTTGGTGACTGGTGTATTATATTTAGTGACTGAAAAATCTGATTAAGAGTACAATACAACACAAGCTTCCACTTCTTGACTCTACGTTTGCCCACCACATTCTAACTCCTGCATTTTTATTAATCTACATCAACCGCGTACTCAATTCAATCCAACTTCAAGTATAATGCTCATTCTCCATATATTTACAATAACAACCCAACGACTTCACCATTCAACCCAATCACATAATTGTAAACTCAACAACATTTTACACTTCACACAAGAGCTATGTAATCTTGGTTTAGAATCAAGATAAGGCCCATGAGTCACTTGGAAGTCTCAATAATAAGTTCATTTCAAGAGAGGCTAAGCTTCTTGGTGAGGTTTCATGGTGTCAAAGTAAGAGAATTGTGGTCTAATGCTTGTCCACCACATTTCCTACATTAAAAGTAAAGTAGAATCATGAATGAAGGCTATTCAGATGAAGAAAAATAGGGAAGATCTAAGGGAACACAGGTAAAACCAAAACTAAGTTTACCTAGTATTTACACTTCAGACAGTTATATACAAATGGCTAGATGAAAACTGATTTTGAAAAGAAGTTTATTATGTATGTCTTAATTTTTCAGTACTCTAGCATGTCACAAAATGATAGATGTAACTAAATTGAATTTACATAGGAAAGGGAAAGAACGAGCGCTGATTATAATCACCTCACAACTCTATGTGAACAGGGGCTGATTTAGAGGACCAGAAATTACTATCTGACTATGTGAACTAAATTTTCTCAAGGAATATGTACTTTAAAGTTTAAAGGGTACTAAATTAGAGCCATAAATAACTTAATTTAGAGTAAAAAGACAAGTTACAATGTCTTAGAAAAATCCCAGTTGGAAGCAAGTCAGGAAAAGAAACAGTTTTTGGAGAAGAACAGAATTCAATGCCATAGAACATATTTGCTAGAACATATTTACTTGTTAATACCATAAAAATTCAAAGAAGCATATCTGCTAGAACACTTTGCCCACCTCTGTTAATACTCATTCACATTCAACAAGTAATTGATTCCATTCCTTGTAATAAAAATATAGGAAAGGAAGTGATACCATGAGGGAGAAGGCTAGAGGATGGTCTGTCCAAGCCAAAACCAAGAAATTTATAAGTATTTGGACATATTAAAGAAATTTATAAAATTCTTTTAATACTCATCCACCATAGAATCCAACAATGAGCTTCATAACAATATTACCAGCAGATCCATAATGAGAATTTGAAAAGCCCACTAAAGATCATAGGTTAGAATCTAGATAATAAACCCTTATAAACAATGCTGAAGCTATAATGCCGCAAAAAAGATAATAAACCCTTGTAAGTTTCAAGGAATTTGCAGTGAATTCTTTATCCAAAAAATAAGGTCTAACAGGGTAAAATGCTGAAATACTTAAAAAATGTTTCACATGGATTGTATACTCCTAATCCAATTGGAAAACTTTTGAGGCGGTATAGTAGGAATCCACCTTTCCCCTTACCAAATTCCAACTACTACCATATTTTATAGTTAATGCATTTGTATTAAAAGAACAGAGTTCCATCATTATAATCTATAATGAGCCTTCATCTAAGAAATTGAATGGTGTATTTTTCTATGATATGAAACAAAGGGACCAGAAATAATTACTTGATTTTATTTCTTCAACAATTATTCAGTTCGTATACTAACCAAGTCTAACAAAATATTATACGTCTTAAAATCACGATAGATGACAGGTTTCTCAGCTTCATGGAGAAAGGCAAGTCCTTTTGCAGCTCCAAATGTAATTTTCATTCTAGTGGACCAAGACATAGGAAGCAATACTCCTACAAAAACAAAAGACAAATTACGTTGTCAGTATTGAAACTAAACTATAGCCAAGCCCAACTGTCAACAACATTAACAGATTCAGAAATTACAGAATCTGTCTAAAAATAACTTCCTAATCAATGTTTTCCTCCAACACTAAGTAAGATCAATAAGAAGACCTTAAATTCACAATAGGGACCTTAAATTTGCAAAAAAATCTAAAAGGCATCAAACATGATAACAAAACACCCAAATAATCTGATAATAAAACCAAAAAAAGATGATCTGATTTCCCATAACTCTTTGGGGATAATTAATGCAAGCTGCTGTTAAATTAAAACATATAAATCCCTATTCCACGACAATATGCAAATTTTCCAAACCCAATACACTAAACTAAAGAAAAAACTGATGAATAGGACAATTGCAAAGTAAAATCTTCTCAAAACCCAAAAAAAAATCCAAAAGCAAACAAAATCCTAGAGATGCCTGTATAACACCAACATCATTCACACAAAAATTGAAACAAAATCCTAACTTCATGTTCATAACCCAAATCCATAAAAGAATTACCTCCATCACAAAGCACCTCACAACTCTAAGCCACCAACATAGACATCAAAGACACACAATAATTTTGTTTATTATGCACTCTTGCAGCACAAAATAGAGAGATGAGAGAGAGAGAGTGAGAGACGGTGGAAGAGAGATGACCTACCAATGAGGACGAAGAGCATGGTGGTTGTGGTGGTGGAGTAGGACCGAGGAGGCGTAGAGGTCTCGGAGTAGAAAAACTCCAACCCGTCGGCATTGTGTACTCACACGAAGACTTTACAGAGAGAAACATAGAGAGGGAAAGATGCAGACATCGTGAGTGAGAGATAGAGAGAGAGAGAGTAGAGAGGAAGACAGAGAGAAGAAGAGAGCCGTCGGGGGGGTTTTGCGAAACAGAGGGGAAATGGAGAGAGGGAGATATCGGGCGGGAGGGTAAAATGAAGGAGGCCGCGGGCTCTAGTTCCTTTTAATTTTGAATATTACATTTTACGATGATTTAATTTCGCCGTAAAACACATTTCACTTTTTTGCAACAATTTTTAAAGTTAAAAAATCACTGCAAAAACTAACTTTAACAATTTCGTCGATCAATAAACTGCCGCAAACTTTTTGCTTGCAATATTTTCGTTGCAAAAAGTAAAAATCGCTGCAAAAGACCAATTTAGTATTTGCGACGAAGACGGTCGCCACAAAAAACAAAAAAATTCGTTGGAAAATACCACTTTATAAACTTAATGAAAAAAATTGCGATGATGTAGAAATCGCTGCAATTAAAGCCTTTTTGCAGTGATTTTATTTCCAATAAACATAAAATCACCGAAAAAGGCCTTATTTCTTGTAGTGACAGACTGATCACAATGATTCTTTTTGGTCCAATATAGATTTAAGTCAACCTTAATCTAAAGATAAAGAAAATTAGTATTAATAACGTCATGTACAATGAAAAATGGAGACTTCAATGTTAAGCACAATTTCACAATTACCCCTTACTCAGACAAGGTAGATCTAGCTCGGCCTCTTTCTCGTACTCATCCCCAACATCCTAGTTTTTGGGTTCTATGTTTGCATCATACTTCACAATTCACGTAACCCTCGTTGTAAAAGCTATTCGAGTCTCATACATGATGGTGTCGTTTCATCATTATTAATCTTTAGAAGAACGAGACCATCCTTTTAGAGACTTTCAAACATCATGCACTTAGATCCCGTTTGGATGTTGAGCTGAGTTGAGATGAGTTGAGTTTTTTATGAATAGTAGTGAGTTGAGATGGTAGAATGAGTTTTGTGGGTTGACCCACCTAAGATGAGTTTATATGTGTTTGGATATTAAGATGAGTTTAGATGTATTTATGGGAAGTTGAAAATGGTTATGAGTCCCGCGTGTAAAGAAGTGTTAAGTTGAAAAAGGTTGTGGGTCCCACGCGTAAAGAGATTTTAAGTTGAGATAAGTTTAGTGATTTAAGAGTTTGGTGTTTGGATGTTAGACTCAACTTAAAATTAGACTAAACTGAGTTGATCTCAGTTCAGTGCATGTTGCGAATGGGGCCTTAGTGATCCATAACTGGATTTCCTCATTCGTGGATCCCAAAGGATAGATTTAATCTAGCCACTTTATCATGTAGAAATTAAGTATCAAAATGTCCATTCATTCTAATAATGGTGATCCTATTTGATTAAATAACATATTATCTACATGAAAAATGAACATTTGTAACGAGTTATTTCCGATGAGAATGACTATTTATAACAAAAACAAACTCTTATTTTGACAAAAAATATTCATTTCATAGGAAATAACTTGACACAAATAAGTAATTTTTTTGTAGTAATCATTTTCAACAATATTTGTATTCATCTTAGAACTAATATCCACATATAAATCGAGAAGATATGTTGTCATGTAGTGCTTCATTGAATCCTTTGATGATGAGTCAACCTCATCTCTGAAAACTCCACTTAATGGCATTCGGTTCTAGAATACGTCTTATAGCTTGTTGACATGTTATCCGGCCCAAGCCATCATCACCCAAGAAGATGACAACAATAGAGTATTTTCCTAGCTCCGTACTGCTTGCTCGAGGATTTGTCGCAGACGCTTAACCCGATTCATCGATCCTCGAGCCTACTGTTGAAATTGTTCCTGTGATCGAGGTTGTCTTAGCTGGTAATGAAGTTTGGGCCAAGGAGCCGACGACGAGCTCTCCTTTGCTAGAAGTAGCCACATCATCTGTAGCCCTTGATAAGGATGGGGACGAGGAGGTTGTCGATGAGCTCCCAGCAGACTTTCAGCCAATGGCTTTTGCGAGCCATGCTAACTGCATCTGCAAGATGGATGGTAGGCTCAAGAGGCTATTCACTAGGGTAAGATCTTTACTTGCAAACTCACCGGACTTGTCGTTCGTTTCCTTTTTTTATTTTGACTTGGACTTCTGTGGCAGGGATTGGAGCATCTAGTGACTTTTATTGTGGATGGTCGAGAAGAGGTGGCGAGCGAGAACAGGGCACTTCGTTCACTTGCGCAACTGACCTTAGGTTGTGCAGCAAAGGAGTGGAAGAAGAAAAAAGACTTGTCGAGATCCCAGGGTAAGGTTGGCACTCTTCGTCTCAAGGCTGCGCTTGCTTTTGAGGTGAGGGAGGTGGTACATAAGTCTTTTGACGACTGTCAGCATAAGCTTGAGCAACTGCAGACAGAGAACCGGGAACTGCGCAAGCGGCAGGAGTCCAATGGTTGGATGAAAAAGTTTCTAACGGAGAGGTTTGAGGAGGCCTCCAAGTCTCTAGCAGACAAGAGAAAGGCTTTGGAGGAGGAAAGGAAGTGGAGGAAGGGTTTGGAGGCCGACCAAGCTGAGGCAGGGCGCATTTTGGCGGCCCATGATGCTACCATCCTAGGTTTGTAGGAGGAGTTGTCTTAAATCTGTGGTGTCCAGGATGTGCCTGTTACGTGGGTTACACCGACGGCTTGAAGCGAATGAAGACTCACGTTCTCCAGAAACCTAAATGCGACTTAAGGGCCCTGTGTGTGCGGGAGCTTTCTCTACATAAGGTGTCCGTGGAGCGGGATGCTCTCCTTGGAAGGATTTAATCCTGAGTGCCCTTAGTGGTAGCTTTACTGGGAATGATCCTGTCTGCTGATGGCTGACTCCCCTTGGCAGCACACCATGCAGCTCCTCTGATAGGCCTTCTTGCTCTTCTCTGCTGCTCGAGACTCTTACTTCGGGCCTCCTCTTCCAAAGCTCAACCTCACCTTGCTCATACAGAAATGCATTCTATTTCTTCATATCTTACATCTGAGCTTGTCTTCGAGGTGATTCCTATTCTGCTTTCCAACCTATCTTCATCTCCTCCGACAGCTCCTTGCGCCTCTCCCCGACAGGTGGGCAGTTCCTATTGGCATTTTGGCAGTTGCTATCATCATATGATTCAATTAGTTGCCACATTACATCCTTGCTGATTTTTTTAGAGGTAACCTCGGGCGTTATCGGCACGTCGTAGTGATAGAGATCTGTATCTGCCACTTCCACTGGGATATGATCTGATCAAGCTTCGGTTCTCTGCGTCTTACAATTTTCTGTCATACTTAGCTGATTTTTACTATTTGTCAATGTAATTAGTCGTTTTACGTTGTAACTTATTCTTTGTAACTCTATGGCTTCATGTTGTAACTTGTTTTTTGTAACTCTGTAGCTTTATGTTGTAACTTACAATGATTAATGATACTATCTTATATTTTGTTGTGTCCGGCTATTTGTCCTTGCGTATTTTTCTCTATTGTTTCTTTCTTCCTCTTATTTTTATGGCCGGCTGAGGGTTTTTGTTGTAGGAAATTAAGGGCTCGGCATTAGACGGGGAGGTGTTGTTGCCATATAGGGCCTCACGGTCCACCCCGCCAGCGCCTAGCCTATTCTCAATGACCCCGTAGGCTGACGGCTCTCCTGCCCACACTGTTTTCGTCCGCCTTTGTTAAGTAGTCGTTCTCCTGAGGCTTTTAGCAACTTTGTTTGACGAGGCCAATGTCTTTTTGCCTTTTCCTTATGCCGATTTCCTCTTTTCATCGTCCATCTTCTGAATGTGTTTTACCCCACCTAGTCATTTTGTTCTTTCATTTTATGTTGCTATGCTTTACTTTGGCATGTAACTAAAAGAAAATAACAAAAGTGTTGTCAGTGTTCGTTGGCCTTAGCCCGTTGCCACCGGCTTGGGGGATATAAATCCCCCCTAAGATTTAATTTGTGCCAGGGGGATTCCGACTGCCTCCTTGTGGGAGAGGCCAGGTAAAGTTTCACTAACCTGCCTCTATGCCACTCCCGAGTAACACATGGCCGCGAAGTTAGATATGAGTAGGTCGGGCTGCTCTTTGTCGCGATGATGGTCGAGATAAATTCTTCTGGTAACCATGAGGCTGATCCCACTTTTCACTTCGAGGAGACAAGGCAGCCTCTGGCTCGGCTAGTCTCCTTGGTCCACAGAGAGGTAAGTTGTTCGGACAATTTGGAACTAGACCCGCTCTCATCCGCTAGCATTTTATTATTAATCCCTAGTTGGAAAATAAGGATGCTATCATAATTTTATCCTTAAGGGCAGGAGTTTAATTTCGCAAACTTGGGCCTCCTAGCCTATGTAGTAATGTGCTTGTTGCTTTTTGCTATGTTGCTGACGTCCATGTCTTTGGTGCAATATTCGGGCGACAAATGGACTTGGCCCGCACTACGTCAGGGAGAGGTCGGAATGATTCACGCTTAACCGCCTCTTTGTCCCCCGATGAGGTAATTCGGACAGCAATGTGGCTAGTCTGCTCCTTCACTGCTGTAGGGGTCGGGGTAAGTATTCGGGCAATCTCGAGGCTGGACTCACTCCCACCCGTTGACACTGCTGGAGGAACAAGGCGACATTTGGCTCAACCCGTCCCGTTGTTCCCCTAGGGAGGTAGGTTGTTCGGGCAGTCTGCTACTGGACCCATTCCCGCCCGTTGACACTGCAAGGAAGGGTAAGTTTGGGTCAGGCTGGTGCTGATCCCACGCTTCGTCGTAGCGGAGGTCGGGCTAAGTTATTCAGGTAGCAATGGGGCTAGTCTCGCTCTCCACCGCGGGGAGGTAAGACGGCCTCTGGCTTTGCCTGTCTCCTTGGTCCGTAAGGAGGTAGGTCGTTCAGGCAGTTTGTATATGGACTTGCTCCCACTTTTTGACTCTTACGAGGAACGTAAATCTTCATTTTCAAGTAGCTGAGGACTACCCTCAATCCATTAGGGAGGGGTTGGAATGCCTCAAGCCAAACCACTCCTTGGCCCCCCAAGGGGGTAATTCAGACAATGATGTGGCTGGTCCACTCTTTCGCCGCAATGGGGGTCAGGATAAATATTTGGGCAACCTCAGGGTTTCAACCACTCTCCTTCGCTGGAGGAACCGAGCAACCTTTAGCTCAACCCATCTCTTTACTTCCCGCAGGAGGTAGGTTGTTTGGATAGTCTGATACTGGACCCACTCCCGCCCATTGACACCACAGAAAAGGGTAAGTTTGGGTCCGGCTGGCACTGATCCCACACTTTGTCGCAACGGAGATCGAGGTAAGTTATTCAAACCGTTGAAGGGGCTGTATCCGCACTCCGCCTTAGGGAAACAAGGCAGTCTTTGGCTGAACCCATTTCCTAGGTCTGTGGAGAGGTAAGTTATTCAGGCAGTCTGTTACTGGACCCACTCCCACATGTTGATGCTTACGAGAAATGTAAGTTTTTTCCGTTCGAGTAGCGGAAGAGTGACCTGCACTCTGTCGTGGGAGGGATAAGGCAACATTTTGGCTGACATTTCCCTCTGGTCCTGCGGGGGCGGTAATTCGGACAATGATGTGGCTAGTCTACTCATTCACCGCGATGGGGGCCAGGGGAAGTTTTTCGGGCCACTAGGGGGGCTGGTCCCACTCTCCCTATCATCATTCGTGGGGAGGTAGGTTATTCGGGCAGTTTGGGACTAGACCCGCTCCTACCCATTGACATCGCAGGAAATGGTATTTTGAGTTAGGCTAATACTGATCCCACACTTCGCCGTGGCAGAGGTCGAGGTAAGTTTTTGTAGCAACCTCAGGGCTAGACCCACTCTCTGTCGTGGGAGGGACGAAGTAGCCTTCGGCTCACTCCACCCTTTTGGCCTCGCGGGAGGTATGTTGTTCGAGCAGTCTGTAATTGGACCTGCTCCTGCCTATTGACACTCACAAGGAAGGTAAGTTCTTTTCTTCGGGTGGCCAAAGGCCAACTTGCACTCCTCCGCAAGAGGGACAAAGCAGCTTTAGGCATTACATTCATCCCTTTCGCCTCGTAGGGGAGGTATTTTGTTGATAGAGATTATGTTATGTCCCTGAAACTTGACATAGAAATACAACACTTCTTTTATTAGGATCTGTAGCGTGTGCATGAAAACGTGAATTCGAAAAAATTAAACTAGCTTAGCAATAGAATTTCCATAGATATTCAACATTGCAGGGATGTGGCAGCTCATTTCCTTGGCAGTCTCGGAGTCGGTAGGACCCTAGGTGATTTGTGGTGGTGACCACGTAAGGGCCTTCCCATCGGGGGCCTAACTTTCCCTCATCCAGCATTGTTATTCCTATCTCTTTGAGTACGAGATATCTGACCTTGAATGTTCTCAGGTGCACCTGTTTGTTGAAGCATTGCTTGACCCTCATTTGTTTGCTGCAGTTCTTGTCTATGCCTCCAATCTGACTTCTTCCAACAAATCAAGTTGTTCCTCCAACCTTCTATCATTGGATTCTTGCTCGAAGTGTTGAATCCTGTAGGTGGGGATTTTGATCTCTACTGGTGGCATCGCCTCGTGGCCATAAGTGAGGGTGAAAGGTGTTTCAACCATCGGCCTTTTCACTGTGACCCACAAGGCAGCATGAAGGTCTTCTGCCCATGCCTCGTCAAGTAGCATCTTGAGCATTCCCATCAATGTTTTGTTGGTCACCTCCACTAGCCCATTAGACTGGGGGTGTCCTTGGGATGAGTACTGAAACTCAATCCTGAATTCTCAACACCAATTACGGAAGTGATCGGAATTAAATTGTCTCTTGTTATCCGATATGACCATCTTCCATAGGAATCGTGTGATGTTGTTCACCGTGATGCTTGCTAGGGCGTCGGCCTCGATCCACTTGGAGAGTAGTCCACAACTACTACGACAAACATTACTCCTCCCTTGACAGGGGGTGGGTTGACCAGGTTAATTCCCCACTGGACTAAAGGCCAAGGTGAAGTGATTAAGGTCAATTCTTCCGATGGGTAGTGGGGCACCTTAGCATATTCTTGACACTTCTGGCATTTCCGCACATACTCCTTGACATCTCGCAGGGCCTGGAGCTAGTAATACCCAGCCCTTAGTACCTTTCCGGCCAGTGCCTTTCCTCCCAAGTGATTGCCACAGATCCCTTCATGTATTTTTGCCTACACATACTGCACTTCTTCATAGGAGATGCACCTCAAGAGAGGTGTCGAGTGGCCCCTCCGATATAGAACTTCCTCAATCAGAGTGTAACGCGCTGCTCAGTTTCTGATCTTTCTGGCCTCGTGCCTATCCTCCTCATTTGTATCCAAGTACTTGAGTATGTTCCCTGCCCAATCTAGGGCTCCGTGCTGTATCTCCATTACCTCAATCCCTACGGCAAGTACTTCAATAGTTTGGACCATTGTATGCTCTAGTAGGGGAAGTCTTTTTGTCTGGACGCCACGCGCCCTAGCTTATTGGCTTTCTAATTTTCTGTCCTTAGCACCTGCTAAATCTGTAAGTACTTGAAATGGGGCTCTCGGCCTCTACTAGTGCCAAGTATTTTTTTCAATTTTTCGCTCTTTATGGCAAACCCTCCTCGCACTTGATTGACCACCACCTGAGAGGCGGCTCGTATTTCAATTTCGATGGCACCTCTAGACCTGGCTACCGCCAGATCCGAAAGCAACGCTTCATATTCCTCTTCGTTGTTCGTGGTTTTGAATGCCAATTTGATGGTGTAGTTGTACTCCTCTCCCTTAGATGTAACGATATGCACCCCCAATCCCCTTCCAGCTCAGCAAGATGAGTCATCCACGAAAACTTGTCAGGGTTTCAAGGGAGGTGCATGATCTCTCTCTGCCAGGAAACTTGTAAATTTAGCAACCGTCTGCTAGCACTTGCCCCTTGATGGTGTACCTTGGTGCATAGTCAATGTCAAATTCACTCAGCTCTACTGCTCACTTCATGAGCTGGCCTAACGCATCCGGTCGTTGCAGGATCTTTTTCAGGGGGGTCTTTTTGAGGACCCTTACTAGGTGAGCTTGGAAGTACGGGCGCAACTTTCGTGTGGTTACTACCAGTGCAAAGGCCAGTTGCTATATGCGGGGGTATCTAGCTTCGGCCCCACGATATGCTCGGTTGGTGTAGTAGACCAATCTCTGGACTCCATGCTCTTCGCGTACTAATGAGGAAGAGACTGCCTGGAAGGAGACTACCAAGTACAGGGTCAGCATCTCCCCACACCGGGGTTGGCTGAAGAGTGAGGGGCTCGTGAGGTACTTCTTGAGAGCTTCGAACGCCAGGTCGCACTCACTGTCCCATATATGTGCTTTTTGCATGACCTTGAAGAAAGGCAAGCACTTGTCGGTGGATCTTGACACAAACCTGTTGAGAGCTGCCACTCGCCTGACCAGCCTTTGCACCTCGTTTATGCTTCAGGGTGGGGCCATGTTGAGGATGGCCTCCACTTTCTTGGGGTTGGCTTCGATTTCGCATTTCGACACCATGAATCCCAAGAACTTCCCCAATTCGACACCGAAGGCACACTTTGTCGGGTTCAACTTCATCTGGTACTGCCTCAATATAGCGAAAGTCTCCCTCAGATCATTCAAGTGTTGTTCTAGAGTCCCATTCTTGACCAACAGGTCGTCCACATAGACCTCTATATTTCTTCCTACATGATTTTTGAACATGCAGTTGACCAGCCGCTGGTAGGGGCGCCCGCGTTCTTTAGCCCAAAAGGCATTGCCGTGTAATAATACAGGCCCCATTCGATGATGAAGGAAGTTTTCTCCTCGTCCTCAGGGTTCATGCGAATCTGGTTATACCCAGAGTAGGCGTCCATGAAGATGAGCATACGGTGGCCTGCCGTGGAGTCGACGATTAGGTCGATGCGGGGAAGTGGGAAGATGTCCTTCGAGCAGGCTTTGTTAAGGTCGGTGAAGTCGACGCACATTCTCCATTTTTCACTCGGTTTGTTTACGAGCACCACGTTGGACAGCCCTTCTGGATAGTGGGCTTCTCGGATGAATCCATCAGCTAACAGATGGTTCACTTCCTTAACTATGGCAACGTTCTTTTTTGAACTGACACTTCAGCGTTTCTGCTTCACTTCTTTGGCCTTTAGGTATACGCTAAGGCTATGTTGTATGATATCAGGGTCTATTATGGGCATGTCCTTGTGGCTCCAAGCAAATACGTTCTGGTGCTTGGCGAAGAGTTGTTGTATGGTGCTCCGCGCCTTAGATGTCATTTTACTACCGACCCTTGCCATGGCTTATGGTCGGTCTTATTTGAGGGGAATGAATTCCAACATCTCGTTTGGTTCCACCTTTATGAGCCTATGCACATCTCGAACCTAGCCTTCGGCTGGTGCATAGACAGGAGGCAGTGGTAAGATGCAATCATCCATCGTAGGGCACACTGCGCTTACCCCGCCATTCGGAGGCATATCTTCGGGGGTGTGCTCCCACCTTTCTGCCGCAACATCCCTTTCGATCGTGAGAGTTTGGTTTTCTCACTGGTCAGCTTCCATGTTCATCAACACTATTAGTGGGCTTCCAAGTTGTTTGGAACAGGTTGTTACAGGCATACAAAATACATGCAAGATCTATAAAGATCCCACAAACGGTGCCACTGTTAACGTCGTATTTCGTACGCCTTTGGGCCAGGTTCTAGTAGCTGAGGTCTTCAAAACTTGGGTCTACAAAAATAGAGAAGAAGCCAACTAGGAGAGGGTGGCCTTGGGGCAGGGAGTTTCCGATGCCAAAGTCAGAAAATTCACTTGGAAGTTTGTAAATAATTGAGTGAGTCTAGGGATCAGAAAGAGTTTCTTGTACTCGAGAGTTGTTATTTATACCAGGGTCTGGGAAGGGGACAAATCGTGTCTGTCCCTATGGAGTCTGTGCCCTTTGTACTGTTCCTCTTGTCAGAATCCATTAATGAGATGTGGTTCTGCAACGACATCATTAATGTGGTGTGTAGCTCAAGTAGTGGCACCATTAATGTGGCGTGATTCCCTGACCTTGCTTTATCTTTCGTAATCCGTCAATGTTCCTGTGTCAGAGGATTGAGGGTTCTCCATATTTCATGCTCTACTCTATACAAATTTCCATGATTGGAGTGTGGCTAAGCGATGTCAGGCATGTCCGTCCCATCAACCACTTGATTACTTTTCCTTGTAAACGTCTTGCTTCATGGGTGATCTTGGACCTTAGGGGTCGGGTATTGAGCCGAGGCCTAGTGGGCTTGTAAAGTGGGGAAAAACCCCCTTACAATCTCCATCAAACCCCTTCCTGATTGAATCATTGATCATAATATCAACCTAAATAGGTTGGATGTCGGTAACTTTTGTAATAGACCTTGAAGGCCACTTTCTAATGTGTGGTAATTGTGAATAAAGTAATGCTTAGCAATTTTTGGTTTTGGTTTTGAATTGTATAGATACTATTGATGATGTTGTTACTGTTTGCAACAAGTTCGGTCAAGAAATTACACCATTAGGGCAAAAAGAAACTAAATTAAATTTTGAATGAATAATTTGCAATAATCTTATTCTACTTCAATAATCTCCCTTCAATCATGAATGAATAACTGATTTTAAACTCGTCCATTAAGTATATTTGCAAGAATCCCAACTTTTCTAAGGACGATATGCCAATATTATTAATAATCCTTAGTTTTGATGGATGAATACCTTATACAAAAAGAGCCTAGGGTTACAAAGCTCTATTAGAACCCATAGGTTGCCATATCAAGTTGCAAAAAACATGTGAGGGCCATACCTAATGCAAAATAGGGCGGACCAGACGTGGAGTTGAAGGAAAGGCAAAGACGAGAATCACTCCAATGGTTTTAGGAACTAGCAGTCGGAGACACTAAGTGCAGCTAGTCCAAAATCTAGGCAAGTAAGCACTCTGTGGGAATTCGGCTGAAATGTCCTGGAGCAAGGTAGAGATGAGGAACTCAACCATGGTAGGCCAGCTAGAAGAGCCGCCTACTGTGAGGAGCTGAAGTGGTTGGTCAACTCAGAAGGAGAGTTACCTGCTAAGGCGAGAAATTATCACTCACTAAAGAGAAACTACGAACAACTACTAACACAACCAGACATGGAAACTTTTCGGAATAACACAAAAGGGTTCAAAAGGGTGTCAGCATAGTACTCAAAGCCATACCCCATCCGAAGGGTCGCGTCAAGAGTGGGACTACAATTAAAGGTAAAGGCACGGCAAGTCTTGTCAATTGGACGCAGATGCATGGCCCACTGCCACATGGAAAGCCCTTGTTCAAGAAGGGATGGAGGAGTTGGTGGACCATATGGGTGTGCGGACCATACCTTGGTCACCTATCTCTGTCATCCTACAATATGACAAGATAGGGATGAAAGACTCCTATCCAAACATATATTGAGTCAGAGATACGTCAAAGAGGACATCTGGCATTTTCACTCTATTTAAAGGACCTAGACGTGGGACAATATATCACTTTTGAGACTTTATCCACTAAGGAGCTTAAGAAAGCGATTGTTGCGAAAAGAGAGGAGCAAGAAGACAATGAGAGGACTTTCAACGTAGGAAGGTAGGTTAGCTTATGAGACAGTGTTGGGTAATGGGGGGTGAATGTTGTGCATGAGAGACATTGCATCATCTATGTAATCACATGCCCTTTTTTTTTTCTACAAGCATAAATAAATATCTGCAGCACTGTTTCTAGTTATAATTACTTGTTGATTTCTTATGCGACCAATGTTTTCAATGCTTTTAATTGCTTTTTGCTACTGATGATGATATCTTGTTGGGAGCCCTGGATACCTATGAGCAATGGTGAAAGTGAATGCCTATGTGCAAACCACAATATTTGACACTATACTAGTTTTTACAAGTCTTCTATTATATGGGATGGGTAACTCCTCGTTATAATAGTACTATTGAGTTTTTATCTATTTAGCATAAAAAATGGCTACATCCAAAGAGGGTGATTACTTGTCAAGCCTATGTATATATATGTTCTCACTGAAAGGACGATTCCTCGTCAGGTTTTGACGATGGATGCAGCTGCAAGAGAGAGGGTGATACCTCCCTATGCACATAAGTGCTATTCTAGTATTTCCATGAAATATTTTCATTGCATCTCCGATAGCATTATCTTTCATTAACGGTCTTGTCATAGCTGTCTAACCTACCTATAGTTTCATTGTTGGGACCATAGACATTAATGCAGGCTCAAACCCCTATTTGACGCTTGAGGAAGAGGAGTCATTCTCGCCCGAGTCCTGACTAAGGAGAGACTAGGACCCCTCTTAGAACCAATGTTCACCATAGCTACTCTGTACCTTTTATAGGATGTCTATAAGTGAGCCGAGTGCTCATTTGTAATATAGTCGGCCGCCTATGGCTACTAACTCTATGTATCCTGAAAGATGTAATGTTTTGAAGAAGTTATGAAGGGCAAGAAACCCCTTTTTTTATGAAGTCTAGTTTCTTGTTTTGTAAAATGACATAATAAAACCTTACCACAATAATTGCATGTAACTTTTTGCTCAATGGAATCCCCGCCCTCAATCCTAGTGAAATGCTGCCATACTTTTGATCTACCCAATCTTTTATGTTTGATAAAAGGGTGAATACTAGGACTAACTATAGGCAGAAAGCAATCCAAACTTCGAGGTAGAGAGCTATCCAAGTGTATCACATCGAGGATTGATTCAAACCTTGATGAATGTATAGTAGCACTAGATTCCATAAGACTCAATTGCAATTTGAGATAAAGCAATCATCATCAATCAAACATATATATGTGTGTCGATAGGTATAATATTAAATTTAATGTATCTTTATTTTAATTAATTGCAATGTATTAACATAAGAAGCAGAGAGACCTAAAGAGAGGCCCAAGTGTTGTTGATTAAAACAAGCCAAAACCAGTCATTTGTAAGGGAAATATGTGAAGAGGAGTTCACTCACAAGATTAAATTTGATTACAGAAAAGACCATGGCCTAGAGAGTGGGTATCAAACTTGTGTTCTCACAACTCAAGTTTAAATTGGTAGCTCCTTATTTTATTCTTAAGAGTGCATTTTAAGTTACTGAACACACATAACCATTTAAATGTGCACAAGTACATGAATATAAATAAAAGTCCAATTAATAAGAAAAATAGAAATGCTTACAAAATTTCAGGGGCTTTAAAAAAGCACGAGCTAGTGCCACACGCTGCTTTTCACCACCACTTAATTGCAAATAAAATTCACTCAATCTGTTAAGGATAGTTCGTCTATTATGGAAACTTCTGCTATGGAAACCTGCAGCAAATCATGCACATCATCCTCAAGTCAATGCAGCAAGAATACTCAAGAAGGAAACAAATAACTTTTTGATTGTTTTAGAATATTCTGTCATTAAGTCTCTTGATTGTAATTCTTCGAATTCATAATATAAATAAAGTCTTCATCCTACAGCAAATGTATGCTGAGGAGTTCTCATTTGTGTGTTTTACTTCTGCACAAACCAAGGTCTCCAAACCTTGTCATGGTATTAGAGAATACCTAGGACTTGCGTCCATCCTTTTTTTTTTTCTATGGAGCCTCAATCGTCCTCTCCTTCTTCCCTGCCATTTAACATGATGGTTCATATGTTAACCATCAAACTCAGCTCTACAAATTATCTGCTTTGGAAGAGCCAATTTTTACCTCTTCTTACTAGTCAAAATTTACTCGGGTATGTTGATGGTTCTAATCCTTCCCCACCACCCACTGTTCTCGATGCCAATAATACATCCATCCCAAATCCTCAATATTCTACTTGGCATCAAACTGATCAACTCATTCTTAGCCTAATTTTTTCTTCACTCACGGAAGAAGCCATGACTGAAGTCCTCGGCTTAACATCTGCTTTTAAAGCTTGGCAAACACTTGAAGCCTCTTTCTCTCATAAGTCCAAAACTCGAGAGATTCAATTAAAAGATGAACTCCAACTGATGAAGAAAGGCACTCGCAGCGTTGGTGATTATTCCCGTGCCTTCAAAAATCTGTGTGATCAACTTCATGTTGTGGGTCGTCCTGTTGATGAAACCGATAAGGTGCACTGGTTTCTACATGGCTTAGGGGCTGAATTCTCCTATTTTTCCACCACTATGATGTCTCAAACACCACTGCCCCTGTTGAAAGATCTTGTGCCAAAAGCTCAAAGTCATGATTTATTTGTTAAATCTCTTGATTCTCAAGCAGGACATCTCACTGCATTCACTGCTCATCGAGGAGCTAGGCAGTCCTCTCGTGGTGCTCGTGGTGCTCGTGGTGATGGTCGCTCTGGCCATGGTCATGGATTTCAGTCCACCAACTCTCACAGCAACTCTCGATCTCAACACTCTCATCTCGTCCACCACCCTCATCTCGACCTACTTGTCAGATTTGTGGCAAACTTGGCCATGTTGCTTCTGTTTGTTGGGATCGATATGAGCATTCACAAACTGCTAATGTAGCTGAAGCCTTCTCCTCTTGTTCACTGCAAGATTCTCCAGATTTTGACTGGTACACTGACAATGGTGCTTCTTCTCATATGACCAATGATGCAAATCAGTTATCCAGTGTTTCCCCTTACTTAGGCTCAGATCAAGTGGTCGTTGGCAATGGTGCTTCTCTTCCTATAACACATACAGGTTCCCTCTCTCATAACTCTTCCTCTGGCTCTCTTATTTTCAAAGATGTTCTTGTTGTTCCCTCTCTCACCAAAAACTTAATTTCCATTAGCAAGTTAACTTCTGATAATCATTACTCAATTACATTTTCTGGTTCTGGCTTTATTATACAGGACCTTCAAATGGGAGTGGTGTTGGGAGCCAGTAGTCTGAAACATGGTCTCTATGTTGTTCATCGTGCTCATCATGCCTTTCTCCTTGCGTGCCACCAATATTCATGCTTCCTTTTATATCTGGCATGCTCGTTTGAGTCATACGGCTACTCGCACTATTGAAACTCTCAACAAAGATGGTGTCATTTCTATTTCTTGCTCTATGTTATCTACCAATTTATGTAATAGTTGCCAATTAGGCAAAAGTCACTGTTTGCCTTTTTCCATGAATGAAAAGCATAGTTCTCTTCCTTTTGAATTACTTCATTGTGATCTATTGGGTCCCTCTCCCACTACTTTTTCTTTTGGTTTCCGTTATTATGTTATTTTTGTGGATGATCATTCTCGCTTTACATGGTTCTATCCATTTCAACAAAAATCTGATTTCTTTCCCATCTTTGTTAAATTTCATAATCTTATTCAAAATCAATTTTCTCACAAACTCAAAACCTTCCAAAGTGATGGTGGTACAAAATTTACTAATAATAAGTTTCGGCAATACTTGTCCTCTTTTGGCATTGAGCATCGCTTCAGTTGTCCCTATACGCCTGCTCAAAATGGTCATGCTGAACGCAAACATCACCACATAACTGAGATAGGTCTCACTCTTCTTTTTCATGCTCATGAGCCTACCTCTCTTTGGGTTGAAGCCTTTTCTACTGTTGTGTATATTATCAATCGGCTTCCAACACCAACTCTCCAAGGTCAATCACCCTTTTGTTGTGTTATATGGGATGTCACCCTCCTATACTCACTTTCGCACATTTGGTTGCTTGTGTTATCCTTTTCTTTGTCATTATGCTCCACACAAGCTTGCTCCTAAGTCAACTCCATGTGTCTTTGTTGGGTACAGCTCCACGCATAAAGGCTTTTGCTGTTTGGATCGTCAAACTCAACGTGTTTTTGTCTCTCGTCAAGTTGTATTTGATGAAACTCACTTCCCTTTTGCTGGAACTACTTCAGTCCCTCCCAACTCCTTAAGTGATTTTCTACTTTTTTCGAATACTCCTCACTCTCTGCCATCATATTATTATGGTCGTCCTTCTTTTTCTTCTGCAAGTTCTCAATCATCCCCTGCTACTACTTCTTGCGCCCCATGTATTGCTGATTATCCCCTTGTCATGCCTTCTACATCAGTTTCTTCACCACCGAATGCTACTACGAGTTCTGCACCTGCTGCAATTTCTGCACCTGCTTCAATTTCAGCAACACCGCCACCCTCTCATGCAATTGATCTCTCTTGCAATACTCATCCCATGACCACTCGGTCAAAGTCTGGTGTTTCAAAGCCCAAAGCATATCATAGTGTCACCAATTTGCCTCATACATCCTTTTTTCAATCATTAATTGCATTGAAGGAACCTCGTGGCTTCAAAAATGCTTCTAAACATTCTGAGTGGGTTTCGGCTATGGATGAAGAAATTAAGGCCTTGCACTCTAATAATACTTGGTCTTTGGTGCCTCGCCTACCTAACAAAAATGTTGTTGGCTGCCGTTGGGTCTTTCGTACCAAGCTTCTTCCCAGTGGTTCTGTTGAGCGCTATAAAGCGTGCCTTGTTGCTAAAGGCTACACTCAACTTCCTGGTTTTGATTATGATGAAACCTTTAGCCCTATTGTGAAAGCTGCCACCGTGCGTTTAATTCTTTCTCTTGCCATTTCTGCAGGTTGGCCATTGCGTCAACTAGATGTCAAAAATGCTTTTCTTCATGATACTCTTAATGAGGAAGTTTATATGGATCAACCTCCTAACCATATTGATCCACGTTTTCATCATCATGTTTGTCGTCTTCAACGTGCTCTTTATGGTCTTAAGCAAGCACCCCGTGCTTGGTTCCAGAGGTTCAATAATTTTTTGCTTAAATTTGGTTTTGTTCCTAGCCGAGCTGACTCCTCATTATTTGTGTATCACACATCTGCTGGCACCATTTATCTTCTCCTTTATGTTGATGACATAGTTATTACCGACAGCAACCCTAAACTTCTTGCCAATTTTCTTACTCGCCTTAGCAATGAATTTGCTATGAAGGATCTAGGGGCTCTTCATCATTTCATTGAGGTTCAATCTACTTCCTCTGGTTTATTTCTTAGTCAAACAAAATATGCAGTTGACATCCTTCACCGAGCAGCCATGACAGATTGCAAGCCCATTGCTACTCCTATGGTAGTTGGTCAAAACCTCACTCAAGATGGCTCTCTCTTCTCCAATCCGACACTTTATCAATCCATTGTTGGGGCTCTACAATATTTGGTCATCACACGTCCTGAGCTTGCTTATAGTGTCAACATAGTTTGTCAACATATGCATGCCCCTACAGACGACCACTTCCGTGCAAAGGGCACTCTCCATTTTGGTTTGAATCTCTACTCTCATCCCTCTTGGCAACTTCTTGCCTATTCCGATGCCGATTGGGCTGACTGCCCCAACACTAGCCGCTCTACATCTAGTTATGCCATCTATCTTGGTCCGAATTCAGTTTCCCGCAGTAGTGCAGAATCTGAATATCGATCACTTGCTTTAGCCGCAGCCGAAGTCACCTGGCTTACTCATCTGCTTCATGATCCACATATTTCTCTCTCGGCTACTCCTACTATATTTCTGTGATAACCAAAGTGCCATTTCCATGTCGACTAACCCAGTCTCTCATGCTCGTTCCAAGCATATTGATCTTGATTATCACTTTATGTGTGAGAAAGTAACTGCTGGACTACTATGTGTTAACTTTGTTCCCTCTAATCTTCAGATTGCAGATCTATTCACTAAGAGTGTCTCTCAGTCTCAATTCTTTTTCTTCCGATCCAAGCTTTACATCTCGCCTTGCCCCAAGGTCAGCTTGCCCAGGGGGGTGTTAAGGATAGTTCATCTGTTATGGAAACTTCTGCTATAGAAACCTGCAGCAAATCATGCACATCATCCTCAAGTCAATGCAGTAAGAATACTCAAGAAGGAAACAAATAACTTTTTGATTGTTTTAGAATATTCTGTCATTAAGTCTCTTGATTGTAATTCTTCCAATTTATAATATAAATAAAGTCTTCATCTTACAACAAATGTATGCTAAGGAGTTCTCATTTGTGTTTTTTACTTCTGCACAAACCAAGGTCTCCAAACCTTGTCACAATCAATGAAAATTCTGAAATGACTCAAAAATGACAAACATAGGATTATAATGAGAAAGAATTGAAAAGAGATAGACAGATGATGTGAGTCTTTGTCTATCTTTCTCTATAATCACCAATTTTAATTAGACAATGAGAAAGAATCTCAATTCGATTACTGAAAAGTTCTTTCCCTCCTCCATATTGCATCTGCCTGCAACTGTGACTTGGTCAAAAATTAGGAAATTAATGGCTTTGAGTGGATCTTGTCTGCAGTGTTTGACATTAAAAGCCTACTCATATATCTAAACCCCTAAACCAGGGGCTATGTTCTGGGACAAGTATTTGGAATGGATAATGTCACTGTGATGGGGTTGTTGGCCCTTTTCATTTTTAGAATAATTGTTATGACGTTAATGGAGGATGTATACATAAAATAATGTACTAGCTAGGAATGATAATATATATAATCAATAACAATGGTAGAAATAGGGTATAAACTTTCTAGTGTTTTTTCTAATATCTTGTTTGAACCAGAGGAACAAAAACTACTCCCAAATAACAGATAGCAAATAAATCTCTAGTTTCTAAAAAATACAGCAACAATCCATTTTCTAAAGTTACTATTATTTTCTCACAAACCAAACAAAAAAATCCAAAACGCACGGTTTCCCTATATCTACTCATAAACCAGACAGCCAAGAAAACAAGAATGGAGACTCTACTAAGATGCAACAAAAATAAATCCAACACTCAAAAAAGAAAATAAACACAATCGTTCAACAACCACCATACAAACTAAAATTCTAACAGTTCATATCATCCTTACCTTCCGTCACATAGAGAGACAGGGTTTGTGAGAGCTGTGAAGTTGTGAGACAGTGACAAAGAGAGAGCCTTAAGAGAGTGAGAGAGCGAGGGAACTACCTCGTTTGTTTTCACAAATGAGATGAATTGAGATGAAAGTTGAATAAAAATATTGTTAGAATATATTTTTTAATATTATTTTTGTTTTGAGATTTGAAAAAATTGAATTATTTATTTTATTTTATATGAGAATTTGAAAAAGTTGTAATGATTAGATGAGATGAGATGAGATGAGATGAGATGAGATGAATTGTGAAAACAAATGAAGCTAAAAGAGTAAAGAATCGAAGACCTGGATTTTGAAAGGCTAGAAGCCAAATTCAACTAAATGAATAAAATGAAGCCGTTTAAAGTCGGGTATTTGACAATATGGTTATCAAATTTAGGGGTGTTAAAAAAAATGGAAAAACCGGTTGGACCGGACGGAACCGGTGAGTTTGGTCCGAATTTTAAGCATCAAAACTGGTGCGGTACCATTTTTCATATTTTGAAAATCGGTTTAAACCGAACCGGGCCAGTATATATATTTATAATTTTTTATATTATATTATATTATATACTATATTACTAATTAATATAACATAAAATCATAATCTTATCGTTCAAGTCTATTAATCTTATAACATAAAATTAATATAACATACGATAGAATATAAAAATAATCTTATAATTCTTAATATATAACATATAAATTTTAATATTAAATATAAAATTAATTGAACATAAAATTTTAATATTAAACACAAATATTATATTATGTTATTAATATAAACTTACTTTTTATATATATATATATTATATATATATATTAAAATCCCTCTGCATCATTCGACATTAATGAATTCAGTTGAAATGATTCCGAGTATCACTCAGAAACTTCATCTGATTCTCCCAACATTAACCTTAGTTGTAATGATTCATGTTGTAAACTTTTAGGTAAAACAATCAATGTCTTAACCAAAACTGAAGAACAAGAAAATCTTTTATTAACCTTGATTAGTCAAATTACTAATTCCGAGCTTAAATAAGAGTATCTTCATAAGCTCAAGAAAACGATGATTTGTCAAGAACATGAAACTTCTAAATCAAAAATTAGTTTTCAAAGAAATTTTAGAAAGATTTGAAAAAACAAAGCCTTAAGAAATTTCTACTATTAATTTACAACATGAAATTTTTTTTATTAAAAAAGAAATTGTTGAACTTAAAAGTGATATTAACAATCTCAAATTTGAAAATGATTCTTTTAAACAAAAATTATTATGTTTAAAAATTGATAAATAGTTTGATCAAGATATTCTTTCTAATAATGATGAGCAAATAAATGATTCAAATTCAAGTCAAAAGGAGGAAAAAATTTCTCCTTATCACAAAAATCAAATTTTCTTGATTTATCAAACTATTCCTCCCAAGTGGTTTTCTAAAGTTACTGTTATTGTTTGTTATGCATATGAATTTACTGTGATTGCTATGATTGATTCTGGATTAGATATGAATTGTATTCAAGAAATAATAATACCTAGTAAATATTATGAAAAAAATACTAAAAGATTATTCTCAACTAATGGGTCTCAGATGAAGATCAAGTATGAGCTCAATACTATTTATATCTGCTAGAATATTGTATGTTTTAAAATTCATTATGTTCTTGTTAAAATTCCTTTGTCTATAAAAGGGAACCTTACCTCAAAGAGCAAACAACTTCTTCTGTTAGCTAGTTCTCCCATCTCCCCTTGATACTACCTGTGTTCTTCCAAAAAATCCTTTCGCCTTTGAGTTTGTTAAGAAACCTATTTCCCCATCTTCATATTAATATTTTGTAAGTTGTTTCAGAATAAACATTATTATTTCCCTTACTAAGTACTTTCGTTTATTTTTCATTTATCACTATTTTTATTTATCTCCAGTCAATATATATATATATCAAAGATAAATACATTTTTTGCATAATAAATTATAATATATATTATTTTTATAAATATATTTTTACATATTTGATCATATATACTAATATAAAAAGTCTAGAATTTACATAGACTATAGTTCAATTCAATACTATATTAGTATATGTTAATTATTATAAAATAATATATTTATAATATAATATAAATAGACTAATAATTTAGTATAAGTAAACATATTATTACTAACATAGATAATCCGTAAAATCAGAAAAATCGGACCGAACCAGACCAAAATAGGAAAAACTAGAAGTTCCGGTTTCGGTAGTGAATCAGTCCAATATCAGTTCTTAAGATTTCAAAATTGGAATATACCAGTTTGGTTATAAAAAAAATGTATAAAACCGGTCCTAATCGAATTGGTTACACCCCTAATCAAATTCGTGTATTAGGTAATTACTCGACGAGATTCGATACATCTCGAAACCAATTCAAAAATTTTCATTTCTGACCCCATATGTTTCGAGTCGAGTTGGGCCGGGTAGGCAGTTTAAGATTGGATGAGGATTTTGTGAATAGTAAGTAATAAGATGATTTGTGAATAGTAGTGAGATATTCTGAGTTAAGTAATTATTAAATTTTGGGAAATGAGAGAGAAAAAGTTGAAAAAATATATTTTAAAGTTAAAATATTGTCAAAATATAATTTTTTAATATAATTTTTGTTTTAAAAATTGAAAAAGTTGATTTTTTTTTATTTGAAAATTTAAGAAAGTTGTAATGATTAGTTTGGAGAAATTGTTATGATTAGTCTTAAAGTTTGAAAGTTTTAATATGATTAGTTTGAAAGTTTTAAAATATTTGGGTCGAAAGTTGTAATATTATTTTTATTTTATTTTTAATATGGTTAGTTTGAAAGTTTTTAATGATATTTGATAAGGAAATGAGATAGAATAAGATGAGATGAGATATGTTTCCAAAACCTCTCAAGTTCAGCCCTAGCAAATCGCAATAGCTAACTACATATTAGAGCATAGGAAATGGTCTAATCATTGTAAAGTCTAAAATTTAGTTAAAAGTTGAGGTTTTGGCTAAAGTCAAATTCATTGAAAATATTAATCCACATTGAATTATATATCCTAAAGTCAAAATAATAATATAATATTATGTATCTTTTTAATAATTTTTTTTATATTTTTTTTTGTCAATGCAAGACTCATAGCTGCTAGTGTCTTACCAATAAGAAAATAAATAAATTCTTATGCGTCTTCTCCCCTCCCTCCGCCAGTCCCGTTTAATGTGAAGAATGAGGTTTCTATAGTCTAAATAAAAATAAAAGATTATAGATGTAAAGTGAAAATACTGTTAGTTACATGGCGATAACTTGGTTATATTTTGATCTCAACAAAAGAAAACCGAGAGACACGAAAGCGGTGAAAAGGGAACCGATCGGTTGGTGATATTTTTCAATAAAATATGTATTTGATTGATGAACATTAACTTGCCAACTACGATTTTACCTTAGATTTACAATAGTTCAAAATCTTTCCTACACCTTTTTAGCTAGCCCAATACAATACAAGTGACTTTAAACAAAATTTAACTATATTTTAAAGAAAATGATTTATACACAATATTTTAAATAATTATATTTTAAATTAAGAGTATTTTTATAAAATATCTTATAAAAATAATATAATTTTATAAAAATATTCTCATTTTATAATATTATCATATAATATATTGTGTATTCATATTTTAAATTTTACTGATATTTGATGAGTACTCTTACATTATAAAAGATAAAAGTTGGTACATGTTTTGTCGTACCCGGCATACCCTCCTTGTCTTTATAAAGACGTGGGGGGCGGATATGAAAGGCGTGTCGTTTTAGGACTCGACAATTTGTGCAAATTCTCGACCGTCCAACTCTCAGACCCGCCCCTTTTTCTGGAGCTTTCACAAGCTCTCTTTATTATTTTATTTTTTTGGTTTAAACTTTAAACTCCCCATCTATCTACTATTTCAGCAAGCAACAGCAAGCCCGGGGAGGGAACTCAAAAAGAAGTGTTCACCAACGAACTAGACTTTTGGACAGCAACCTCTGACTCTCGGACAACGGACACCGTTTCCAATGACTCTCGCCACTCCTCCGCTTCAGTCCAATCCCCATCCTCTCCTCTTCTCTCCCTCTAAACGACACCGTTTCCAACTTCTCGAGTTCCGCGTCTTCCGTCGCAGAAGAAGGCTCAAAACCTTTCCTTCCCGTCTTTCTCTCCGATCCCAATTTAATTTCCATCACCTTTTTCACGACCTTGTCTCCCAATTCCCTTCCCTCAACTCCATCGATTTCCTCGCTCCTCTCTCCCTCGGTTTCGCCTCAGCCTTTTCTCTTCATCGCTCACGGTTTAAACCTCCTCCCGTCGTCTTCAACGATGATGTCGGCGAGTGGACTCTTTTCGCCAGTCCGACCTCCTTTAACCGTTTTGTCTTCCTTCGGTGCCCGTCGATATCGTTCTCCGGGAGCGAGCTGTTGGAGGACGTCAACGAGAAGCTGGTGAAGGAGGACAGGCATTTCGTGAGTCTCAACAAGGGGAGGATGAAGATTCTTCTTGCGAGTTCCGAGGAGGAAGAGGAGTGGTTGGCGTATCAGAGAGTGTGTGTCAGTACCGACGATGGGGGTGTGATTTCCTTGGATTGGCCGGCCAACTTGGACTTGAATGAGGAGCAGGGATTGGACACCACGTTATTGCTCGTGCCGGGGACGCCACAGGGCAGCATGGATACCAACGTGAGGTCCTTTGTCTGCGAGGCGCTCCAGCGGGGTTGTTTTCCTGTGGTCATGAACCCCAGGGGTTGTGCGGGTTCGCCTCTCACCACGGCGCGGTAAGCGTCTGTCTTTTGTTCTTTCTATTAGTCTGTTTTTACTTTGGGTTGAGAGACGTGAGTCAATTGCTTGGCTTTTGTCGCATAGGAATGCTCTTTTGAGCTATTGCAATTATTGATATGGGTTTAAAATCGATTAGAGTAGGGAGTCATGGCTCACTCATACGAATGTGATCTCAATGAAGTTTTGGGTAGAACTACTGGTGCCTGTTCAGTAAAAATAAGTTTCATTGTTCTTCTAGAGAACTGGTTATCTTGAACTGAGTTTCACACTTGAGTTTTTTTGTTGGCACGGTAAACTTGAATCAGCGTCAGGCTCAGGTTCATGGGCAACATAATTATCTTATCCGGGTTTCTTTTGATCATTTCTGTCAAAAACAACTGATAGTAGGGCCTTCTTTACTATTTTATTTTTCTGTAGGTTATTTTCAGCTGCTGACAGCGATGATATCTCCACAGCTATACAGTTCATCAATGAGGCAAGACCATGTGAGACATTGATGGCCGTGGGCTGGGGATATGGTGCAAATATGTTGACAAAGTACTTGGCAGAATCTGGAGAGAAAACGCCACTTACAGCTGCTACATGCATAGACAATCCTTTTGACTTAGAGGAGGCCACTAGGTCCTCTTCACATCACCTGGCTATTGATCAGAAGCTCACTGGTGGACTAATAGATATTCTCAGATCTAACAAGGTTGCTTTCAGCCTTCTGTCTTCTTTGCTTCATTCCCTTCCATTCTGCAGTGTTGAACTTTGAATAAACAGAATGATTGTTTTGGTATGCTTTAGATTGTTTCAGCCATATCACATTCATAATATACCTCTTTATGGTATATTATGATAGGTGTTTTAACAACAAGGAGCATGCAGTGGGGGAAATCTGGATTTATTTGTATTCTCTCTTTTACAGTGGTTTTCTGCTATAGTACTAAAGGGTGGGAATGTTCATGAGTTTTTGTCTACATTCCAGCTTTCTAGAATGTAATTAGGTGTCTCATTTTGTATACATCCTGTGTACATGGGCTTTGCCTAGTTTCATTCGATTCAATAAAGTTTCTTATATAAAAAAAAAAATATACCTCTTTATGGTATGAAGTTATGCTTAACAACTACTAATTTTCTAGGAGCTATTTCAAGGCAAAGCAAAAGGGTTTAATGTGGAGAAGGCTCTGTTGGCAACGTCTGTCCGTGATTTTGAAAAATCAATATCTATGGTTTCTTATGGGTTTGATGCATTAGAAGATTTTTATTCACAGTCTAGCACAAGAGATGCAGTTGGGAAGGTGAAGATTCCTGTTCTATATATACAGGTTAAACTTCTTTAACTCTAGTTCCATCTTGCTTTAATATTTGTACAAGACTAGTCTTTTTTTTTTCTTTTGATAAGTACAAGTTTAGTCATGTCTTGTATTTCCTTGCTGTTTAAAATCTCTATATGGATACTATGCTTATATCAACCAAAGATTTTGCTGGCATACTTCAAATATAATTTCAAGCTTTGCTAAATTCTCAGAAGTTTCCCGTTAAACAGAAAACTGGAGAAAGAAAAAATAATAATAATAATTCCAGTCCGATGAAACTCAGGAAGTCTGGAGATGATATTTCTGTTCGAAACAATGAAATGAGGTGCAAAAAGAGGTTGTCAAGTTCCTAATATTTCACTAGGTGCAAAGTCATCAAAGATACTTGTATCACTTCATTTGAATACCCTTTTCTTGCTTGAGGTTTTTACCTTAGCAGCAGCCTTGGCCATGCGACTTGAAAATTCCCAAATTTTTCTAATGTCGAAACATCTTTATTTCATATGATATTTACTAGCTTGTAGTAATTTGAAATGTCTAGAATTTTTATCTTATTAAAAAATAATGTCTAGAAGTTATATAGTTCATAACCACCACCCCACCAAGCAGGAGAAAGTTCTAACTCATTCAAAATTTATCAATTTATCAGAATGATGATGGGATGGTGCCACTATTATCTATTCCCCGTGGTTTGATAGCGGAAAATCCATTTACAAGTCTGCTCTTTTGTTCTTCTATGCCTTCTAGTATTGTTGCATGTGGCAAATCTGCTCTGTCCTGGTGCCAGCATCTTACGATTGAGGTATAGTTTTATTAATTTTCTTAATATCTTGTATATAAAAAAAAACTTCTTTGTATCTTAACCGAAAGTAGGGTGCTCTTTGCAGTGAATTGATAACATAAAATTTCTCTAATTTCCCTTTCAAATATTGCCTGTTTTGACTTAATTAATGTGTATGCATTTATCTTACAAAGCATGTTGAGATTAAGTACATGATATTTTCTGGGTTCTTTGCTAATGTTTGATTGAGTCCAGTTTAAGTGTATGATATTGGTTTATCATTGAGTTCAATTTCATTTCCATGTCCTTGACTTTTCTGAAATCCTAACGAAAGATTGTTTTTTCACATTAATTGAAACTTGTTGATCCATAGATAAACATTTGATTTGTGCCGAAGCGAAGTCTTGCAATAAGGAAGTTCAGATTTTGCTCATATTTGATATCCGATGAAGCATAGATTTCTTTGTTGTTTTTAACCAATGGATTTCTCGTGCATTTTATTTTTCTTTTCCTCTTTTTTAGAAGCTCAGTCCCTCAGTCCAGGTCAGCTCATGATTTTGTCTCTAATTGAGCTGTCTAAATTTCTCAGCTTGTCTTGCGATGCCATAAATTTCTGGGCTTGCCGATGGTAACAACAGCAATAACTATAATCTGGAAATCATACTTCCCATTTTCGATGATATTATCTAAAGCAATATTGATCCTTTTGTACATGGAAAGTAGAGAAGTATTACAATATGATGGACCTTCCATCTGGAACATAGTTATTGGTGAATGTTGATATCAACATGTTAGACACTTTGTGATATGCAATTGTAAAATACTACTCTTCTAGGTTGGGATTGGGGGGTGGGGACATCATATGAAGTTATTGAATGCCAATCCCTATTTTTATATGGGACTTTCATTTAGTCTTTGTACTTCTAGGGTTGAGGCATGTACTTGATACTTCTTAGTGATGCCTATGGCCCCACACTCCACTGGTAAAGTTTGTATTTGTTGCCCAGATGACTAACCCAAGAGGAGGGGGGGTGAATTGGGTTTGTTTTAAAAAATTAACAATTATAAATCAAATACACAATATAAAATGTGAACAGGATACTAAGCAGTAGTAAATATAAAGAGGGTAAGAGAGATGAAAACATAGTATTTTAACGAGGTTCAACCCTACTGCTTACGTCCTTGCCTCAAGCTACCCTTTGAGGATTCCCAAATTCACTATTTAACCTTCTTTAGTTGGAAATAGAAACCTATTACACATTTGAGCAACACTGTTTCAAAGAATTTGTGCAGAATACCTTTTACACTTAAAATCTCCTTGCGAGTGGTGATTTAACTATTCCCTATGTAGATCTGCTACTACACTCACAAGGGTTACACACTCTTATTGTTTATATAAGAGTTGATAGTGGGTAAGTTATCAGAGTACACTCCTGAATGAGTGAAACGAAAACCATACAGTGCAAACTATATCTCTCTCAAAATGAACAAGTGTTAAGGCTCAACGCTTAGAAAAGAGAGATTGAAAACTTTTGATGAATGAATGTTGTAAATCTTGTAGTTGTGTGACTTTGAAGATCTCAAATGAGCTATTTATAGACATATGAGACTTCATTTTCAAATTTAAAAAGATTCAAATGTGAAAAAGGAGCATCATTCATTTTAACAAAAATTTCAAACACATTCATTTTTCAAAATTTTCAAATAAGAGTTTCTACTTTTTTGCATATGTCAAAAGGAGAACCATTCACTTTTCAAAAATCTCAAACAAAAGCTTTTACCTTTTGCATATGTCAAAAAGTGCATCAATCACATTTCAAAATTTTCAAATAAAAGCTTCTACTTTTTGCATATGTAAAAAATAACATCAATTACTTTTCAAATTTTCAATATATCATGCGCATGTTAAAATGACAATCAATCATCTTTTAATTTTCAAATTTCAAACTTTCAAACATATCATGCACGTGAAGAATGACAATCAATCATCCTTCAAATTTTCAAATTGCAAACTTTCGATCATATCATGCACATGTGAAAAATGCAAGTTGATGTCTCATGAGAAAAGATTCTTTTTGAGTCTTAAACCTTTTTTGAATTTTGAAAGAGATGTACAAAAATACTCTTAAGAGCTTCATTTGTAAGCTTGTTCTCTTTCTTGCTCATGCTTGATATGTTGATGTCCTTGACTCCATTTTGTGGACAACTTGAGACTATTTTTGTTAAAGACCCAAAAATTGATCCAAAAGCCTGGACTGTTGGATACTAATTTGGTTAAAACCTTCAGGATCATAACATTCCACTATGCTTCCAAATCCGACACCTACGGTGACCCATTCTATCAACACTGACACTGTGGTAGCCCTTTCCTGCTGCGGCACTTGAAATCATCTTGCTAAAAGCTTGTATTACAAAAACAAAAAGTAGCTGAGATAGAGGGTCACCTTGTCTCAGTACTCGTAAGCTTTTGAAAAAGCCCTTTGGTGTGCCATTCACTAAGACCCAAAAACAAACAATAGAGATACACTGTTTAATCCAAGAACACCATTTCGAACCAAACCCACATCTCTTGAGCATATAGAGCAAAAATCTCCAATTATCACGGACATAGGCCTTCTTCTCCATATCAAGAATACACAAGAGCCCCACACTCCCGACTTGAGTCTACTATCCAAGCATTCGTTGGCAATAACACCGAATCAAGAATTTGCCTACCTTGGGCAAGGCATTTTGAGATTAACTTCTCAACCATCATGCTCAATCTATTTTCCAAAACTTTCGAAAGGGTCTTGTAAGCTCTGCTCACCAAGCTAATAGGGCAATAATCTTTTACTTCTGCAGCGCAAGATTTTTTTGTAATGAGAGCAATAAATGTTGCACTGAGACCCTCTTCGAACATACCATTTTCATGAAACTCATGAAAGACCCCCATTATATCTTATTTGATCACTTCCCAACTAGTTTGGAAAAAAGACAGAAAATCAATCCGGACCTAGAGCTTTGTCACCTGCCATGCTTCTTAATGTTTTTCTAATTTATGTTTCTTCAAAAGGCCTCTCAAGCTGTCAAGCTTCTTGCATTTCAAGAGCATCAAAATAAAGCCCATCTAGGTACGATCACCAGTTGAATTGTTCTAAAAGCAAAGTCTTGTAGTAGTTGACAACGTGTTTTTTTTATCTTGGTTTGGTTGGAAGAAACCACTCCATCAACCATCAACATCTCTATGACTTTGTTCCTCCTATGTGAGTTAGGCACCCGATGAAAAAACTTGGTGCATTTATCCTCTTCCTTCAACCAAAGTGCTCTCGACTTTTGTTTCCAAGATATTCTTCTAGTAGAGAAACCCTTTCAAGGTACGCAAACACTTGAATTTTACGAGCCCTCTCCGTTTAGACAATCCCCTCTCCTTCTCTACTCCCTCCAATCCTTTGAGTTCCTCAAAAGAGAGTAGACTTTTGAGCTTCCACATTGTCAAACACTTGCTCATTCTCTTCAAATGTTTCTCTAGAGACTTCAATTTACATGACATGATGTAATTTTGGAGTGCCATGAAATTGATAAGAAGACCACAATTGCCGAACGCAATCAAGGAAGCCATATGATTTTAGCCAGTTGTTTTCAAACTTAAAGTACGATGGGCCATCATGAATACCTCCACAATCAATAAGGATGAGAAAGTGATCTAAGCACAACCTAGGGAGTCACTTTTGGATAAGTTTCAGGTAATGTGCTTCCCATTCAAGTGATACCTGGAATCTATCGATCCTTGACCAAGAGGGGTGTTCTCAGTTGCTTGACCAACTGTAGGTGCCACCTACAAGAGGAAGATATAGTAAATCTTATTCATAGAGAAATCTACCATTAGTGAATTGAAGCTAGAATCACCCGATCGTTCACTTGGAAATCGAGTAATGTTAAAGTCACTACCAATACACCAAGGTAAATCCCATATATTTCTTAGGCTAGCCAATTCATCCCATAGTACTCTTCTTGCACGATGTAAGTTAGGATCATAAACACCTGCGAAGGCCCACTGATATCCATCCACAACGTTCTTGAACAAGCAAGCCACGATATAATCCTCCATACAATCTTCTTGCTTTTCCACCACTCTTTTATCCCACATCACTAAGATGCCATCGGATGCTCCATTGGATGGTAAATAATGCCACCCTACTTGATTACAACACCACAAACTCCTGATAGTGCTTCAAGGATAGATTCCAATTTTGTTTCTTGTAAGCAAATGATGTCTACTCTCCAACTACGTAATTGGTTTCTAATTTTGAGACATTTTTCCTTCTCATTCAGCCACCTTACATTCCATGAAACAATTTTCAGCTTCACAAAACAACATCCATTACCCTTCCATTCGATCTTCCACGGTTAGGACTCCTCTCTCCTACTCCCTCGTTGACTGTCCAGTTAAGTCTTTTTTAATTCTCTAGCTCTCTTCTTTGTTGAGTTGATACCACTTGGTGAGCTAGAGAGAGTCTGTCCAGCCTCTATAGCTGCAAGGAGAATTGGTCCTCAAAACCATCGCACAATATCGCTCCATTGTGTTGAATCTCCTTGGCTTTGTCTAAAACCCAATCAAAGACCTGAATTTTGCTTCTTGGGTTCGGAAAATTTAGTGGAGTAGGTGCTTCCCAATATACCTCCTCACTGACCAGAGGATTTACTTGCACATCACCCACCTTATCCGATACAAAAGGCAACATCCGCCATTGCTCTCCCTTGACCACATCCAAATCATACACGACCATAGCTTTACTTGGGATTATATTTTCCTCTGTATCACCCACTTCAGAAGCCCCACCCTTTGTTTGATCCTTCCCAGAGCTTAATAAATCACTTATATTTAGAGATGACTCTTTCTGGGATGTTTCCATCGTGTTCTCCTTTATTTGGAGCTACTGGGCGGCATTTTCTACTTCAAAAACAGAGTCAAGGTCATTAGTATTTGTCGCCGAAGCTGGTGCTGCCATTCCATTGGCCAGGACACTAGCCACTGACTTGCCTTCTTCCATCGGTGGGTTCTGTGTAGTCCCTATCTAGTTTAACGTTGGCTCCAATGGCTGTTTTGCACCGCTGGACGATGACTACATTTCAAAGCCCGCAACGTTCTGTACCACCAAGGCCCTTAGATCTTTGCGATTGTACCACTAAGGCCCCTTCGATCTTTGTGCTTGTACCACTATGCCCACAAGAATCTTGTACCATTGAGGCCCATGAACTTCTTGCCAACCGCTTCCTTCTCCTTTCTTCCCTGACTCAAGCCCAGGCCCATAACCTGGCCCATCTCCTTGTTTACCTGTTGCATTAAGCCACTAACTGTCTCTCGCAATTCTATCAGCTCTGTTTTGAGGTTGTGCATAGTCATCCTTTCTGCGTCACACCCATTTTCAGAGAGCCACCGTCCCTTCTTGCATAACCTCTGGTGGTTGTCGGCACCTTAGACCTCCTATCTCTGCAGGTCTCACAACCAGTAACTTTTTCCTTCCAAGAAATACCGATACTGCCCTGCATACTCTTGTTTTGCATCCCTTCTCATCGTGATTTCTCCTCAATTTTTCCGATGTCGCCGTTGGTGACTGGCAATGAGCATGAGACAACCTCTACATATGTTTTAGATGTCACTCCCCCACATGTATCCTTGCTCATTTTCTTTTTGGAAGTTTCAGCCCCTCCATACTTATTTGCTACATTTTTGCTTGCACTCCCACATAGCCCATGCAATTCCATAGCCATCTTCCTCCACGCCTTGCCTTCCACTTCTTCAAGGATGATGATACGGCTCTTTCTCCCACCACCTCTGTACTCAACTATAGTCAAGTATCTATGAAATGCGTTGGAGGATCTCTGTGCAAGAAAAGCGCTACTGCCTGAGTTGGATGTTCTGATGAACTCCTTGTCACCATCCGACCTGGAACATTGTTCTAAAGTTTTTGCAACCCATGATGCAGTTGGCCTGCTCACTAATGCCTTGTTTGTTTTCATAGATGAGATGAAATGAGCTGAGATGAGATGAAAATTAAAAAGTTGAATAAAATATTATTAGAATATATTTTTTTAACATCACTTATAAAAAAAAAATATTTTTTTAATATTATTTTTGTTTTGAAATTTAAAAAAGTTGAATTGTTTATTTTATTTTGTGTGGAAATTTAGAAAAGTTGTGATGATTATATGAGATGAGATAAGTGGAGATGAGATGAACTGTGAAAACAAACGAGGCCTAATAGTTCTTTAGTCACCTTTCTACCTCCCTCTCTCTATAATGCGTATATGGTAACCACCTTCAACTGAAATATCAAATATTTTTGTTTCAATAAGCACAACCTTCGAATATCCCATCCTTAAAACTTGCACCTCTGACTATGGTCGAAATAAAATCTAGAAATGGTAATGGTCACCGGTGAAGCTCATTGGTGTCAAGAAGCTTAGTTTAGCCTTCATTGCTAAGCTTAGTGTCTCTAAAATTACAAAATATTAAGTTTTGTGAGGAAAAGAACAATAATCATGTGTTTTTTTAAACTTTGTTAGATATTAAGAACAAGCTTTTACAGTTGACACTTTCTTCTGCTCCCAACTTATCAATCACAGCAAATGTGCTTGATATGATCTTCTGATTTTCCTGAAGATTTAGTTGATAATGGCAGTAGCAATGCTTTCTTTTTTCATCTGAAAAAACCCCAGTTGGAAAACTTGGTGGACTTAACCCTGTATACTTTCCAGTGATATTCTGATGTGTGGTCCATGCAGTGGCTTACAGCTGTGGAACTAGGACTTCTGAAGGGTCGCCATCCTCTTCTGAAAGATGTGGATGTTACCATTAACCCTTCAAAAGGCTTAGCTCTTGTTGAAGCTAGAGCATCCGATGAGAGTGGTGATATGGACAGGCTCTTGAATCTTACCGAATCAAACTCTCTGAATGGATATGCTGTAGATCCAATAAAAAATATGCTAGAAGAGAGGGATACTGCTGCTAGCATCCACTTGAGGTCTCTACGAGATTCACGAGAAAATTTGGAAGTTGAAGACATGCGAGTGCAAGAAGTGGAAAATGGTGCTTTGCAACATGTTAACTCAGTTGATGGAGAATTCATTATAGAGGAGGAAGTCAGTTCATCAGACGGTGAAAGAGATCAAGTGCTACAAACAGCACAAGTTGTTATGAATGTGCTTGATATATCCATGCCAGGTACCTTGACAGGAGAGACGAAAGAGAAGGTAATGCCTAGAATTTTGATTTACTTCATATTTTGTCATGATTCCACTTGGATTGTACTAATGTTCTTGTAACACCCCTTCCTGTAAGCATAGGAGTGTTACTAAATCATATAACATGTGCCAATAAGAGACTCAACATAATAGATTACCTCGTTTTTATTGAAATCATAAAGCTTGACCTTTGAAGTCTTGAAAACTTAAAATGATCTCATAACGTGAAATTTAGAGTTAATCCTATGTGTAAAGACACGTATTAGTGACGTTCGGAATTCTGTAAAACTCAGTCTAATGTCTGGCCCATCTGCTGAACGTCAACATCATCACCTAGGACGTCAAAAATATAAAAGCAAACAAAAACAAGCAGAAGACCCAAAAAATAGCAAATAATACTGTAAACATAACTAAATTAGGTTTGTACTTTGAAACCTCCATGCATATTACACTTACGTTGCATGAGGATCAATCATCAACATATAAGTAAGCACACAGCACATCCACAATTAATCATGGCAATTCTAACAGTGACTAAACACACAAAATGTTCATAGAGGAATAAACAATCAAATTAGGCAATCAATATGTTCTAATTTAACATGTTGGAAACTCTGGTCAACTCCTGTCATAAAACGAAGATCTTCCCTAATTTATACCCAAGATCTTGGTAGCCTCTTAATAAGGAATTTCCTAATTATTGCAGCTCTGGTTTTAGGTGTTTTCCAGGTAATATTCCATAACTCTAAATCATAAAACTTTCCTAATTTATTCTTATGTGCCGGCAGGCTCTAAAGGGTGTGATTTTCTGGGGTTCTTTTCAAGTCAATGCAGCTGTGACAGATTAGGAAACTTTTAAGGGCTGCCTTAGGCAAGTTTTCTCATTGAAACATGCTCTAAATGACTGTTATTACAGGAAAACGAATCTCTCAGTCTTAATAAAGTCAAAACAGCAATCAAATTTCACAAACATGCAATACAATAAATACATAAACCTAAAATAGTTGGGCTTATGGGCCTAACTTCGAAAATTCCCAACTTATGGGCCCAAAAGGCTTGGGGGTGACAGTCCTGTATGAAAAAACTGATGTTGGTATTGTATGATTTGCCTTATGTGTGAAGACAAAAATGGCTAAGTAATCTGGATTTACAGCATTTTGGATATTGTTTTTCACATTGTCATTTGAAATGTCAATCAACAATCTTTTCATTATCATTCTTTCTCATTAATGTATATGTGTAAAACATTGGCCCTTTCAACTATAGAGGAATATTAGATGTCTTTCGATAAATGACTTTCCATCCTTTTTTATGACACGGAACCTCACCAAGGTAGGGCCCTTCAAACCCACCTTTCTGGAGTAAACCCCAAATACATGACCCCACCCTCCAATATCTTGTATCAGGTAATCTAGCAGAACCCATAGTGTGGAATTGAATCCAGGATGTAGAGTGTACAGCTCATCCAAAGTCTGCCCTTTGACCACTATCACTTTCAATCTGCATTGCCGTGGTTAGACTCGATTATTAATAGGGTTTTGTCTACACCTATGAAGGGGGAGTAAAGTATTTCAAGAGCCACATGAAATTACTGGAGTCAATTAAAACTTTCCAGGACAAGTAATTGGCTTCCAAGTTTTGGTATGAGCTATTTGGTGCATATTTGGTATTATGTTGTTTTGAAACTGTTTTCAAAACCTGATTCACAAAAAATGTGTTCGTCAAACATGAGAGAGAGAGGGAGAGGGTGGCACAAAGGGGATCTATCCCATAGTGGGGGTGGATCTCCTCCACCTCAGTTGGGGTCCCACCGCCTTGCATGGTGGAGGGGAATCCACCACTCCCACCCTACACTGCCCGTGTGTAGGGGCACCTCCTCTTCCCATGAGCACTTTTATATCTTTTAATTTTTGGGGGGTATTTTTAGTGAGGTGGACACTTGGCAAGATTTTATTGGGTATCTTAATATTTTGTCCCTTTTTTAACCTTTTAATGTTTTGGGTCTTTTTTTTGTAGATCTAGTGCAGTTGACATGTGGCAAGATTTTATTGGGTATATTGATGGTATTGATGACAGTTGATTGTACTCAAAACCATTTAAAAAAAATATAATAACCTAAACAAATAAAAATCGAAACTAAAAATAAATCACAACCAATACATCCGGACCCATTTCCCAAAAGTTTTTGTTGAAATCAAAACAAGCCATTGATATTATGCATTTCATTTTCTAACATTTTGTGGTTCTCTTTGGCTTCTTGTGATTGTTGGTAGGGAGCACTAGATTAGATTCATCACTTCTGGCCTGAATTAATAGTCACACGATTGCTTGCAATAGTTCTTTTATATCTCTTAACATTATCTAGTAATTATATCCAGGTCTTGACTGCTATGAATCAAGGAGAGACACTTCTAAAAGCTTTGCAAGATGCTGTGCCAGAAGATGTTCGTGGAAAGCTTACAGCTGCTGCGACTGTAATTTTGCAGGCCCAAGGCACACACTTAAAATTTGATGGACTCCGTGATGTTGTTCAGATTCCGGATGTTCCATCAGGATTAAAATCAAATATCCAAGAGAAAGTAAGAAGATTATCAGATGCAGAAGGTATTGAAAAAGACCACAATTCTTCAGACCAGATAAAGCGGGCTGATGAAGTGACAGATTGCTCGACTTACGCACAACCTGGCTCAGAAAAACCTACTGCAGAACCTGAATCAGATTTCTCTGAGGAGAAATCACAAAGATCTGTAAATTTGGGTCAGTTTCAATCAAAAGGTGGTGATGGAGTTGGTGGAGTCGATATATCTGATTCAGTTAGGAAAGACAGCACTGAACTGGGGAATGATGATGAATCTGCTGATTTCTACAAAGAAAATCCTGCTCCATCTCTTGACTACGTTGAGAAGGGATTAGAAACAGGTGTTAACCCTAATTTTCCCAGTCAGACTGATAAGGCAGGCGGCAGCAAGGAAGAAACAATTAATGAGCAAAAAGACAAGGACAGTGGAACAGCTCAAATAGAGACAAGAGAGGAAAATAATAATAATAAAACTGAAGAGAAAACCGCAGATTCTTCAACTGACCAAAGTAAGGTGGCATCAGCCAGTGTAACAGAAGTATCTCTTGGGTCCTCCTCTGAGGCCCAAGTGATGGAAGGGGAAGATAATGATAATCAGAAGGAAAATAATGGTATGCAGCCTGTTCAGGATCAGAGTAAGGTTATCTCGGGTGATCCTAGTCCCCCTACCTTCAGTGTATCCCAAGCATTGGATGCTTTAACAGAGGTGGATGATTCCACACAAGTGGCTGTTAACAGTGTTTTTGGTGTACTAGAAAATATGCTAAATCAGTTGGAGGAGTGTTCAGACGAGGAAAATGGAGTCCAGGATAGGAATGATGTTGAAGACTCTGTTACTGAGACAGATAATGTTGTTGGCAATCAGATGTTGGAAGAGAAAGAAGAAAATGAAAGTGAACAGAGCATGCAGTCGGATACTTTGGGTGATCATCCTGTATATAATCACCATGTTGGCATGCAGTTACGCCATGTTCCAAGAATTGGAAGCATAGAGGAGGAAACCATGCAATACCTCAGTTCTTCTAATGGGAAAAGTATGGATATATCTCAGGGTATTAAGAACAATATCCATGTGAGAATGGGCAAAACCAAAAAGAAGGATCAATTAGTTGGTAGTAAACTTCTTGCTGATAAGACAGACAAGCTTAGACGTGTAACTAATATTCCAATGTACATAACTGCAAATCCATATGGGACCTCTTTTGACAACAAATACTTGCGCAAATATCTTGTTGCAAAGAAGCATTCAAAATCACTTGACTTGGATTCAACAACTGCTCTCTTGCTCGACTATTTTCCAGAAGAAGGTCAATGGAAGCTGTTGGAACAACCAGAAAATATTGGGATCTCCAATGGCGATGTTGATGAGAGTAAGTTTGAGGCGCCCTCACCTGCGAAGTCAAATGATTCAGAAAATTTTATTGAACCACCCTATGTCATATTTCATACTGAAAAGCAACAGGAACCAGTTGCGGAATATGAAACATCAGACCCCACTAATAGCAAAGTTGAAATTAGTGATGATAAATTAGTGGAGTTGATGGAATTTGTGAAAAATATTGTTATGGATTCATTGAAAGTTGAAGTTGGTCGTAGACTAGGCGCAATTGACATGAAAGAAATAAAACCCAGGCTTGCTAGAGATTTGGAACTTGTGGCAAATGCCGTGTCATTGGTTGTTGGACTTGAGGAGCATATTCGGTGTGCAGAAACTCCTATGCTCTGTACTTCAGGAAAGCTTGGGACTCTTCCTGGAAAGCATATTATTAGAGCCATTTCATCTGCTGTTCGGGACACCAGCTACTTGAGAAGAGTGCTCCCTATTGGTGTTATTGTAGGCTCTAGCTTAGCTGCCTTGAGAAAATCTTTCAATGTGGCTACAGTAAAAGAAAATAATCAGAGAGAAGTTCTGACCCATGTGCAAGGCAATAACTTGGGAGTAAAAACTCATAGTAAGGTTAGGGTGGCAGAGATTGATAAAAAGCCATTTATTAAATCTGGTCATAAAACTAGTTTGGGCAGTTCAGTAAATAGAGAAGTGGAAAAGGATGAATTGAAAAACCCAAGCAATCATACTGTCATGGTTGGTGCTGTAACGGCTGCACTAGGGGCTTCTGCTTTACTGGTGAGGCAGCAGGTAAGAGTTTTGTCTCTTTTGATGCTTTCATATTGTTCTTCCTTCGCTCTTTAAACTTGTATGGAAGTATGCTTGTATCAATCTTTGGAGCTCTAGGTGATGTGTCTGCCACACCAATCGTGCTTGGAGTTTGTACTCCAGGCATGTAAAGTTTCGACATGTACATTTTCCTCAAGCATAGCAGATCCACTTTGCATTTAAAAAGGAAAATAATATTTGCACTTTCTCCCTAGTTTTCATCCTTTAGTTTGACATCCTGTAATTATTACTAAGAAGCCGCTTTGATATATTTGTTTGTTGATTGTTTTTTCCTCTTTTTCATTTCCTTGACCGTTCCATTTTTTTTTATAGGTAAAAAGAAATTTTATGAAACCAAGTACTTGGGCAGTACACAGGAAGTATACAAGAGAGAACACATAATTACAAGCTAGGAGCTAGAAAAAGCCACATGAAATCATGAAAACAAGCCCCATTAAGTACAATAGCAGATGCGCAAAGTAATAATGTATGGAATAAAAAATCTCTAATCTCTCCCAATAAGTGTTCTCAATCTTTAAAACTACGGCCATTCCTTTTAAGCCAAATACACCGCAGAAGACATAGGGGAACCATCTTACACTGGAGAGATGGTGGACTTTGACATTAAAAAATCTAATTTACCTTTTTCATTTTAAACTTCTGATTGCCTTTAGAATATAATCAGCTGACCTTTTTATTGGTGTATTTTGATATGTATGAACGCAAAGGGTTTGTACAAAGGCAATGAAACTGCTGAAACTTCATCAGAGTACTTCAAGGTGAAAGCCAATCATCATCAGGAGCCTGAAAATGTTGAGGGGTCGGTATCTGAAAAGAGCCAGAATAACATAGTCACATGCCTTGCTGAGAAAGCTATGTCAGTTGCTGGTCCTGTGGTACCAATGAAAGAAGATGGTGGAGTGGATCAAGAAAGGTCTTAACCTGTGACACATATTCTTTTTTAGATTTATCTGCTGTTTTTTGAGTTTCACTTGACTCTTTTCTTTCCTACATGAAATAGGCTTGTTGCCATGTTGGCAGATTTGGGTCAAAAAGGTGGCTTGTTGAAGCTTGTTGGCAAACTAGCTTTACTCTGGGGTGGCATTCGTGGTGCAATGAGTTTGACTGACAGACTTATCTCGTTTCTTCATATAGCTGAACGACCCTTGTTTCAGAGGTAATTTAAATTTTTTAATGTCAGAGTCCACCATGTCTCCATTCAATCAAAGAATGTGGATTGACATAAATAAAATCCAATTGAATCTAAGTTGGAAAATATTACAATCTTTTGGAAGGTTACAGTCCCAGTGATGATTTTTGTCAAACATGTATTATGGATTCTGACAATTTCAGCAGATATCCTGGCTACGGTTTGATTATAATCCGTATTATTGTCGTTTTAAACCATTCAGCAGCTATGTTGTCCATAATCAAGTTCTAGAGTAAACTAATTTGTGCTTATCTGATCTTAGATAGGAGGTCGAATATTTGAGAGGTAATTTTTTAAATAGAATTGTAACTTCAGTAATTTGCTCTTGAGATCTGATTAAAAGCTTGATTCAGCTATCTGCTTCTGCAACATGACCATGCGAATTGACTCTTCATAATCTTATTTCTTCTTCTGTGCTTTCCTATTGGTTCCACTGTGGTTGTTGAGTGACCTGGCTCTAATACTTGCTCTTTGTAAAGAGAAGATAGGATGCATGATTGGCCAGATGATGAAAAGTAATCACATGTCCAACTCTTAATGATTTGGTTACGCTCTGTTGCATGGAATAAATATAATGGAATAATAGGTTGTTTTATTGGAAAGTTGGAAAGATAGGTACATATGTTCACATGTAAGTGGTGTATTGCTTAATTTTGTCACTTTTTCCTGAAGTATATGTTCCTACTCGCTGATCCTACACTTTTTTTGTTTTGCAGTCCGAGTGTCTGCTCAGTGACACTAGTGTGAAGGAAAAATCTCGGAAATGAAATGAGTGCCCTCATAGTTTAAAACTCCCTCATAGTTTAAAACTCAGGCATTTTTGAGTTCTAAATCAGTCTTGATTATAAAATAGTTGCTTTTAAGCCCATGTACGCATGTGTTTGATGTTAAACAGACCGCATGATTTCTTGAAGATGCAAAATTCTGAGCTTCACAATTGCAGTTTTGTTTTATTAGAATATTTTTATAGCTGTTTGGTCCTTCAAGTATTTCTTTTTTTGGGGGAGTTTGTTGGTCTGTGCTCATTATTTATTTGTTAACTTAACTATCTTGGTTTCTTTCCCTAGGATTCTTGGGTTTGTAGGCATGGTTCTTGTTTTATGGTCACCGGTTGCTGTTCCTTTACTTCCAACACTGGTGCAAGCCTGGACAACAAATACTTACTCTGGAATAGCTGAGTTTGTTTGCATTATTGGCCTTTACGCTGCCATTATGATACTTGTTATGATATGGGGCAGAAGAATACGTGGGTATGAAGATCCACTTGAGCAATATGGGCTGGGCTTGACATCACAAAAGGTATGCGATCAGGCTAGATTTGTCACGCAAAATCCCAATGCAGTATCATTTACTTGCTATATTGAAGGGGTATATGAGGAAGTTTTGATTGATTTATTTATTTTTTGATAAATAGACGTTTTGATTTATTTTTTCAGCCAAAAAACATTATGAGCTGTCACAGGAGTTCTGGATAGGCGTAGATATTATAGGGAGAAAGTATTGTGCAGATCTAGGGAACACAATCAACTAGATAGTGGACCTCGAAGGAGTGTTATCTACCTCGAGTTTCTTTGTTACTTATACTGCACCATTGAATTAAGAATATTCAAAAAAAACCCCCACAATCTTTTTTGTGATTGAAATCTTTCCCCATTAATTTCTATGTATGATTCATTCAGCCACAAATGCATTTGCGTTTCTTCTTTCATTCTTAAATATCCTGTTAATTCTATTGTCTTTGAGGTGGCATAAATTATCTGGTGTTGTGTATCTAGGACAAAATTTGCTAATATTGAGCTCCATGCTTGCAGATCCATAACTTTTTGAAGGGTTTGATTGGAGGAATCGTCCTTGTTCTATCAATACATTCCGTAAATGCATTTCTTGGTTGTTTGCATCTCTCATGGCCTCCTATTCCGTCTCCTTCAGATGCCATGAGATTGTTTAAAGTATATGGGAAAATACTCATGCTTGCTGGTCAAGGACTTTTTATTGCCACCAGTGTTGCAACGGTGGAAGAATTGCTTTTCAGGTCATGGCTGCCTAAAGAAATTGCAGTGGATCTTGGACATCATCGAGGAATTATCATCTCAGGGTTTGCATTTTCTTTACTCCAAAGGTATATTCTTGATTTGCCAAATGACATCTTGCTGCCTTCTCTATCATTTGGTTTCTTTTGTTTTCATTTGCCTCTGCTTGTGTTAGCTGTCTGGTTTAGGTTGCAACAATCACATAGGTTTAGCTTTTAGTATCTTAAGTTCTAAACAGATATTGGCTCAAAGCATGTCTTCTGAAACTTTCCTCTCTTGTGGTATCACCCCTATATCTAGATATTACTGAAATAATTTGCAAATGTTTATGCTATAGTGCCCTTACAGGCTTGAGATTTTTTTTTTTTTTTTTACTGTTTTGGAGGGTTACGATTCTCAGTCTGCTAACCAGACGCATTCAAAATGTTTGGATGGGATTTCAGGTCTCCACAGGCTATACCCGGGCTATGGCTTTTATCTTTGGGTTTGGCAGGTGCATATCAAAGAAGTGAAGGCAGTCTCTCCATTCCAATTGGGTTGCGCGCAGGGATAATGGCTTCAAGTTTTGTTTTACAAAAGGGTGGCCTTCTAACTTACAAGCTCAACTTTCCTCTTTGGGTAACTGGGATTCATCCATTCCAACCATTTAGCGGAGTGGTTGGTTTTGCATTTGCTCTAGTTTTGGCAATAATTCTCTATCCAAGACAGCCTCTGCAGGAGAAAATGAAAAGTACGGAGTGAGGGAAAATGTGCTGGTGAAGATTGTTGTGTTGCTCTTAATGTTGTTGATACCTATGTGGGCTGCTGTGGAGAAAGGGAAAAGATAGACAAATGCAAACAGCAAACTGGAAGAGAACTGAAGAAATTGAAAGCTAATGCCCAATTCCCCATGGGGTTGTTTCTGATGCTGTATGCACGAGAGGCGTTGATTGTGGTGTACAGTTTGTAAATACGAAAGGGGAAATACAAGGCAAATTTTCAATTAGGAAAGCTTTGTGTATGTCTGCATATGTTTGACTTTTGGAATGCGTCTAGTGAGAGATCAACTCTCATTGTATATACATCACGCGAGCAGATAGAGAAAAACACTCCATGTTGAGATTGTAGCAAACGGATTGGAAATCCTAAAGGCAAGGTAAGATCAATTTTGTCCCTGTCCCTGATTCATTTCACATGTCCGAATTCTTGGCCAATTTTGAAGCATGCTGCACTCAAGCTCGCTGTCTACTTTATAGAGACACTTATAGATGAAATAATAATTTTGTTAAATATTAATCATTGCTATGATTGAGATGGATAAACAATCATTTTAGCATATAAAATTTGGAGATTTGATCTCTTATCTTGGAGGGAAAGCTCAAGAAATTTGTAAGTCAGATAATCATGCTACTTCTCAACAAGTTTTCACTTTCTATAATTGAAAGATAATTCAGTATAGGTAAAAGTAAATAACTGAGATATTGTAGTTCGAATAAATGAAGGACACAGATATGAAACGCTGATTTGAATTTACAATAGTCTATTGGTGTGCTGAAATATAAGATGAACGTTGATATATGCACGAGGTTGTACACAGAACGCAGCATGAACAATACCATAGTTGCTTTTGTTTTTTCTCTCCAGGCGGTATTCCTCTCCAGCCTAAACCGGAATAACCTTCCCATCTCTGTCCAGAGGGGGTGGAGCTTCGGCTCCACCCATCCTCCCCGTCTGGCTCACCTTGGATATGTCCAGCAGTTTTTTTTTTTTTTTTCGTCTATAGAATCGACATGTGCCAATCTGCTACCTACCAGCCTCCTACGACCGCCACCCGCCCCACCATTAGATTCTCTAGCCGCCAATCCTTCGGACGACAGAAGAAAATTAGCCAAAAGTGCGGCGCATACGTCTCATGCGCGGCTCACATCATGCATGAGACTCACATGCAGCCGTGCCCTGGGGGTCATTATCTTCTCTCCAAGGGTTGGCTTGCATGCACCTCCATAGCCAATGACAGTCGTCTGTTGGTGATTCAACCCATCTTCCTGTTACTATTTTCTTATGTTCTCGTTTTTCCTAACCAATGATCAAGATAAAATGGTCGTGAAAGTCACTTTCAGCCAATCTAGACCAGCAAATTGCAACACACAACTATCTACTCTGGCTTTCAGTCATAGTTTTACAGTCTGTTTATTAGGTTGTATCAAAACTGCTTCAAGCAACTTCCTTTTATGAGAAATGGGTGGGAGCCAAGTCATTGGCTCCGGATCTCTCTTTGTTTTACTTTTCTTGTGTTGTAATTGCTGGTTTGGAATGATTATTGGGGGCTCCCACCCTACTGAGTTTGGTATATTGTAAACGTTTATTATATCTATGATATGCTTGTTTAAAAAAAGAAAAAATAAAAAAAAAAGAAAGGTACTGCATGAATAGAAAAGTTCACAACGTTCCTTGCACAATCTCATGCAAAACACCCCATGCGCAAGTAATTTCTCATATGAGAGATAATATGTAATCCTTGGGTTTCCTCACTGAATCACCTCCTCTTCATGCGGTCTAAATCTGGTCAAATGGGGCAAAATAAAATTAGAAACGGAACACAAACTTAAGCTTGAAACGGCTTAGTTCTAGCTAAAATGGGATTTCATTTAGTTTTCGACATGAGTATGTGCAAGAAGAGAGTTTTTTATGAGCAAAAAAAAGGTAAGAAGAGGCAACTCGAGGTGGCTTTCCTAGACATGACTGCACTAGCACCCTAATTATTAGGAACTGGACAAAAGGAGCCTAGACAGTGAGAATCTGCCGGCGCTCCATTAAGCTTATACTTCAGTCCCACTAAAGAATTCAATTAATTCATTGGTTACTAATACCGATAGTGTAAAGTGAGTCCATATTTAGTTTCCAGCTTAGGACCTAAATACCACTAAAAGAAACCGGCATTGATAGCGTCGGATAAAAGAGCTTAAAAGAAAAAACCATAGGATGTCCCTCCAAATCATTCGAATCCCATAGCCTATCCAACTTCTACACCAAACCAAAAGTTTATTTGCATTTTTATCTATGTTCCATTGCATTGTGTCATCACTCATTACCTATGAGAGAGGATTTTTTTTTTCATGTCCATAAAATATAGTGAAATTACCTATATCTCAGCTTTACAAGCTAGTAGGAGACATCAGTGTCTAGACACTACCCCTTCCACCCATATTTGGAATTGTTTGAGCCTTTTGCTTTAAATCTGCATTGTCACAATATTGTTTACATACGTACGTCATATATACATGTCATATCGCCATTGGGGATGCATTTTCATATGATAGGAATAGAAGGTTTTAACTTCTAATTGGTTTAATGCAAAAGATAATCAGTGAAACTGTTTTAAATAATGAATTTGATTATTTGAAGTAATAAGCTCATTTCTGGTTATTTTTCATATGATATAAGTATCATTAGTTATTTTAAATCGGCTTTGTCAAGCATGCTTTAAAAGCCCATTTGAGTCATAGTATCATGATTATCACTCTCTCCCTTCTCTCTAAAACTCTCTCCACAGATCCGGCTAGAGGGGTGGGAGCTTCGGCTCCCTCCCTCCCTCCTTCCCTCCCGCCTCCTCCTCCTCCCTCCCTTCTCATCTGTGTAGTGTTTTTTTTTTCTGTTGTTTTTTTGTGTGGTTTCAGGTGAAATAAGGGAGAACATAGTTCTGGGTCTTTTCGCTACCCACAGCCAGCACGTGCCCCGCCATGGTGTTGCCCAGCCGCCGATCTTCAAGGCCACTGAATGCGGCACCAAATGGAGCGGCGAGTAGCTCACACGCGCGGCTCGAAGTTTCGGCGTCGTTCGGCGCGTGGCATTCACGCACCACTGGGGAGCCCTCTGCCAACGCCACGCGCGGCGTTTCTGGAGTCTGTGAGTCTGGGATCTCCAAGCTTGACTGTCGGTTCTCTTCCCAGAGTGGCGCGTGTACTGCACGCACCACAACAGCCTCTGTGCACTGCTTTTCACTTTTTGTGCAGTGTTTTTCTCTGTATTTTCTTTTGTGTAATGTTGTTTCTAGGATAATAAAAATCTAAAAAAAAAAGTAGTGCCTTCGGACTTTGGTCCGAATGGAGTAGCAGTCCCCCCTCCGCATTGACGGGGTTTGGTGAACCCTATCCTGCTTAGTCGGGGTATGGGGTTTTGTAACCTCTGTCGTGGACAGAGGTGGTAATTTCTCTAAGATCTAGGTCTTTAGAGATTTACCGTCTGGACTAGACCATGTCAGTCACGAAAGTGTACTGGGTTGTTATTAACTATTGTAATTAGCTTGTTTCTCAAGTCAATTTTGTAAGTCCTCTCTTAATGAAGGGTTATGATCCGTTTTATAAAAAAAAAAAGCCCATTTGAGCATGTATAAGAGATTTTTAAATGAGTAATGCTACATACAGTCGTGGAATGTGCAAACGCCATGCAATCGCTTTGAAAAAGAATGTGGTCCACTATTAAAAAATTAATTTCTTTTTATGTGGATCCTATATTTATTCAATTTTTCAAAGCGACTGCACGACGCTTACACACTCACGACTGCAAGTATCATTTTTCTTTTTAAATATTGATTTTATATTATGTTGATCATGACATGACTTCACACATAACTATCATGTCACGCCAGTTTTTATGACTAGGAGTCTGATGGAGAGACCATATCTTAAAATCTAATCATAACTAGGGGTGTAAATTTAAACCGGGAAACCGGTCCGGACCGGACCGAACCGGACCGGTTGGTCCGGTTTTGAACCGGTCCGGTCCGGAACCGGTTCCGGTCCGGTTCCGGTTCCGTAGTTTCCGGGACCGGACCGGACCGAACCGGACCGGTTGGAAAAAAAAAATATAAAAATTAATTTTATATATTATACAAAATATTTATATATATAATATATAATTATATGTTAAATTTTTATATATAATATATATAATTATATATCATATATGAAAAAATTTCATATTATAATTTATAAATAATAACATAAAATGTTTATCTTAAATATGAATATTTGTAATTTATTTGATCATATGTTACTAATATAATTATATATAAGATAATGTTGTTATAATTTATAAAATAAAAGTTTAATCTTAAAAATGAAAATTTAATTGATCATATGCTTTAAGCATAATATATATATTAAATTATTAATAACATTTTATAATAAGAATTAATACTTTATTATATATTTTTTACATTTAAAAAAAAAGAGAAAATCGGACCGGACCGGACCGAAAACCGGTAAAACCGGAGGTACCGGTTTAGGAGGGTAATCGGGGCGTAATCGGTTTTGAAAAATACAAAACCGGTACATACCGGTTCGGTCCTAAATTTTGTCCAAAACCGGACCGGACCGGACCGGTTACACCCCTAATCATAACCATACATTCTAAACTTTTTAAACCATATATACTAGTTTTGAAAAAGTACAAACCTCAAGAACCTAAAAAGTAATTTTCTCTTAAAATGAATGGCAAAAGATGATCATCAATGTATCAATCCCACTTTTAATAAAAAGGGAACAAAACTTAGAATACAAATTGAAATGAAATGTAAAGAATTCGTCATCAAAGCCAATCAACCTAATTCGATCCAATTTCTTAGGGTTGGATGAGCTTCTTTAAAGACCATTAAATACCTCTTATAGCCCTGACCCATTTAAAAATAGGAAAGCTTTCGTCTACATATAGAAAAGACAAAAGGTTCTTGCACACTAACGTCGGACTAACAAATGTTATTGCCACGACAATTACTATTTTAAAAACATTATCCACGATTCAACCCAGTTTTCACCCGTGCATCATCCTGCCACCTCTTCTAACCGTCGCAACTTTCTACCTCTGTATCAACTCAACTTCGCGCATCTTGTCAGAACCACTAGGAAAGTGGCCCCTGGCCATGCCTCGACACTACCCTTGACATGCCAAGACATCTCCACAGCCAGCCTACATGTGTGCCATGGTCCATGCCTTGACACGCATGAGGTGCCCAGCAAGGCTACTGGTTGTGCGCAGCCCAGCGCGTTGCTCAGCATGTGCATGCACATGCCTAGTGAGGTTAGTGACTGCACGAAACCCAGTGTGCGGCCCAGCATGCACCCGCCTATGAGCATGCCCATGTGCACGCCCATGCAAGCACTCCTATGCCGCCCTTGCACCTCATGCCCCTGTCCACACCCCTGCGTGCACACCATGCCAGCAGTAGCAGCCCAGCGAGTGAGAGGCATGCCTTTGTAGGCATGCCATCCAGCGCACGACTCCAGCTTGTGCCTTGTAGGCGAGGCTAGTGACATGCCCACCTGCCCGTGCCTTGCAGCATCAACGCCTAGGCCACCTGCTCCATGCGGAGCCAACACCCAGGCCACCTGCCTACGCCATGCAGCAGCAATGCACGACACCATGCTGTGTCCACCAGTAGGCCTATGCATGACACCATGCCATGTCTATCAGCAGGCCATGCATAGCACCAGGTTGTGCCCACCAGTAGGCCCACGCATGGCACCATGTCATGCCCACCAGTAGGCCATGCACGACACCATGTCGTGTCCCAACAACCATGAGCCAGCCCAGCCCAGCCCAGCCATGGGCCATGAACCACACTGGCCCATCCATGGGCCATTGCATGCCACGGGCCACCATAGCCCTTACAAGACTATTTTATTGCTTTCATTTATTTTTATTTAATTATTTTCAAGGGGACCTTTTAGGGGTTTCCACTTTGTAATCTCTATAAATAGGACACTTAGAGCACTCATAATGGTTTATGTATCTTATCATTTAAAATACATCACCAAAACTCATTTTTTTTATTTTACATACTGATTTTTACAATATACTATACATCAGTTTATCTATTTTTTCTTTATATTATATTATTTAATATTTTGTTGGAAAAAAAATACAAGGAGAGAGAAACTATTGTGAGAGATAAAGTACATGAAAAGAGAATAAATAAAATATTTTTACATTTGTGTACAGTTCATGCTACATGTAGCTAAACACTGTAGCAAAATGGAAAATAGATTTGAAAATACATGATCCGTTGGAGGTAGTTTTGAGCTTCTTTTCTTCAAATTTTACATAAAGTTGGGTTTTACAAAACCCATTGGGAGTGCTCTTAGTCATTTCATTTACATCTTTTGATAATTTTCCTAGACGATGGCTATTGTTCTTGAGCTCTTTTGGGTGTAATTCGTAAATCCCTAAAGTGAGAATCACACCTTGCAATTCGTGAATAGGTATGATTTATTTTATCTAATATATGAGGTTTCTTTTCAACTTTGTGCAATTTGTGAATCAAAATTGGTTTGTTTATCTTTGTGTTCTTCAAAGTTCTTGAGTGTTCATATATTTTCCATTGTGTTAATATATATTCTTGCATCCATTCTATCTTCCCAAACACATTATTCAGCCATCATAGTGTTTACCCTACTTACCATATTCGGCTACACCATCAATTACCCTTCTTACATCCTTTTTTTACCCTAGCCGAAATCCCCAGCTTCCATATAAGGATTCCTAAACTTTAGGAATCCTAATTCCCTTCCATATCCGAAAATCCCCATATTTGGCCAACCAGTCATATATACCATAATTGATCCCTTAATTCTAGGAATCATCCTAGAATCTCTCATTCTTCATATCAATCCATTCCATCTTGCCATAGCCAAAACCCATCACAACTAAATTGCCTCCTACAATTTTGGAAACCCTTCTTCCATCCAAACCTTAGCCTCACTCATCATCCAAACCCTAATTGCATCACAAATGGCGCCAACTCCAAGAGCACTCATCCTAGTCGTGCCGCACTACTCAATTGCTTGAGTTCATCACTTAGATCACCCTTTTCCATCATCATTATACATCATTCCATCACTAAACACCAAACCTTCATTAACCTAGGGTCCAATTATTGCCACATATTGCTCAAGGCCAAGCAAGAGGGATAGTCATTTTAGTCACCACAAGGAGAACCAAGGCCAGGACAGCATAGTGTTTAGGGACTAGACCGAGGTCCCTAACATTAATCGGTGCTTTCATTGAGAGGATTCTTGCTTGGTGATTTTGAGAAGTTCTCACTTCTCCTTGAGGTAAAAAACGCGTTAACTTAAACCTTGTGAATTGGTTGGGGAAATTCCTCTGGATTCCCATTTATTGTTATTGTTTGTGAAACGAAGTTTGGGGGTTGAGGTAAAAGACGAAGTAGTGTTACTCGAAGGGATCAACCACCCTTGAAGGTGAGGAATTCCAGGTTGGATAATTGTGCAAGAGGGGTCGACCATCCTTGAAGGTGGGGGACCCAAGGTTGGACTTGTGAAGTCGTGAACAAGCTCACTAGTCAAGTTGCTATCCAATTTTTTTGTGTGGAAGCTCAGTTTGTAAGTGATAGACTAAAACCTAGTTTGCAAGCAGTTGCAAGATTTGAAGGATCATGAACCGAGACGTGTTAGAAGCTGAGGAACAAGGTGGTTCCAACCAGGAACGCCTTGAAGCTTTGGAAGGGAAAACCACAAGGTTCAACAATGTCCTTGGCGAGGTCACCACTACATTGGCCGAGCTAAGAATGGCCTTGAATGCCACATGTCGTCAAACGAAAGAGAATAGAAGAATCATGGATACCATGAGACGAGACACCAATGCAAGCCTTGAGAGGCTTGAGAGAAGAGTTGCGGAGACGAATGGGCAAAGGCCACCACCTAGTCCGAATATGCAAAGGCATGATGCCTTTGTTGATGGAGCCGATACAAGTGTGACGGGCTCCATGCATGAACCACCAAGGGCCAAATATAGAATAGGAGGTCATGTTGAGAATGACTATGTGGCCGTGGAGAGATAGATCCATGACGAAGGCAACCACTCTAGAAGTCCGAGTATGTTGAGAGAACCTCAAGATGTGAGGTTTGAACCACCAAGATATGAAGAGCATCAAGAGGCTGAATATGAGTATGAGCATGAAAAACCAAATGGTCATGATGACCATGTTGGTAGAAGGCACCATCACCATGATAGAGAGAGAGGCCACCATGGCCGAAGGTATGAAGATGTCCATTATGATGATAGAAGAGGAAACCGAGCTTATGACCAGGGACCAAAGAGACCAAAGGTGGATTTCTCCAAGTTCAATGGGGGGGATCCATATGAGTGGCTTGACAAAGTGGATCATTATTTTCATGCATATGAAGTGCCAAGACATGAAAGAGTATTGACGGCTTGTTTTTACTTAGAAGGAAAAGTAAGCAAGTGGTGGAGATGGATAATGGACCAATATGAGAAAGAAAGAAAGAGAATGGGATGGTCGGCTTTTGAGAAAGAATTTCTTATGCAATTTGGGCCATCCCCTACTATTAACCATCATGGCCAACTTGCCAAGTTGATGCAAGAAGGGAAGGTGCATGTCTACATTGAAGAATTTAGGGAACTTCAAACACTTGTGAGAAGTTGGTCCGAGGAGGCCCTTGTGGGCACTTTTATTGACGGATTGAAGCCTTGGTTAGCCAAGGAAATCAAATTGAAGCAACCCACTAAGATTCAAGAAGTGATGAGAATGGCTGAGATTTTGGAAGATAATACCTCTTTTAAGAAATGCCAATCTAGGGATATGGGGAGCAAGTTCACTAAAACCTTGCAAACCAAAACTCCTTGGAAAGGTAAAGAGGTTGAAGTTGGGGCTTCTAACTTCAAGCCATATGAAGTGAAGAAGTTCTCAAGGGAGGAAGTCCAAGAGAGGATCAAGAAAGGCTTATGCTTTAAGTGTGGGGAAAGGTGGAGCAAAGAGCATATATGCAAGTCGGGTAAAGCCTATGTGATGATTGAGGAGGATGATCATGATGAGTCCTCAAGCCATGAGTCTAAACAAGATGAGGCCGAACCTAGTGAAGAAGATGAAGATGCCGAACTTTCTCGCAATGCCATGTCGGGAGTACCAAAACCCACTTCCATGAGGGTCATGGCATGGATTGGAAATTTGAGGTCACTTTGTTGAAGCCGAATGCCATTAAACCCTTTTGAGGTTAAAGTTGCCAATGGAGACAAGTTAAAGTGTGAGGGGCTTGTGAAGAAAGTCAAGATGAACATTCAAGGAGTGAGAATAGTGCAGATTTGCATGTCCTTTCATTAGTGGGACTTGATGTAGTGTTGGGCAACGCTTGGCTTAGAGGCGTTGGGAAGGTAGTGCATGACTATCACAAAATGACCATGGAGTTTAAGCTCGAGTCTAAGAAGAGGATATGGATGGCATTGACATCAAAAGAAGTGAAGTCTTGTGAGGCTTTGATGTTCAAGAAATTGTGTAAGGGTGGAGCTCATTGCTTCGCCATTGTTCTAGCCAAAGAAGATTCGGTTTTTGAGGTTGAGAAGATAGAAGAGGGGGGCAAGCATGATGACCTATCCTTGCTACCCATGGAAGTTCAAGAGGTCTTGAAGGACCATCGGGGGGTCCTAGAGGTGCCTACTTCATAGCCACCTACTAGGCCCTTCGGCCATCGAATTGTGTTGATTGATGAGTGCAAACCGGTTAATGTACCTCCATACTGGTATGCACACTTCCAAAAAGAAGAGATTGAGAGACAAGTTGATGACATATTGAAGAATGGATTGATAAGGCCAAGTACTAGTCATTTTTCTTCATCGGTCTTGTTGGTGAGAAAGAAAGATGGCACTTGGAGATTTTGCAAGGATTATCGGGTCTTGAATGAGGCAATGATCAAGGATAGACTCCCTATTTCCTACGGTGGATGAGATGCTTGATGAGCTACAAGGGGCAAGGGTATTTTCTAAACTTGACTTGAGGGTTGGGTACCACCAAATAAGAATGAGAGAAGATGATGTGCACAAGACGGCGTTTAGGACTCACTCCGGGCATTGTGAGTACCTAGTGATGCCATTTGGGCTATGTAATGCCCCTTCTACATTTCAAGCCACTATGAATACCATATTCAAGCCGTTTTTGAGGAAGTTTGTGCTTGTATTTTTTTTATGACATTTTGGTTTATTCCAAATCCGTGGAAGCACATAAGGATCATTTGAAAATTGTGATGAGAATCTTGGAAGAACACCATTTTGTCATAAGGGCTTCTAAATGTGCCTTTATGGAAAAAGAGCTTGAATACTTGGGGCATTTCATTTCGGGTGAAGGGGTGAAGGTGGACCAAAGAAAGATTGAAGCAATGGTTGATTGGCCATTACCTAAAGATGCTTTGGGTTTGACGGGTTTCTTGGGTTTGACGGGTTACTATAGAAGATTTCTGAAGAACTATCGGCTTATAGCTAAGCCACTTACTTCCCTACTCAAGAAAGATAATTTTGAATGGACCTAAGAAGCAAGAGAAGCATTTGAAGACTTGAAGAGAGCCATGACTGTAACAACCGTGCTTGCTTTGCCCAACTTTGAGAAGCCATTTCAAGTCTATACCGATGCAAGTGGAGAAGGTATAGGGGTTGTTTTGGTTCAAGAAAAGAGGTCATTGGCTTTTATTTCCAAATCTCTTGGGACAATGAAGAAGGCTTGGAGCACTTATGCTAGAGAGATGTTGGCAGTTGTTCATGCGGTGAAAGTATGGAGGCCTTGCCTTTTGGGCCGCCAGTTTGTCATTGTAACTGACTAACAAGCCTTGAGACACTTATTACAACAAACAATTGTGAATCCTGAGCAACAAAAATTCCTTGTAAAGTTACTGGGTTTTGAATATGAAATTTTCTACCAACCGGGTAAAGAGAATATGATGGCGGATGCATTAAGTAGACGTGAGGGGAGTTCACTTTTGTGGATAGTACATGAAGAAGATGATTCTACTATGATGGCCATGAGTGGGGCTGAATGGAGAGTATGGGATAAAATCCGGGAAGCCACACTTATTGATGCTCGAGCCTTGGAGATTATTGAACTACTAGAAGCTCAAGGAGGAGGAGTAGTGGGCTTCAAAGTAAGAGATGGTCTTATCTATTACAAGGATTATGTTTATGTACCAAATGTGCCGAATTTGAGAAGAGAGATCCTTGACCACTTTCACAATAGCAAAGTAGGTGGCCATTCTGGTTGGTTGAGAACTTACATTAGAGTGAATCATTTTTTTTATTGGGAAGGAATAAAAAAGGCAGTGAAGAAGTTAGTGGCTGAATGTGATGTATGCCAAAAATCCAAATATAACACAAGACCACCATCCAGGTTGTTGCAACCATTGCCAATTCCAAACAACATTTGGGAGGGTTTGACAATGGATTTTGTAGAAGGATTGTCACCTAGTGGAGGACATGAGGTGATCTTGGTGGTTGTTGATCGGCTTAGCAAGTATGCACACTTTATTCCTCTCAAACATCCATACACAGCCAAGAGTGTGGCCAAAACTTTTATTGATAATGTGGTGAAGCTACATGGGTTCCCTAAGAGTATTGTGATGGATCGTGATAGGGTGTTCATGAGCACCTTTTGGAAAGAGCTCTTTGAATTGCAAGGGAGCAAGTTGAGAGCAAGCTCCTATTGCCACCCACAAACCGATGGGCAAACGGAGGTAGTTAATAGGACTCTTGAACAATACTTGAGGTGCTATTGTCATGAAGAACAAGTGAAATGGGGGAACTATCTTACATGGGCCGAATATTGGTATAACACTTCTTTTCATGCTTCCAATCAAAGAAGTTCATTTAATGTGGTTTATGGAAGACCACCAATATTGGGGAATTATGAAAGGGCAACGACAAGGAATGATAAAGTTGAGAGAGAGTTGATTATAAGGGATGAAGTCCTAGTGAAGGTAAAGAAAGAGCTCAAGAGAGGATAGTATTATGATGAGGGAAGATGTGTGGTTGTTTTTTAGGTGGGGGACTATGTTTATTTAAAATTACAACCATACGGGCAAAAAATATTGAGGAAAAAGCTTAGTTTGAAGCTTTTAAAAATGTACTATGGACCTTTCAAAGTATTGGAGAGATTGGGGAATGTTGCATATAGATTGGAGGTTCCTCCATCTTCAAGATTACACCCGGTCTTTCATGTATCGGTGTTGAAGAAAAGGATTGGAGATCCAAGCCTTATAGTTGAGGAGCTCCCAAGCTTTGATGAGGAGGGTAGGATGCTTTTGCAACCTAGAGTGGTGCTTGAATATAGGGTGGTGACACGGGGGAGAAGTAGGAGAAACGTATGGCAAGTGCTAATTCAATGGCAAAGGGTGCCGAGAGAGGAAGCCTCTTGGGAGGATTATGATGACATAGTGTCGAGATATCCACAATTGATCCATGAGGGCAAGGATGCGCTTGAAATGAGGGTGAATGTCAGAACCCCTAGGAAAGTGGCCCCGGGCCACGCCTCGACACTGCCTTTGACATGCCAAGACAACTCCACAGCCAGCCTACATGCGTGCCATGGCCTATGCCTTGACACGCATGAGGAGCCTAGTGAGGATACTGGTCGCGCACTGCCCAGCATCTGCATGCCTAGCGAGGTTAGTGACTGCGTGCAGCCCAGCGCGCGGCCTAGCATGCTCACGCCCATGCACACGCCCATGCGCGCGCTCTTGCGAGTGCACCATGCTAGCAACAACAGCCCAGCGAGGTTAGTGGAATGTCTTCGCAGGCATGCCATCCAGCGCAAGGCTCCTGCCAGTGCCTTGCAAGCGAGGCTAGTGGCATGCCCACCAGGCATGCCATCCAGCACACGGCACTAGCCCATGCCTTGAAGCAACAACTCCCAGGCCACCTGCCTGGGCCATGCAGTAGCAATGCACGGCACCATGTTGTGTCCACCAGCAGGCCTATGCATGGCACCATGCCATGCCCATCAGTAGGCCATGCACAGCACCAGGCTGTGCCCACTAGCAGGCCCACACATGGCACCATGTCATGCCCACCAGCAGGTCATGCACGACACCATGCCGTGTCCCAACAACCATGAACCAGACCAACCCAGCCATGGGCCATGAACCACACTAGCCCATCCATTGGCCATTGCATGCCATGGGCCACCATGGCCATTGCAAGACTATTTTATTGTTTTCATTTATTTTTATTTAATTATTTTCTAAGGAACCTTTTGGGGGTTTCCACTTTGTAATCTCTATAAATAGAACCCTTAGTCATTTCATTTACATTTTTTGACAATTTCACTAGAGGACGACTATTATTTTTGAGATGACATTTTAAGTGCATATGCACTTGGGCTCTTTTGGGTTCAATTCGTGAATCCCAAAAGAGATAATCACACATTACAATTCATGAATATGTGTGATTCATTTTATCTAATATATGAGGTCTCTTTTCAACTTTGTGCAATTAGTGAATCAAAGTTGATTTGTTCATCTTTGTGTTCTTCAAAGTTCTTGAGTGTTCATATATTTTCCATTGTGTTCATATATCTTCTTGCATCCATTCCATCTTCCCAAACACATTATTCAGCCACCATAGTATTTACCCTACTTACCATATTCGGCTACACCATCAATTACCCTTCTTCCAACCTTCTTTTACCCTAGCCGAAGTCTCCACCTTACATATAAGGATTCCTAAACTTTAGGAATCCTAATTCCCTTCCATATCCAAAAATCTTCATATTTGGCCAACCGGTCATACTTACCATAATTGATCCCTTAATTCTAGGAATCATCCTAGAATCTCTCATTCTTCATATCAATCCATTACATCTTGCCATAGCCGAAACTCATCACTCCCAAACTACCTCCTACAGTTTTGGAAACCCTTCTTCCATCCAAACTCTAATTGCATCACAAGTGGTGCCAACTCCAAGAGCACTCATACTAGCTGTGCCCCACTACTCAATTGCTTGAGTTCGTCACTTAGATCACCCTTTTCCACCATCATCATCATACATCATTCCATCACTAAACACCAAATCTCTATTAACCTAGGGTCCCATCATTGCCACGTATTACTCAAGGCCAAGCAAGAGCCAGTCATTTCGGTCACCACAAGGAGAACCAAGGCTAGAACAACATAGTAGTTAGGAACTAGACCGAGGTCGCTAACACACCTGCCAAAGGCGTCTTCTGTTATGAGCCTAAGAAAGGGGGAGTTGTAAGGGCTACGTAGGATAAGGGATTTACTTTATTGTTAAGGGGTATTGTTGTCTTTTCATTTATATAATAGCTGTTGGGTCTGGTAGAATGGGTCTATGGGTTGTAGAGAACGTCGATTATGGGTCTGCACTAGTCCATGCACGTAGGGGAGGTTAGTAGCAGTTTCTTTTTAGTTTCTTTTCATTATAATTTGTCTATTTAAATTGTTTGCCAGATGAAATGAAGTTCATGTTTTTAGCCCAAATTATTTTGTGTGAATTCTGGAGGTCTTCTGGCTCCTTGAACTACCAGTGTTTATTCTAACTAAATTAAGGAGCCATACCAAATTGGTCTTAGAGCTACATGCTTGTGACATGGCGGAGGGCACTCGTATCGCGCAACTTTCAGAGGTAGTATCTACTTTACATGGGGAGACTGCCTCCTTGAAGGGGGAGCATGATAGATAGGGAGCACTAATAGAGAGAGTTTTATAGCAACTTAATAATTTAGCATAAGCTATGATAGCTTGGAACAAATAATTGCTAAATTAAGCTCGGGGGAAGGAACTTCAAGCAATATGAAGATGAACTCTAATCATCTATTTGATGGGCAAGGTAGAATCCAGGCAAGGAAACTTCGGTTGGATTTCCCTCGCTTTGATGGTGGAGATCCCAATAATGGATTTTGAAGGCGCAACAGTTCTTTGCGTATTGTGAGTGTCAAACTCCAGAAGATCACAAGCTTCAGATCTCTTCCTTCCACATGGAGGGGAAGGCATTGTCATGATACTATTGGTTGATGAGTCCAATCTGGTGGCTAGTTGGGAGGGCTTCTTGGTGGCTCTCCGCATCAGATTTGGACCCTCAGTATATGAGGATCCGGTGGGTGCATTCACCAACCTGTGGCAAACAGGAAGTGTGGAAGAGTATCAAACTGCTTTTGAGAGATCTTTTCAAACAAAATTACTTGGGTAAGTGAAGAATTTCATATTAGTACTCTTCTAAGTGGATTAAGAGATGAGTTGAGAATTATAGATACCACGTTCAAACACGTTCAAACCAAACACTCTCTCGGCTGCTTCTGGTTTGGCCCAATTGCAAGAAAAAGAAGTAGGGAGAAGGCAGCTCAATACCGAAACAAAAACACCTAACACAATTCCTATCCAGCCCCTGTCAAGCCCCCCACACTCAAATTACCTGGACCTAACCCTATACCGAGACTACCAGCCCCTCCAAAAAATCCGAAACCTAACCCAAATCACCCTAGAAGAAACCCTTACCCCATAAAGCATATCAATCCCAATCCAATAAAAGAAAGGAGAGATAAAGGGGGGGGGGGTGTTATTATTTTGATGATAAATACCAACCAAGGCACAAGTGTAATAGGCCTAAAATATATTTGTTATAAGGTATGAAATTAGAAATGGATGCAGATGAGGAATGGGAAGGAGATGAGGATTCTAACCATCCTGATATGGTGGCAGCCCAGTATTATAGCAAGCTGAGTTGCTTGGCATTTCCCTGCATGCCATAGTTGGAGTTCCCTCACCAAAAACTATGAGGTTAGTTGGGAAATTGCATCAACACACAATTATTGTTCTTATTGATACTAGTAGTACACATAGTTTCATAGATGTGAATGTAGGAGGGGAAAGCTACCAGTGGAGGGGAGTCACTTGGCAGTCCAAGTTGCTAATGGAGAGACCCTTCCTTGCTGGGGTTGCTGTAAGGCAGTTTCTCTAAGATTACAACATTATGATTTTGTAGCCAATCTATATTTACTAACCCTAGGGTGTGTGCTGTTGTATTGGGAGTTTGTTGGTTAAGAAGTTTGGGGGCTATTCAGTGGAATTTTGCAGATCTGAGTATGAGATTTTCTGTTAGTGGGAGATACTTACTCTTACAAGGCCTGAAGCTACTCGAGAACACACTTGAGGAAGAATAGAAGATGAGCAAGGCTACTCTTGCGGAAGGTAAAGGGATCTGGCTTCAACTAATGGAGGCAGTTAACTTCAAGGGAGGGGCACCAATGGAGCCTACCATACAAGCTGTGTTGGACACTTTTCAAACAGTGTTTGCTGAACCCAGTGGACTCCCACCTCACAAGAGTGATGATCACCAGATCCAGCTCTAAGAAGCAACCAAGCCCACTTGTGTAAGGCCATATCGATACCCATACTACTAGAAAGAGGAGATTGAGAAGTTGGTCAAAAAAATGTTAATGGCATGGATCATTCAACCTAGTCAAAACCCATATTCTTCACCAGTCCTCTTGGTGAGGAAGGCGGATGGGAGTAGGCGCTGTGCATTGACTATCGGGCTTTAAACAAAGATACTATCAAAGATAAGTTCCCTATCCCTAATATAGCTGAATTGTTGGATGAGTTACATGGTGCTGAATTATTTCCCAAGCTTGATTTACAATCAGGCTACCATCAAATCAGCATCAAACCTGAAGAAGTGCCCAAAATTGCCTTTCGCACACATGAGGGGCATTATGAATTTTTTGTGATGCGCTTTGGGTTCACTAATGCACCATCGACTTTTCAAGGTTTGATGAATGAGATATTTAAAGCTTATCTTAGAAAATTTGTGTTAGTATTTTTTTATGACATACTTGTGTATAGCAAATCAATGGGGGATCATTTGGTGCATTTAAAGGCTGTTCTGGAAGTATTGAGGCACCACCAATTATATGGTAAAGCCTCTAAATGTGTCTTTGGATGTCGAGAGGTGGAGTACTTAGGCCATATCATTTCCAAGGAAGGAGTCAAGGCAGATCCCATGAAGATTTCCGCTACAATTGAGTGGCCTGTACCTAAGAATCCTAAAGCTTTAAGGAGATTTTTAGGTTCAACAAGGCATTAAGTTTGTGAAGGGGTATGAGAGCATTGTAGCCTCTTTGACACTCGTAAAAAAGAATTCTTTTAATTGGATCGAGTAAGCCAGCCTAGCCTTTGTGGCCCTCAAGGCTACTATGGTGACACCCCATGTCCACGAGGTTACCAGATTTTTCTAAGGTGTTTGTGGTGGAGTGTGATGCCTCAAGGAATGGGCTAGGAGCTGTTCTAATGCAAGAGGGGAGGCCCTTGGCCTACTTGAGCTAGGCATTAAAGGGAAAAAATATGTTCTTATCAACCTCTGAGAAAGAATTGTTGGCATTAGTGTTGGCCATTCGAAAGTGGAGGCATTATTTATTGGGGCATAGTTTTAAGGTAAGGACAGATCAGCAGGTACTGAAGCACCTACTGGAGTAGAGAGTGGGTACTCCCTTTCAGCAAAAGTGGATTATAAAGTTGTTAGGGTTTGATTTTACAGTGGATTTTCGTAGTGGAAGGGAAAACAAAGCAACTGATGCACTCTCTAGACTACCCACTGAGAATGAAGAACCAGACTAGAAGGCAAGCCTAGCTATACTTCCTGAGATGGAAGCCAAAGCAGTAAGTGTAGTTAAAGCTACTTGGTGGGAAGGGCTCCAACAACCATACATCCAAGAACCCCAATTGCAGCAGCTCGTTAACCACTGCCATCAGGGTGGCCTCGACCCTCACAAGTATCACATTCATGATGGGTTACTATTTTATAAAGGAAGATTGCATTTAGCAAACCCTAAAACCCTATCAAGAGCTAATGTTGCAGCAGTTTCACAATAGTCCCTTCGGAGGGCATATAGGGACTCAAAAAACATATTCAAGAATTAAGGAATTCTTCTGGCATGGAATGCGAAGAGATATCAAAAAATCTATAAAAGAGTGTGAAGTGTGCCAAAGAAATAAAACAGAAAATCTCAAGCTAGCAGAGCTCTTACAACCCCTGCCAGTACCACATAAAACATGGGTTGACATTAGTATGGACTTCATAGAGGGGTTATGTGATACCCCATATGATATGGATAAGGGTAGGTAGTGTATGAGATCCCACATTGCTTGGGAAGGAGAAGTTCTTACTCTTTATAAGGTTCCAATGGGGCTCCAATTGTATCATTGACTAGTCCTTTTGGAGTATAGGCCATGTGGTTTGGGCCTTCCATTGGAGCGTTACAAGTTTCCTCTGTCCAAAGATTACAATGTAATCATGGTAGCAGTCGACAGATCCAGCAAGTACAATCATTTTTTACCTTCGGCTAATCCCTATACAACTGCAGTAGTAGCAAAGCTGTTCATGGATAACATTTTCAAGCTTAATGGGATACCACAAAGCATAGTTAGTGATTGAGATGCAATATTCACAAGCAACTTTTGGAAGGAGATTTTCCATCTATGTGGTACTAAGCTATTACTGAGCTCAGCATACCATCCCAAACGGATGGCCAAATAGAAGTGATGAACAAGTGGTTAGAGGGAAACCTTCGATGCTTTTCCAGTGACAGACCAAAGGATTGGGCTAGATGGCTAGCATTAGCAGAGTGGTCTTACAATACCTCAGAGCATACTTTTAAAAGGTTCTGCCCCTTTGAGGTTGTGTATGGTCAAGCTCCACCATGCCTCCTTCCATATGAGCCGAGATCCACAACAGTGCAAGCTGTCGAGGAGGAGATGAAGAGCCAGGACTTCATCCTCACTCTGGTGCGTGAAAACTTGCAGGAAACTCAAGCAAGGATGAAATACTATGCCGGTAAGAAGAGAACACAGAGAGATTTTAGTGTAGGAGACTGGGTCTATCTAAGGTTATGACCATATTGGCAAATGACAGTTGTAGTGAGAAGGAGGTTGAAGCTTTCCCCAAGATATTTCGGACCCTTCCAGTCCCAGATCACACAAAGGATCGGGAAGGTCACATACAAGCTAGATCTGCCCAAGGATTCCAAGATCTACCCAGTATTTCAAATCTCATGCCACAAGAAGAAGCTCGGAGCCAAGATAAACCCTAACCGTAAGCTACCATCGATTATGGAGGATGGAACCTTGTTAGCTTAAAAGGTGTTAGAAAGAAGATTAGAAAGGAAGGGGAGCAAAGCGGGAGCAGAGCTTTTAGTCCAGTGGAAGGGATCAGCAAAAGAAGATGCATCGTGGGTGGACTTAGAGGAACTACGGCTGAAGTATCTAGACCTTGAGGGCGAGATCTTTTGAGGGGGAGGCCATGTTATGAGCCTAAGAAAGGGGGAGTTGTAAAGGCTACGTAGGATAAGGGATTTACTTTATTACTAAGGGGTATTGTTGTCTTTTCATTTATATGATAGCAGTTGGGTCTGGTAGAATGGGTCTATAGGCTGTAAAGAATGTGGGTTATGGGTCTGCACTAGTCCATGCATGTAGGGGAGGTTAGTAGCACATTCTTTTCAGTTTCTTTTCATTGTAATTTGTCTATTTAAATTGTTTGCCAGATGAAATGAAGTTCATGTTTTTAGCTCAAATTATTCTGTGTGAATTCTGGAGGTCTACTGGCTCCTTGAACTGCCAGTGTTTATTCTAATTGAATTAAGGGGGCCATACCATCTTCTCCACGATGTGGCCATAAACCCATCTTCGTATATCCCCTTTAGGGTAGATAGAGAAATTTTCAATTTTGGTGGATTTGTTAGGCTCAATCTCTCCACTTATATTCCACTTTGATATCATCTGAGTTGCTTTCTCATTATTCAACGATCTGTTTGGTCATAAATTGGTTACGAGTTTGGTAGGTTCACTTTTTTAGGTACCAAGAATTATTTTAAATTCTAAAAATTGAATGTGAAAATTTGAGTGTTCTTCATCACTTTGATGCAATTGTAGTTGCTTTCACATATTCAATGGTCTGCTTGATCATAAATTGGCTGCAAATATGACCCAATTGCAACAACATTTTTGGTAGGCAATGAACAATTATTGTATATTTATAAAGAAGCGGCTTGTATATTCTGTTGTGATGTTTAGAAAGAAATAGCTTATAAAATATATCTATTTTTAACAATTATTGTATCTTTATAGAGAAATAGCTAGAGGAGAACCAACTATGTTTCTTGTAGGTGAAGCATTTTGTATTTCAAATGTTCAAATGTCAAAAATGTATATATCAAATAGTGGCATAGTTAAAATGGTATAATTTTTTGCCTCCCCAGACTAGAAGGTAAAATGGCCTTATTATAAGTTGGCTTGATATAGAGTTTTTTTTTTTGGGGGGGGGGGGGGGGGGGTCTCATGCAAGTCTTAATTTGGATAGGGTGCTGAAATGTTTAAATACAATTGAATTATAATTAAATAACTGCGAGATGAAATCGAATACTTGAATGTCAAAATAGCCAAGCCAATTCAACAATTAAACAAGAAAAGCTTAAGCATTTAAGTGTTGATGGAAGTTGAAACAACATGGAATGAGTTGCAAATTATGAGGAATAGGGTTTAAATTTTTGGTAAGTTTGAAAGCCTACAAAAAAAATCTTTTTTAAAATGAGTTCAATACGAAGCAAAAACACAAAAGTCCCAAAGAACAAATCCGAGTACACTTTGACAAATCATAATCGGAGTCGGTCGAATCAGAGCCTACACAAATTAGAATCAGAGTCAGAGTTCGAGTTCGGATTTGAATTGAGAAAAAGTCTGAGTCAGAGTCAGATTTCGAAAAATTCGAGTCCGACTAAGTCGGTGCTTACCCCAAACTACCAATATGCTTAATATTCCCAAATATGTGTATGTGTAACATCTCGAAAGAAATTCAATAGAAGAATTTCTTTAGACCTTAGAAATGTCGTAAAATCCAGAAAGGATTTCACGAATTAACCAATTAATTAGGTTTTAGTCTATTTGCATATTCGGATCTCGATCTACTATGGTGATGGAATTTCCTTTTTATTTAATTATGACACTTATGAGTATAATTTTATGAAACAAATTTCATCATTATACTCGTATGAATACTTAGAATTTTATGGTGCAATAAAAAGTTTTGAGTTTTTCGGGTAAATGGTAACCCTTCGGAGAGGGTCACTTGGCATATGGTTCAAACAATTATAAAATTTTCATGTAAGATGTCCAAATACACTTAGAATCACTAGAAAACTTTTTATTTAGACACATGGCACAATCATAGCCATCCCCTTGGAAACCCTAGGACACTTGTCAAGAGGAGGACAAAGGGTGTAAAAGATGGAGTGTGAATCAAGCTTGTTATCATGCTCTCTTACACAATTCACGATTCGACCCAACCAAATACTATTTGGTCAACTAAAACAAGATTTCAACCCTAATAAAATCCAAAACCTATGGACAAGCTGAAACCCTAAACGCCCAAACCTTAAATGCTTGTGGCTGGGGCTAAGCAAAAATCTAAAAATCCAACTCTAGCTCTGTTACGATTCTATAAGTCAGAGTCAAAGTTTTTTTCCAACAAAAAGTTGGAGTTGGAGTTAGAGGTGGTGGTACAACTTCGACTCCACCCCGACTCCGATATTGTACATATTTTTATAAAAATATATGTACTTTTTTATATAATAATCATATATATTTTATATAACTATAAATTTTATAGTTAGTTAAATACTAGTATGAACAAATGTACCTAAAATAATATACTGACTATAATATAAATTGACTAATAATAATTTAGTATATGTAAACACCATACTATTACTAACATGTAATACTAATATATAATAACATGTATTACTAATATATAATAACTAATGTATTATGTATAAACGCAAATATATAAATTTATAATAACATGTAATACTAATGTATAACAACAAAAGTCTAATAACATGTACTAGTAATGTATAATAATCAATGTATAATAACATGTAACACTAATGAATAAATATTAATGTAATACTAAAGTATAATAACATGTAATAGTAATGTATAGTAATTAATCTATTATAACAAGTAATACTAATGTATAAGCACAGAAGCACTAATGTATAATAACATTTAATACTAAGTCTAGTATATAATTAAATTAGAAATAAGTTAGAAACTAATATAATAACATATAATTAAAACTATAGTATAAGTTTATAATAAGAATAAGTTAAACATTAGTATAAAATATTATACGAAGTTAATATTTAATAATATGTAATACTATAGTATAGTAACATGTAATTAAACATCAGTTAAATTGTAATTGCTAATAATCAGTACTAACAATGTATAATAAGATGTAATATTAATGTATAATATCTAATGTATAATAACATATTAACATGTATAATAATATATAATAACACTACTATAATAACATAAAATTCTGAGTCTAGTATATCATTAAGTTAGAAATAAGTTATAAACTAATATATTACAAGTATAACAAGTTAATAACATTCAATACTATTAGTATAACAATATGTAATTGTCTACAATCAATACTATAGTACAAGTATAAATACTAACAATTGTATTTAAACCCTATAATACAAGTCTATTTATAATAATGTATAATTAGATTATAGAGTTATAGTACATGTAATACCAATGTATAATAACACTAGTATAATAATTCTATTTAAATTTTAGATAATATAGTACAAGTCGATTTAAATAATAATTGTTATTAATCAATACAAACAATTAAATTGAGTGATGAAAAAAATTATAAAAACCATAAATAGAATGATAAGTTGATATAACATATAATTAGACACTATAGTATGATAAAATGTTAAAAGTATAATATGATAACATTTAAGTAATATCTAATAATAATCAATACGAATAATTATAAAACCATAAATAAAAATAGTTAGGGTTAAAAACTTACAAACCTAAAACAAAGATATTAGATTAAAATAAAATTTTGTGTTTTAAAATAAAGTGTTTAGTTTAGGATTTAGGGGGAAAAAACCCCAAAACACTTAAAACAGATGAAAAACATTGGGCTTAGAAGCTCAAAAGGGCCAAGAATCGAAGCAGGCCAGCCCAAAAGGCAAAACCCAACCCAAATTAAGCTGAAACGATCTCATTTTTCCAAAAAAAAAACCGTGCCATTTTGGCTGAATTTTTTAGCCTTTCTACTTCCCTTGCAAAACATTGTTGTTGTTTTTTTAATCTTAATATGTTATCTTCAAAAATCACCCTGCGCCCGTAGTCTACCTCAGTCTTTCGTTGTTTCGAAAAAAACCCCAGCCTCCAAGCTCCAGCCCGTCGCCACACGATCTCTTCCCATCCAGTCAAAACGCCATCCTTCGAATACCCCTCTAACTCCAACCCTTCTGAACCCTTACTCCCTCAGTTTATAACTTTCCTTGAAAAAACCCTAGCCACTAGCCACTAGCCCGTCACTCGCCTCTCGGTCTCTTCCTTCGCCGTGCATGCATCAAGAAGACGCCCTGCCTCTTGATCCATGTCTCTCGAGTCTCGATTTGTGTCAATTTTTTTAAGTTTATTTTTTTGCTTTTAATCCGATTTTACATATGCATTTTGGTTTTTTTTTTTTGGATGATTTCAGTGATTGGGTGGTTCATGGTTGCTGGTTGTGATCTGTGATGGGTTGTTTGTGGTTTGTGATTGGATGTTATGTTCTCAGATCTGTGATTTGGTACCGCGTGGTTGTAGATCCGACTCCGCTCCGATTTCGATTCCGATTTGGTGGAGCAAAGTCTATAAGGGTCGGAGTCGGAGTTGGTATTAAGGCGTACTGACTTCGATTGAATCAATGATCAGCCCTACTTGTGGCCAGTTTTGAGCATGGGATTTCCTGCATGCAAACTAGCCACAAGCAAACAACCACTTAAGTACATCACTGTCCATCAGTGTTAATAGAGAAAACAGCCCTACAAGCAAACAACCACTTAAGTACACACTCTTACACCCTCATCTACTCTCTTACACCTTGGTAATTACATTTGATAAAAAAAATAAAAAATAAAAAATTACATTGGAACCAAATCTTAACCGAAACCCCAAATGAAACCTGAATGTGTGCCACGCGATTATTCCCCCTTTGATCAAGCTGAAACCACCAATTACCCCAAGCTTCTTCAACAGGTTTCTCCACCCTTACAAGGCCATAACATGTCTGACATGCCACCTAAATTTCTATCGCAGATAGTGTCATTTATGGCCACTCAAACAAGCAACATCAAGCCTTACCCACTCAGCAGCTTTAGCAGCTAAAAATCAGCTGCCCACTTCAGCCTTTTCTTTTCCTCTTTCACAAGTCAAACTCACCTCAAATGTCACTCACTTAACTAGCAATTCATCCCCTTCACCGATACCCCATGCCTCATCCATTTGCCTCCAACACTTGACACATTTTCATCCTTCTTCCAACAGAAAATTGACAGAATTTTTGGTAGCTTCTTGCTTGCTTTATTTCGGCCGTTTTTGAGTATTTTCTTTGACTCTAATATCTTCTGTTTTGATTAATAATGAGTCTAGTTTCTTTGGGTGTGTGTTGGTTATTGTTTCTTAGCGTTTTGATGGATGAAACGCTGTATTAATGGTGGAAATGTTCGGTTTTGGTGATTGTGATAACTTTGGAAGTTTTGTAAGACTTTGATGAGAAGTTATGTATTTCTTGAACTAATGAAGTGTTAGCATGGTTTGTATACAAGTTATGGTATGATTCAAAGTATGTTAGGATCTTATAAGATGGTTTTACATGATCTTTGAAGTGGTAGAAACCAATTGGTTCAAAATAGTTTTGAGTTTGGTTTAGTTTGTGATCTATGGACTAAGAATGAGTTTTTGAAGATCTATAAATTAGGTCTTTGTTGGATTTTTGAAGAGCATGCAAGAGTTTGAGTTTGAGTTTAAACTAAAGGCTCTTGAGTTCGATGTTGGTTTTAGGCTCCATTTGGATGTTGAACTGAGTTGAGATGAGTTAAGTTCTTCATCAATAGTAGTGAGTTGAGATTGTGGAGTGAGTTTTGTGGAGATCGCTTAAGATGAGTTTAGATGTGCTTGGAAGTTAGGATGAGTTTAGATGCATTTATGGGAAGTTGAAAAAGGTTGTGGGTCCCACGTGTAAAAATGTGTTGAGTTGAAAAAGGTGGTGGGTCCCAGGTGTAAAGAGTTTTTGAGATAAGATGAGTTTTAATGATTTGAGAGTTGAGTATTTTGATGTTAGACTCAGTTTAAAATTAGACTAAATTGAGTTAATCTCAGTTCAGTCCAAGTTCCAAACGAGTCCTTAATGAAAATTTTGCCACGACCTTCAAGTTTAAATGAACTTGAATGGGAGGAATATACTTGGATTATTTCAAGATTTGTTGCATGAAATTCGAGGATCTAGTCCCTTTGCTTCAAGTCCAAAAATATGCTTGCTCAGTTTCTAAGTTTTCTTGCAAACTACTTGTTCTATGTTGTGTTTTATGATTTTTGGTTGATTAGTTAAGCATGCTATCACTTAGGTTTGAATGATAAATTTTTTAGAAGTGTTATTTATGGACTTTTGGAGGCCTTGGAGTGGATATGAAAATGTTAGACCAAGAACATCAAGAGTTGGTTTTATTTGACCTAACCTTGATGTTTTGGCTTTTACTTTATGTAATGAATTCAAGGATTTATTAGATGTATGATTTAGTGTATTAGCATGATTTTATAACTAAGGACTTGATTTTTTAGAGTTGTTAAATTCGGTTTAAGCATGTTAGTGAGTTAAATGGCCAAGTAGCAACAAAAGCATGATTTAGCCTATACATGAATTGGCCAAGAGGATTTTTGTATAGTTTGGTTTAGTTTTAAAAATACTTTGAGTTCATATTTAGATTTAGGATGAGATTTACATGAGGAATGTAGACTTTAGTAAGTTTTGGAGTCTATTTAAAAATTCCTTATTTTTAAGGATAAATTTGTAATTTCCCATAAGTTAAGGGATAACTTTGTAAATTTGATTCCAAGTTAATGAGTTTTTTATTTGGAGGAATAAGTACGATATTCTAACCCTAGAATATCTCTCATTTCAGTTTACACTCTTTTATGTTATGCTCACATTTGCACGACAAGTTTGTAAGTTAGTTTCTAACTTACTCCCAGTATTTTCCGTATGTAGGTGGCAAGATTTGCGAAGTTTACATTCATATTCGTTTATGCCTATGTGAATTTTTTATAAACATGCCATCCCATGTCATGAGATGATTATCTGTTTCGTGCCATGAATGTCATGTCATCATATCTATTACATGATTTTCTGTTACATGTCATGTCATAAGCATTCATTATGTCATGGAATACTTCTGAGTCATGCATGAGTCTTTTCTTTTATCACGATCCCAAGTGAGGATGATGAGTTATTCTAATGGAACTCCTCTGCCCACTTTAGAGTATTTAAATTGAATGTGGAATCTTCTAGTACAATCAACAGGCTTTGAATGAGACTCAAATAATTGGTTTTCAGAGCGAAGTCATGAACCTAACGCCAGTGGTGTCAAAACTACAAATTTACAAGTATAAGTTATCATGACGTACTCACAACTAGTGCAGGAGCCTGTGATATGATGCAATATTCGGCAGAAGCACACGACCCTTAGGGAGTCGTGGTGCATCCATTTTTCAAGTAAACAAACATGTATATGTAACAAGGTGTCATGTTCATGCAAGCATGTCATGTTTAAGTCAAGTCATGTTACGTTGAAGTCAAGTCATGTTATTTCCAAGTCAAGTCATGTTACTTTCAAGTCAAGTCATACATGTACAAGTCCATGTCACGAAGCATACATGTCATATTACTATCATGCATGTCTATTAATATTGTTGGTAGTTTAGGAGTTTTACTTTTTGAGATTTTGTAAATCTCACTTGGTAGTTCCAACTACTATTTTCTCCAAAATGATAGACCATTCTCACTTGAGTAGGCCATGGATGACACACGAGAAGCTTATGGAGTCAATCCTCCAGCCTTTGGATCATATTTTGGAAATCATTGTCGAGTTGCATGAGCTGCTTGGTGTTTAGTTCAATAGTTGTATTTTATGTATGTACTTATGGAGTGTTGTCCCCAATACATATTTTGATTTCAAAATATTATTGGAAATATGTTATGTTTGGGGATTTAGCATTTCGGTACATCAAGTATTGTTAAAAAAAGTTATTCACTGCGAACACTGCATATTGTTAGATGCATGCTAGATGCATTGCATTCTTAACTGTCACGAACGGAGATATGTGACCTTGGAAGCGTCACCGTATGTAACCAGAAAGCATGTAATTAAACAACTAGGTGTTAACAAAGTTTAAATCCGATAAATATTGATATGCCACATGTGCATACTCTTTGTTCAATATCTTGAATAAGCTCCTGTCAAAAGATAAAAGAGTGACGTTTACAGAAAGAGCTGTAAAGTGACAATCAAATATGTAATCTAAAATTTGTTAAATACTTTATAAACAGGCTTATAAGCAATTTTTTTACAAAATAACATGAGTTTATTTGTGTGAAGATCAACTAAAGTCGAGTTGTTGAATATCACTACAACTCATATACGCTTATACAATTTTTTTTTTTTTTAATCTCTTTTCGTAGGATGGAATAAAGAATCAAATGATTTTTTAGGATATGAAATCCAAATAGAGCATAGCACTGACGGCGTCCCTTAAAAATTTTCATAAATTTATTTTATTTATTTTGCAACATTTATTAAAAAATTCCTCCAAAACTTTATTGCCATATATATATTTGCACAACACATACAACATGCACAATTTCCATAGTTTTATTGGAAAGAAATACTTCTTATTTTTTTCATTTAATTTTTTAAAAAATAAATAAATCGCCACTTTGGTGACCCATCATTGGGCCATGTTTTCTCTGTTAACAGTGATGGACAGAAAGTAAAAAAAAAAAAAAAAAAAAGGTAATGCTACTGTGCCACTCCAGTTTGCCCTTGTATTTCTAGTGGAAATTGTACTTTTTTTTAAAAATATATTTAAAAAATATCAATATATTAATAATCATTTTTTTAACCGTTAAGTTAAAAAAATTATAAATAAAATAAAATACATAAGCTGTCAAATTGTGGAAGCAAATTTAGGGGGCATAGTACTACTACGTATAATTTTCCTAAAAGAAATAGCTTGCTAAAAATCCCAAATCACAAGGGAGCTATTGTTGAAAAATAGATAAGCTCCTAAATTCAAATCGGTTATAACACAGAGTACTGTGTCCTATTAAAATTTTCTAAATTGTTTTAAAATCCTAGCTGCTCATATCAATATTATTAGGAAATACAAAGAAAACAAGATAACATGCTAAAATGAAAAGTGTCATGCATGTTGGATATAAAGTCAGCTGCATCGTGGGACAAATCATTTGAGTGAAAGAACAAGGTCATGCAAGTATGGAGTGAAGATTTCTCACATTATACTAATATATACTAGCATCAAATCCATAGCAGGGATGCGTGTGTACGTATGCCTTTCCTTTCGAAAGATATAGATCATGTGAACCATGTGGGTCTTTCTTTCTTTTTCTTGTTTTTCCCCATATATATATATATATATATATATATGTATGTATGTATATGTGTGTGTGTATGTATTATGTGTGTGTATGTGTGTGTGTGTGTGTATATATATATATATATATATATATATATAAGGCAGCTTCAATATCCAAATATTAGGGAGGAATCCGAAACATTTCTATTAGCTTGTCTACCCATTTTGGTTTTGCAATACACAAAAAAAAAAAAAAAAAAAACAATACACATTTTGATCAGAAACGAAATCGATTCCTAGGATTAATCCCAAGATACTCAAAAAGATAACATAAGGTACCCAACACGACCGCTTGTCACCAAACGCCAGTACTAGCCAAAGCCTTTTGAATACATAGATGACGTTCCACGTCATACAATTGACCATACTGAGAAAGCCGACGAACGAAATAAGATAGGTGTGAGAACTTCAGCAGCATGCTAAAAGAACCAACATATTGCCCAGTGAACCTGTAAGGCCCAGTTTTCTTCTTGTGTGTGAGACCGGTTCGTGCTCGAGGGCCCAGCCCTTTTCCTTGGAGGTGTGCTAACGGCGTCGTTTGGGGTAAGTTTTCTCTTCTTTTTTTCCCGCGATTCTTTCTCCCCCTCTTTCTCTTCGGTTTCTTTTCTTTTTCTTCTTCTTCTGGGTTCCCTCGCGCAGACGATCTCTCTCACAGGTAACCCATTTTCACCGACCGCATCTCCTTGTTTTCGTTTGCTTAACTTCTTGCGTCTGAATCATCATGGCCTAAATTTCCTCATTTCGATTTTTCCCTCCATTGCAGCAGATCACTGTGTTTCTCCCTATCGTGTACCTCTGTTTTCGATAGCTGGTTTTTCCCTCTTCATACGCGGCTCTTCCTCTTCCACTTGGTAATTTTTCTGCCGCAGGTATCTCCTCCTCCCTCTCTGTTAGTCTGCAATCTAAGACCCTGTATTACATCCTCCCAGCCGACCCCTCTTTCTCTTTCAGTTTCTTTTATTTCTTATCTGGTTTTCCCTCTCTCTTACTCTGTTATTCTCCGCGTTTTACTTGGAGTTGCAGTGGCAATCTCTATGAGTGACGCTGAGGCTTGTTGAACGAAGTTGGGTGGAAAACAAATTTTGTAACTGGTTGCCGAGAGCTTCTTCAGTGGTCCGTGAGTTGGTGGTTTTTCTTTCGGTTCGCATTGTGTGTGTTGTGTTGCAGTGCAGTGAGTTCGCAATCTTCTTGGTTTCACTTAAACGTTGAGCATTCAATGTAAGTTTTTCACTTCGTTGTGTATTTTATAATTTTTGGTTAGTTGGTTTGGTGTTTTAGAAATAATTATAAGGGAGTTTGTTGTGTGCTGATGAATATCTAGCAGTGTTAGGATTTTTCTGTTGTAGAATTGTGAACGGAGAGAAATGTGCAATGTGTAGTATCATTTTAGTTAAATTATTGGTGATTGCTTGGGATCATGAGCTGCTGAAATAAATGTGATTTATTAATGAGTTGAGTTGACATTAGTTTTGATAGTTGTATTGGATAATATTAAGATTAGTATATGATACTTTAGGTTGGAATGCGTGCTGTCCATATTACTATTTGATTGTCACAGTGAGTTGTTTTTGCTACTATATGGTTTGGGATTATGGGTTTTATTTATTTAGATAGAAGTTGTGTCAATTGTCTTTCAACACTTAGTTTATATATCTTATTTTATGAATAGGTGACGAGACTGATATACGTCATTTTCAAGGCTTAGATAATACGCTGCAAGAGTCAGGTAAGCCGGGTTCCTATGCTAGATTTACATAAAAAAATAAAGAAAATGAATTGAGGTTGGTTTATAAAATATGCATGATATGTTTTTAAAAGAAAATGTGAAAACGACCTCAGTATGTGTTTTGTATTCACTCATGAAAATCTAAATGAAAGAGGAAAATACTTTTTCTTGACATGAATAGTGTGGACATGAGCAACATTTGACACGTTTATGAAATGTGCAAAAGAGCGAATATGATATCTGTGAATTTTTGTACGTATAATATAAAATAATTTGGGTTTGTTTATGATCAAATGGAAATGATATGAATATGTTCGACACTTGGTTTGATATGATATGAATGGGAAAAACCTTTGGCATACTTATCTGTTTTTATTCTGATTCTGAATATGGTTCTGATATGGTGATACTGGTTCACGTGATATGGTTGGTACCAACATGATATGATATGAGTGCAGCCACTTTAGAAACAAAGTGGTCTTTTATGTGTTCTTTCCTGTGTGCACACTCGGGGTTCCGAGATTGAAAAATGGGAAGTTTCACAATATGATACTGCCTGGTTTGGCCACCGGGGATAGCACAACCCTACCACGGCGGTTAAACATGGTATTTAATATGACACGATATGATATGATAAGATGAAGATATTCAGTTATGTTATGCCAAAGTGTTCTTGTACATGAAATGGTTTATGAATAAGAAAATGTTGAAATGTCGCTCTGATTTTTCTAATAACACGTATTGAGATATGCACATGAAACTAAAATGTTTTGTTTCTGCATACCAAACTTTTTAAAAAGGGCTCATGTTTACATACTAGTATAGGTTTTTTGCTTACTGAGTTGTTGATAATTCACCTCCCTTATCTTCATTATTTTTCAGATGATATTAATGACTCAGCTGGGGGTCAGGAATAGAAATGGGAGCTGGGGGTCAAGACTAGAAATGGGAGCTTGGCTAGATATGGATAGACGGTCATGTACCTAAGGGTACCATTGTGAGAAGAAGAGTTTGAAATTCTTCTTGATATTTAGATTTATTGAGACTTAAGATGTATCAGTTTATTATGTTAAGTTTTAATTATACTTTGGTTTAGTAGGACCTATGGTTTCATCAGTTTGGTATGTTATCATCACTGGAAGATTGGGGACCCCTTGATTTACTATTAATGCATTATAGACTATGTGGAGTTTGTAATGAGTTATTTAGAAGATATGAGATTGATTTTGCTGATGAAGTCTTTGGAGATTTTTTTTAGATGTGTAGGGAGACATATTTATAAGTGACAGGTAGTAATTCTCCAAGCCACCCGGGTTTGGGGCGTTATAGAACCAGTCCCCCCCAGCACAAGAACTTAAAATCTCTCTCTGGCATTCACTAGCACAAAAGAGCATAGCACGATGGATCATATATAACATTTCTTGTGATTTTCTTACACATCGGCTGATCTTTTTCTTGAAATCATCTTTCCTATCTCTCCATTCTTTAGCAGCTTCCACATTTGCTGGAGATTCATCATTAGGACTGGAAAGCATTGATATTATACTTAAAACTATAGTTTCAACCGTATGAACCGGTGTCCAGCATTCACTTGCAAGCTCATAGCCATTCGGGTCCTCACCAGGAGGATGTAGGATTGATATGCAAACAAGGTCATCAGGATATACATTAGGATGCCATATCTCTGAAGTAAACTTCACTGTCGGAGGGTTGTTTGGGTAGTGGATGGAAACGTCATAATGGCATTGAAAAAACCGCCCTCATAGAGAGTATTTAGAGGTCCAATAATGGTTACACTCCATTCAAAGATATTGGTTGTTGGGTAATATAACTACTTGTAAAATTAAATCTATTATCCAAGTATATAACTAGAATAATTAAACAAGTAAACAATCAAAACAAAACACAAAAGATTTTTTACGTGGAAAAACCCTCCAGTGTAAAGGGTAAAAACCACAGGACAACTCCGATCAAATCTACTATAATAATATAGAGTTTACAATACTCAAGTTTATGCCCAAAACTTGAGTTCTCAACAAATTGGGAAATACAACAATAATCAATCTCTAAGAAAACAATAATCTCACCCCAAATCACTAGTATGATAATGCCTATGAGATCCCCACTTTGAATACTACAACTCTCTAGAGTACCCAAAGAAAAATCACCACTAAGAGAAATTTTCAATTTTTACTGTGTAGAGAAATACCTGTGTAAAATCCACACCCAAACAACAAAAGAAAACTTTTGCCTTTTTTCCTTTTCACTTACTACACCGTCTCTCTTTTTCTCTTTGTTTTGTTGCTTTCTCACTCACTCACCCGTAAAGCACTTCAACTTCCCTTTTATAATTGCAAGTAGAAGCCCTAATGGGCTTAAGTGAGAAATGGGCTACCACATGTGGGCTAGACCCACTCAACAATCTCCCACTCCAGCCCATTATAAGAGGAGCTTATAATCTAACATCTCAGTTAGAGTCCATGATGGCTGATCTGGCACAAAACTCCAGCTTCTCTCTAGTAACAACCTTTGTCATCATTTCAGGTGGGTTATTCTCAATGTGAATATTTTTCAGCAGTAATGTTTGTTCCACAACTACGCGTAGCCAATGGTATCTCACATCAATGTTCTTTGTACGTGAATGATATATGGCGTTCTTGCTCAAGTCTAGTGCACTTTGACTATCACAATGAACTACATACTCATCTTGCTTCAAACCTAAATCTTGTAGAAACTATTTTATCTAAAGCATTTCTTTCCCTGCTTCAGTTGCTGCAATATACTCAACGGCAGTAGTAGATAAGACAACACACTTCTGTAGTTTTGACTACCATGATACAGCTCCCCCTGCAAAAGTACCCGAGTACTCTGAAGTTGATTTTCTACCATCAAGGTCCCCAACCATATTTGCATTTGTATAACCCTCCAAGATTGGTTCCAAGCTACCAAAAATCAAGCACATCTTTGAGGTACCCCTCAAATATCTAAAAATTCATTTTATTGCTTGCCAATGATCTTTACCAGGATTAACTAGGAACCTGCTAATAACTCCTACTACATGAGCAATATCTAGGTGTGTGCAAACCATAACATACATCAAACTCCTGACTGCAAAGGAGTAAGGAATGGTTGCCATGTTATCTTTCTCTTCCTTGGTAGAAGGACAACTCTTCTTACTTAGCTTGAAGTGACCACCAAGAGGAGTCCTCACAAGTTTAGCATGCTTCATATTAAACCTCTTTAGTATCCGATCAATATACTTCTCTTGTGATAACCACAACTTCTTAGCTTTCTTGTCACGAACAATCTCCATACCTAGAATCTGTCGTGTTAGGCCAAGATCTTTCATGTCAAATGACTTGAGCAACTCTGCCTTCAAACTTTGAATCAACTGAACATCTTGTCCAACTATCAACATATCATTTACATATAATAGAAGAATAATAGTCTTACCATCAGGGAACCTTCTGACATACACACAATGATCTGCCTCTATTTTGGTATATCCATGACCTGTCATGAATGAGTCAAACGTCTACTACCATTGCCTTGAGGCCTGCTTCAACCCATAGAGACTCTTTTTCAATTTCCAAACCATGTGCTCCTTCCCTTTAACTTCAAATCCTTTTAGTTGAATCATGTAGATCTCTTCCTCCAAGTCGCCATGAAGAAAAGCAGTCTTTACATCTAATTGTTCAAGCTCAAGATCCAAGCTAGATGCAAGACCTAACACAACGCAAATGGAATTCATCTTGACAACCGGAGAGAATATCTCATCAAAATCTATTCCCTTCCTTTGATTGAAGCCTTTTACCACCAAACGAGCTTTGTGTTTTCCTAGCTTTCCACCATCACTCTTACGCTTGAACACCCATTTGTTTCCTAGAGTCTTTTTGCCTTTAAGGAGCTCCACGAACTCATAAGTGTCATTCTTGTGTAAAGAATTCATCTCTTCTTGCATAGCATTCATCCACCTTTGTTGTTCCCTATGAGTTTTCACTTCTTGAAAATTTTCTGGCTCTCCCTCATCAGTAATCAAAACATAATCGAACTTAGGATATCTAGTTGATGGATGATGCTCCCTTGTAGACCTCCCAACCTGAGGTTTTGGTGGAGTAGACTGCTCCCCCTGCTCGACACTCTCTGTGCCTACTTCATCATTCTCATCAACTGATGCTGGCTCATCACCTTGATCTTTAACTGCTGCTGGCTCTTCCCCATTAATGGCACTCTCAGGAGACAAAGAGATAGGTGTAAGTTTAGAAACACATTCATCTTCTTGCCTTGGCTTCTCTACTTTCTCAAAGTTTGCCAATGTCTGATTTTCTATAAAAATCACATCTCTACTTCTGATGATTTTCTTCTTCTCTGGATCCCACAGCTTGTAGCCAAATTCTGCATCTCCATAGCCAACAAATATATAGGGAGTGGCCTTATCATCAAGCTTAACACGTTGTTCCTTTGGCACATGTGCAAATGCCTTGCACCCAAATACCTTCAAGTAAGAGTAAGGCACATCATTTACAGTCCACACTTTTTCAGGAACCTCAAACCCCAAAGGAATTGATGGAGACCGGTTCATTAGTAGTACAAACAACTTCACTCCAAAAAGACTTAGGCAATCCTGCCATCTTCATCATACATCTGACCTTCTTTAAAATAGTACGGTTGATTCTCTCTGTCACACCATTATGTTGTGGGGTACCCGGAACTATCTTCTCATGTCTAATGCCATGTTCTGAACAATACTCCTTAAACACATTAGACTTGTACTCACCTCTATTATCAATACGAAAACACTTCAAAGATCTTCCAATTTCTCTTTCTACCATGGCATGGAACTTGAAATGTTGGAATACTTGATCGTTTGTTTTCAAAAAATACACCCACAACTTTCTTGAATCATCATCAATAAAAGTAACAAAATACTTATTTCCACCTAAGGACTCCACTTCAATGGGACCACATACATCAGAATAAATTAAATCCAACACATTTTTTTTTCTACTAGAGGTTTTCTGAAAAGAAATTATATGATGCTTACGAAGGAAACAATAATCACAAAGATTCAGCAACGTACCTTTGGCAAAAGGAATAAGATACTTCCTTCCCAAAGTCCGCAATCCCTTCTCACTCATGAGCTAGCCGCTTGTGCCACAAGTCTGGTGAAACATTATCTGTAGTTGCATTCACTGCATCACCACACACCTTTACTTCAGTGTTGTAAAGTGTACAACAGATCTTGCCTCTAGCATACACCATGACCCCTTTGATAGTTTCCATCTTTTGTTGCAAAATAACTCTCATAACCTGCCTCATCAAGAGCATGTGTAGAGCGCATATCTGGAACATGTCGCACATCCTTCAATGTTAGGGTACATCCAACATTTGTAACAACACAAATGTCACCAATTCCCACAATATCAACATAACTTTCATTGTCCATCGTCACCTTGCCAAAGTTGTCTCCTCTATACTTAGTAAAGAGTTCTTTCTTTGGGGTAACATGGTAGGAAGCTGCTGAATCAATCACCCATTCTACATAAAAATTTGCAACATGACAAGACTCATTCTCTCCAATAGAAAGTATTGCCACTTCTTCATCTGAAGCACTAGCTGTAGTATTTTGATCATCCGGCTTCTTCTGATTTTTCTCCTCTTTCAATTTGTTTTTCCAAGCCTTGCAATATTTCTTTATATGACCCTCTTTATCACAGTAAAAACATTTGACTTTTCTTCTTGTCTTTAACTAACTTCTGTAGTTACCACGTCCCTTAGGACCTTTGCTCTTACTCCTTCCCCTGTTCTCTGTAACAAGAGCCTGTGCATCATTCTTACCCAAGTATTTTCTTATTATTTCTTCATTAAACAAACTGTCTTTAACTAGAGTAAGTCCAAGCACACCATTTGGAGCAGAGTTACTAAGTGATACTACCAAAGTCTCCCAACTATCAGGCAATGAACTCAAAAGTAATAGTGCTTGCATCTCATCATCTAGCACTATTTTCATTGTGGTCAACTGATTTACTAAGTCTTGGAATTCACTCAAATTCTCAGCAATAGATTTCCCCTCCTTCAACTTTAAATTCACAAGCTTTCTAATAGCAAAAGATTTATTTTGAGTTGTCTTCCTCTCATAGAGACCCTATAATTTTTCCCAAAGACTATGGGCATTTGTCTCTTGAGATATATGATGGAATACATTAAGATCAACACACTATCTAATATACCCAATGGTTTTCCTGTTCATTTTCTTCTAGTCACTATCACTCATACTATTTGGCTTGGCACTAGCACCCTCAATGAGTTCATGTAAATCCTTACAATAAAGGATATCCTCCATCATTGGCTTCCAAATAGAATAGTTTGAAGCCGATAATTTAATCATAATGCCCCAAGTATTCTCCATTTAATTTTTGCAAGTTCACCACACCCACACAACCAAGCTTTGATACCACTTGTTGGGTAATATAACCACTTGCAAAATTAAATCTATTATCCAAGCATATAACTAGAATGATTAAACAAGCAAACAATCAAAGCAAAACACAACAGATTTTTTACATGGAAAAACCCTCCAGTGTAGAGGGAAAAAACCACAGGGCAACTCCGATCAAATCCACTATAATAATATAGAGTTTACAATACTCAAGTTTATGCCCAAAACTTGAGTTCTCAACAAATTGGGAAATACAACAATAATCTCACCCCAAACCACTAGTTTGATAATGCCTATGAGATCCCCACTTTGAATACTACAACTCTCTAGAGTGCCCAAAGAAAATTCACAACTTAGAGAAATTCTCAATTTTTACTGTGTAAAGAAATACCTATGTGAAATCCACACCTAAACGACAAAAGAAAACTTTTGCCTTTTTTCCTTTTCACTTGTTGCGTTGTCTCACTCTTTTTCTGTTTGTTTTGTTGCTTTCTCATTCACTCACTCGTAAAGCACTTCAACCTCCCTTTTATAATTGCAAGTAGAAGCCCTAATGGGTTTAAATGAGATTTGGGCTACCACATGTGGGCTGGACCCACTCAACATTGGTCTCATCGACCAGGCTGACGGAGAACCCATCTACAGGATTCTTGCAAAGATCTTTGAGCTGCTTTTGAAGGAGACTTACTTGGGAAGCCATGAGAGAGAGAGAGAGAGAGAGAGAGAGAGTGGATGGGGGAGGAGCCTGATCAGGCTCTGTGTATGCGGGAGGCAAAAAGACACAGAGAAAGAGAGTATGTTATGTACATGAACACTAATATACTTCCTATATATAGTTATTATGTCTCATTTTATGTTTTGAAAGTTTGATATGCTAAAATATTTCTTAGGTCTTGTTAGGCTAGTTTCTTTACTTTGTATTGTTCATCTGAATAATATGATCATTTATGCCCAAATGAAGCGTTCTTATTTATTTATGGTAATAATCATAGTATATAATAGGCTTGTATTGAACTTGAACTCCTTTTAATTCATTGTGTTTGGGATTCTTCCAATGATCTTTTATATTGAATAATAAGTTTTTACTAGAAAAACGTTTTTGTGATATCATACAACAATAACAACTTTAACTTACAAAAGCATCCCAAAAATCCTAAAAATTAATATTTAGAGTAATGCTACATACAATCGTGGAGTGTGCTAACGTCGTGTAGTCGCTTTGAAAAATAGTGGGGTCTATTATTAAAAAATTAATTTTTTTTTTGTAGGTCCTGTATTTATTTATTTTTTCAAAGTAATTGCACGGCGCTTGCACACTCCACGACTACAACTATCATTTCTCTAATATTTATTATGCTTCTCTTCTTATTTAACATTTATATTGATAATATGTCTTCAAACATTTTACAAAATTGATTTGATTGATGCTATAGATGTATTTGGTTTAAATAAAAGAAAAACATAATCCAAAAAACAGAGAAAGAGAAGATGTTAAAGGTGAGAAGAGCACACTACTCTTCTAGGACAGGGCATAGAGATATCCTATAGGCTAGCTAGCTATGTCTACCCACAATGACGTAGCACTTTCACAATTAAGACAAAGGGATTTTCATATAGGCGATGAAAGGCTGAAAGCAATCCGAGTTTATTTGGAATTGTTCAAGAGAGAGAGAGCTCACGGAGGGGTGGTCGAAACAGCGAGGCCATGGCAAGAGGTAGGGACATAGACGAAGATATCGATAGAGAAAAGGTGGGTAGGAAGGCATTGTGGGGCGATGTACTGTCGGATATGACATCACAATCACGAGGACCTTTTAGCTTGAACGTGTGGGGCTTGAGCTTGGGGATGTAGAAAGATCGAAATGAATCGAGCAACTTTGTTTTGAATTTCTTTCTTTCAACATATCTTGTTTCTTACTTGGGAGGAGAAAATGATGTGAGTGCTACGTCATTGTGGGTAGACATAGCTAGCTATCCTCTTTAAGTTCTCCCAAATTAGAAAAAAAGAACTCTACCTGCAAGCACTCTTCCAATTTGAACAAAACTCTACACTTCTTTCGCTCCTTCTTTTTCTCTCTATCTCTCTACCCTTTCTACAAAAAGCTCAATCTCATCATATATCGATTAATAAGACTAAACTGGAAGCAAATTAGACAGCCTTTAAGTTCAAGTTCACGTCTTTCTCCACCCATCGTCTCTCTACACTTTCAGTCTCCCTTCAAATCTCTGTACATTAGAACTAATCCAAGCCTACGGAAAAAAAGTATTTTTCTTCTCTATTTCTGCCTCTTAATGCCCCTGCACCACTATAAAGCAAGCTACTGCCTTTCGCACATCTTTGCATCACAAGAAAAGTCGCCCATCATTGCACTGTGGATAGAAAAGGTCTCTCTCTCTCTCTCTCTCTCTCTCTCTCTCTCTCTCTCTCAAACCACACCGATGACTATAAAACTCGACTTTGGAACCCACCTCCACCTTAAGGCCATCTCATTGCGCTAAACCAAATCTATCTTCCTTCTCCCAGGCCATGCCAATGAAACAATCTCTAAACGGACAGGTGATCTCTCTCTCTCTCTCTCTCCAACATAAGCGATTAGAATATTATTATGGGTGGGTTTTTTTTTATGGTCCTCTCCTCTCTACACGGTGAGGTTTTCAGATTTGACTAGTGTCAAAGCTGGTTTGTCTCTTAGGCTCGAGACTTTAACAATGGCGAAGATACTATGCCACGTTGGGAATCATTGAAGCTGACAGAAGAAGAACAAAAGGAGATCATCCTCTCAGATGAAGCAGTCTTATCATCAAATATCAAAGGGAAACATTGTCTCCTTGAAATGATCTTTAATGATAGAGCTGCAAACAAGGAAGTTTTAAATCGACCATGGCTAAGATATGGAACACAAAGGGCTGGATCACTTTCAAAGGGCTTGGTACAAACCAGTTCCTTTTGGAATTTCAGCTTTACTCAAATAAACAAAAAGTGGTGCAGGGGAGGCCATGGTCTTTTGACCGTCATCTCATCTGCATGAAAGAGTTCGAAGGTGTGTTATCTCCTTTCTGGATTCACATACCCTTTCATTTATTGTGGAACACTACAACAGTTGTTGAGTGCTAACCTACACCAATTGGCACATATCTGCTATGTTAAAACTCCCTTCAGAATCATTAAGATGGCAAATCACAAGATTTTATGGACACCCCAAAACTGCTAAAAGACATGAGAGCTAGAACTTGTTAAAGGTTTTAAACCCTGATGATAATATCCCTTGGCTTTGCTTTTGTGATTTTAATGAAATTCCCCACCAAAGGGAGAAATATAGGGCCTTCAGACCATACAAGCAAATGGTTTAGTTCAAGGATGCACTATCCTTTTGTGGTCTATACGATCTGGGTTTCAATGGTGACAAATACACATGGACAAACAGTAGGGAAGGGAGTCAATTCACAAAGGAAAGACTATTCAGGGCTTGTGGCAACACTCCATGGATTAACAGCTTTGCCAATCATTATGTATCTCACTTAGCTTGCTCTCAATCAAGCCACAGGCCTATTCTAGTCCAGACAAACACTCAGCTCACTATGGGGAAAAAAAGAGAGGATATTCAAGTTTGAATATGCTTGGAGCAAATGGGAGGATTGTGGGGGCCTCATCAAGAGTGCATGGGAATCTTCAACCAGCAAACCAAGTAGTTTACAAAGGACCCTGCAAGGCCTTAAATTCTGTCAGGAAGAACTGAAGGCCTGGAGCAGGATCAAACATAGGGACCAAGGGAGACTCCTCAAAGAAAAAGCTAAGTAGCTTAACCTCCTGCAAGAAACAAATCAAGGCAACTTACATGAAGAGATTAAGAATGTTCAGCAAGAGCTCAATTCCCTTATGAATACTGAAAATTTAAAGTGGCACAAAAGAGCAAACCAGGCTTGGCTGAAGGATGGAGATCGAAACACTAAGTATTTTCACAAATGTACAAGCCAAAGAAAGAAGACCAACACAATCAGTAGTGTAACACCCGGACCCAAAATTGGTATAGTTAGACTTTAGATTTTTTATTTATTTATTTATTGGAGCTCGAATTTTTTTTTAAGTTTTTATTTTACGAATTTGAGTAGTGATTTTATTTTAATTTGGAGATCTTGGCCCTTTTTTTTTTATTCTCCCCGCATGTTTAATTATTTATTTTTGTTTTTGTTTGTTTTCTTCTCATTTCCGTCTTTTTTTTTCTTTACTCCCGTAGTTTTCCTCTCGCCCACTCCATGCACACACACGGCACATCCGCGCGCACGTCTCTCTCTCGGCTCTCTAGGGTTTCTTTATTTATTTCGGTCATCCTTTCAACTTTTTTTTTTTTTGGCAGTTCTTCATCCTCAATAAAAAAACCTAGAGTGCCGCTTCTTCTTTTCACTCCTCTGCCTCCTTCACCGAGAGCCCTTCCCCATAGCGCAGCTGTGCAGCACCTGAACCACTGTCCCAAACGAGCCAAGCCCGTATCGCAACACGGTTTAACCCGTGGCGCCGATGCACAGATCACCACTGCACCATAGTGCAACGCAAAGGCAACTGCGCTGCATCCCAGCCACTGCCACGACCGAGCCTAGCCTGAAACACTCGAATCACATCCCGCACGATGGAAACCATCATGTTTGACACTGCTCTGCCCTACACCTCCGCACCAAGCTGCCGATACGTTGGGACGTGAAGGACTCTGTTTTTGCACGCCGAATCAAGGGAAGCATCCCCACCGTGAGCCATGTCGTCAGCCCCCTCAACTTCGACGCCACTGCCATCAAAAGACGCCAGAGGACAAGCCTCCACCTTCGGACACTGCCAGGTCGACGCCCAGCCCCCAGACCGTCGCAAGCCTGCTGCCCCACGGTGAGTTTTCGTCCCCTTTCACGCCGAGCTCTCTCTCTGTCCCTTTCTCTTTCTGCGTGAGGTCTCTCACTCATCTCTCTCTCTCTCAGTGCCTCACCACCGTGACCTTCTTCGCCGCGTCGCGCGCAGCTCCTCCCTTGGCGGTGAGTGCCTCGTGCCCCTGTTCTTACGGTTTTTGCACCGAGACTACGTGAATGCTTTTGCAGTTTACGTAACTTATATTTTGCATAGTTTTTGAAATGGAATTACAGTTTTACCCCTCGTTTTAGAATGTGTTCAAGTTGATATATTTTGGTCTGTTTTTACGTGGTTTATACAGGTGGTATAAGAAAAGTTTACATACAATAAATAGGAATTTGAAATTGTACTTTGGTAGTAAATTATTTTAGTAATTGTGAAATTTTATTTTAAACTTTTAAATTACGATTAAAGCTTTTTGTTTATTATTATTTAACGAAATTTTTACTTGTACTTACCTTAAATCGCTTAAGTATTTTAACATGTTATTAAGTGAAGGTTTATTTTAAGAGTAAACAATATTGGTGTAATGTTATTTCTACATTTTAGATATATTTTAGTCTTTTTAATAATAGTTATGGTTTATCTTAAAATATTTTGGGATAATTATATTACTTAGTATTAAGCTTCATAAGTTGTTTTCATTAGTAAATAGATCTGACTTTTAAATGTTTTAGTCATAGTATTAAATTAGCATTGACGATTTTAGAAAGTGATAATTGGTAATTTTAGGTTTTGAGGAATTAAATAGGTTATTTTATAAGCTTAGGATTAAATATCGAAATACGTGATTAATTAGAAATTTATGAGAATTACGTGATTATTTTATAGGTAACGATTAATTATTGTCCGACGTTTTTGAGGAATTTTCAAAAAAGATAATAAGTTCAGGTAAGCGGAATTCCTATGCTAGACTTTGCATTTAAAATAAAATGAGCTGAGGTTAATTTTGGAAAATATACATATTTGATGTTGAAAAGAAATTTGAAATGCCTCAGTTATTTGTTCTGCATTACTCATGAGGTTCTGTTTAAGAAGAAATTATTTTCTGTCATGATTGCTGTAGACATGAGCTTATTTTTGACATTCTGTTTCTGAACTTTGAAAAAGAGAGTAAATATGAAATTTTGTGCATAAATTATGTTGTGTAATGATTTTGTTCTATTCTGAAGATTTTCTGTACTCTGTTATCATCTGATGTGATTTCTGAAAACCTCTGGCATAATATTCTATTTCTGTTTCTGTTCCATTTTGACCTCACCACTGGTGTAAAACTGTGGCCTCTGTTCGGGTTGGTACCAACTTTTCTGTTTCTGGTGCACCCACTTTGGAAACAAAGTGGTTTTCTGCGTAGTCTTTCCTATGTGCACACTCGGAGCTCCGAGAATGAATAAGGGGAAGATTCACATCTGTTTCTGCTCGGTTAGCTACCGAGGTTTGCACAACCCTACCACGGGGGTTAAATATGGTATTTGTTCTGATATGATAAGATAAGATGTGATGTTTCAGTTTATGCTATACCAAACGAATTTTGATTATGAATATTTTCGAACTTTCGCTCTGATATTTTTGATAACATGTTATGACGCTGCATTTTGAAAACATTATTCTGATTCTGCATTCTAAAAGAAAATATTTATGTTCTGCATTCTGAACTCTGTAAATGCTCATGTTTACACACTAGTATATGTCATTTGCTTACTGAGTTGTTGATAACTCACCTCTTATTTCCATATATTTTTTTCAGATTTTTTTGATAGTTCAGCTGGAGAACAAGAGTAGAAAGTTTTAGCAGGTGTGATGATCAGAGTGGAATAAGTGCCCGAAGATACAAGTCCTTATTTGAAAGTCGTAGTTAGTAAACCAAATTTATGTTTCAGATATTTTGATTTGATGAGTTAAGGATAATTTCGAGTTTTAGAGGGTTTTTAATTTATGTTATTGAGTTTTTCTTTATTGTCCCCATGGAGGAACTTAGATATTTAGATTGATTAAATTGATTAATATTTTATTGGATTTTTCAGATTTTATAGTTGTACTATTTAAGTTGATTTGAGGTATTAAGAGTTAACTTTCCGGACCTCCTGGAACAGGGCATTATAGTTGGTATCAGAGTCCGGTTTGAATTCTGCATACTATAAACCTTTGATGTTTAGATATTTGTGGGATTAGGAAGAAATTTCAGATTTGAGATTTAGAATTTTTTTTTTTAAGAATAAAAGATGATTAATGAGAGTTAAGGTTTTAGAATTCTTGTCGGCGCTGGGTCATGACGTTGAGGAAATAATTTTTTCAGAGTTGTGGTGTAGACAATTGTGGGCTATAGGAGGTGATTTTTATGTGTATTTAGGGTATTAGAAGTCTCAGGTGTTAGACAAGATATTTATGGAATTGGAACGGTAGGAATTTTTTTTTTTTTTTTTATAGATATTCTAAGATGTTCATGTGGATTGAGGTTCGGTTCGGTTTTCTAGACCGCATATAAGGCTTTTCACAGGATGGAAGGTTTAGAGTCTGGAGTAATATAGAGATACCACTGTTGCTTGTACAATTTTTTATATGTATTTATGTTTGTTTTACCATCATCACCATTTGATTATTTTGCACAAACCCCTTTATTCTTGTATTTTTTTTTTAATAATCCAAGTTGTCAGGATGCCACCTCATCGTCGAGAAAGAAGTGTATCGGGTATGAATGCGACAAATGATGAATGGGGATGTACCATAGAGCAGTTTAATCGAATGCATCCTCCCACCTTCGATGGTCGGGGCGACGCAACCTTAGCAGAAGACTAGATCCAAGATATTGAGGAGATACTCCGCGTTACAAACTGCACGGACGTACAGAAGATTCTATACTTTGCCTTCAAACTAATAGGAGAAGCAAAAAGACGGTGGATTTATGAAAGAACCATCAGAGAAGCGAAAGGGACAAAAATAGTCCGTTGGCTGCACTTCAAGCAGATCTTTCTGGACCGCTTTTTCCCAACCTCTGTTCGAGACGACAAGTCTATGGAGTTTGCTAATTTGGTACAGGGAGCTATGTCAGTACACTAGTACGCAGCTAGATTCATCGAGTTATCACGCTTTGCTGCATATTTGATCCCTGATGAGGAGAAGAAGGCTCGTAAGTTTGAGCAAGGGCTGAATGAAAAGATTTATGAATGAATTATGGGCTTTCAAATTCGGAACTTTTCAGAGTTGGTGGATAAGGCCACAGTATTTGAGTAGAGCCTTCAAACAAGCGCAACACTACTGGAACAGAGGAAGAGGACTGCGCCACAGGGGTCTCAATCTGCAGTGGATCAAGGGCCGTGGAAAAAGAGAAATGATGGGAGCAGCTCGGGGCAAAGGCAAATGCTAGTAAATCAATCAAACGGCTTCTGTAAGTTTTGTAATCGTGCACATACTGGAGAGTGCAGAAGGGAAATGGGGGCATGTTTTCGATGCGGTAAGACCGGACATCTTATCAGGGAATGCCCTTTGTTGCTGACAGACAACAAGAAGCCTAACCCACAACCAGGTTCCCAACAAGCGAATCAGGGTAATAATCAACGTAGAATGGGACCGGCCCGAGTGTTCGCACTAACATCTGAAGATGCTGAGAATGACAACAATGAGATCACAGGTACCTCACTCTATTTTCTCCTTGAACTCTTTTTTTGAATCGAGATTAGTTGTGCTTGTATGGAATTGTTCTAATTGGATAGCTTAGAATATTGAAGTTTGTTTGAGAGTAGATTTTCTAAAGATTTGAAATTTGTGAATCGAGGTTATTCAGGACTTAAGCTTGGAACTTTTGATTATATTATATTGTTTTAAGAGTTCTCTATTAGTTAGTTGTAAATGCGAGGTTTAGTTCTTTTCCAAGGTATGAGATTCAATGTTTTTAGGACTATAAGTTGATAGAGTGAGCAGCGGAAGCGTGGTTTGGTGAGTGATATGATAGTTTGAGAGTTTATTTCGTTAATTATTGAGGTTTATATTCTAGACTTTAAAAGACAGTGTATGCGAATGTGTATGACTAGAGAAATTATGGGAGAATACGATCGACAATATGGGAGGGTTAGAATTTGAACATTAGGTTCGACAATTGCGGAATATTAATTAGGTTTGACATTACGATTAACGAATGGGTTAGGCATGGAATTATTGTAGCGGATAAATATTTAGGCCTTGTTTGTGGTACTAGTAAATTTTGAGGACGAAATTTTTTTAAGAGGGGGAGAATGTGACACCCGGACCCAAAATTTGTATAGTTGGACTTTAGATTATTTATTTATTTATTTATTGGAGCTTGATTTTTTTTTTTAAGTTTTTATTTTACGAATTTGAGTAGTGAATTTATTTTAATTTGGAGATCTTGGCCATTTATTTTTTTTATTCTCCCCGCATGTTTAATTATTTGTTTTTGTTTTTGTTTGTTTTCTTCTCATTTCCGTCTTTTTTTTTCTTTACTCCCGTAGTTTTCCTCTCGCCCACTCCATGCACACACACGGCACATCCACCTGCACGTCTCTCTCTCTCTCGGCTCTCTAGGGTTTATTTATTATTTCGATCATCCTTTCATCCTTTTTTTTTTTTTTTTTTTGCCCGTTCTTCATCCTCAATAAAAAAACCTAGAGTGCCGCTTCTTCTTTTCACGCCTCTGCCTCCTTCACTGTGAGCCCTTTCCCCATAGCGCAGCTGTGCAGCACCAGAACCACTACCCCAAACGAGCCAAACCTGTATCGCAACACGGTTTAACCCATGGCGCCGCTGCATAGATCACCACTGCACCGTAGTGCAACGCGAAGGCAACCGTGATGCATCCCAGCCACTGCCACGACCGAGACCAACCTGAAACACTCGAATCACATCCCGCATGATGGAAACCATCATGTTTGACGTTGCTCTGCCCTGCACCTCCGCATCAACCGCTGATACGTTGGGACGTGAAGGACTTTGTTTTTGCACGCCGAAACAGGGGAAGCATCCCCACCGTGAGCCACGTCGTCAGCCCCCTCAACTTCGACGCCACTACCATCAAAAGACGCCGGAGGACAAGCCTCCACCTTCGGACACTGCCAGGTCGACACCCAGCCCCCAGACCGTCGCAAGCCTCGCTGCCCCACAGTGAGTTTTCATCCCCTTTCACGCCGAGCTCTCTCTCCGTCCCTTTCTCTTTATGCGTGAGGTCTCTCACTCATCTCTCTCTCTCTCTCTCTCTCTCTCTCTCTCTCTCTCTCTCTCTCTCTCAGAGTGCCTCACCACTGTGACCTTCTTCGCCGCGTCGCGCGCAGCTCCTCCCTTGGCGGTGAGTGCCTCGCGCCCCTGTTCTTACGGTTTTTGCACCGAGACTGGGTGAATGCATTTGCAGTTTACGTAACTTATATTTTGCATAGTTTTTGAAATAGAATTACAGTTTTACCCCTAGTTTTAGAATGTGCTCATGTTGATATATTTTGGTCTATTTTTACGTGATTTATACGGGTGGTATAAGCAAAGTTTACATACAATAAATATGATTTTCAAATTGTACTTTGGTCGCAAATTATTTTAGTAATTGTGAAATTTTATTTTAAACTTTTAAATTACGATTAAAGCTTTTTGTTTATTATTATTTAACGAAATTTTTACTTGTACTTACCTTAAATCGCTTAAGTATTTTAACATGTTATTAAGTGAAGGTTTATTTTAAGAGTAAACAATATTGGTGTAATATTATTTCTACATTTTAGATATATTTTAGTCTTTTTAATAATAGTTATGGTTTATCTTAAAATATTTTGGGATAATTATATTACTTAGTATTAAGATTCATAAGTTGTTTTCATTAGTAAATAGATCTGCCTTTTAAATGTTTTAGTCATAGTATTAAATTAGCATTGACGATTTTAGAAAGTGATAATTGATAATTTTAGGTTTTGGGGAATTAAATAGGTTATTTTATAAGCTTAGGATTAAATATCGAAATACGTGATTAATTAGAAATTTATAAGAATTACGTGATTATTTTATAGGTGACGATTAATTATTGTCCGACGTTTTTGAGGAATTTTCGAAAAAACTAAGAAGTTCAGGTAATCGGAGTTCCTATGCTAGACTTTGCATTTAAAATAAAATAAGCTGAGGTTAATTTTGGAAAATATACATATTTGATGTTGAAAAGAAATTTGAACTGCCTCAGTTATTTGTTCTGCATTACTCATGAGGTTCTGTTTAAGAAGAAATTATTTTCTGTCATGACTGGTGTAGACATGAGCTTATTTTTGACATTCTGTTTCTGAACTTTGAAAAAGAGAGCGAATATGAAATTTTGTGTATAAATTATGTTGTGTAATGATTTTGTTCTATTCTGAAGATTTTCTGTACTCTGTTATGATCTGATGTGATTTCTGAAAACCTTTGGCATAACATTCTATTTCTGTTTCTATTCCGTTCTGACCTCACCACGGGTGTAAAATTGTGGCCTCTGTTCGGGTTGGTACCAACTTTTCTGTTTCTGGTGTACCCACTTTGGAAACAAAGTGGTTTTCTGCGTGGTCTTTCCTATGTGCACACTCGGGGCTCCGAGAATGAATAAGGGGAAGATTCACATTCTGTTTCTGCTCGGTTAGCTACCGGGGTTTGCACAACCCTACTACGGGGGTTAAATATGGTATTTGTTCTAATATGATAAGATAAGATGTGATGTTTCAGTTTATGTTATACCAAAGAGATTTTGATTATGAATATTTTTGAACTTTTGCTCTGATATTTTTGATAACATGTTATGACGCTGCATTTTAAAAACATTATTCTGATTCTGCATTCTAAAAGAAAATATTTTTTTTCTGCATTCTGAACTCTGTAAATGCTCATGTTTACACACTAGTATATGTCATTTGCTTACTGAGTTGTTGATAACTCACCCCTTATCTCCATATATTTTTTTCAGATATTTTTTATGATTCAGCTGGAGAACAAGAGTAGAAAGTTTTAGCAGGTGTGATGATCAGAGTGGAATAAGTACCCGAGGGTACAAGTGCTTATTTGAGAGTCATAGTTAGTAAACCAAATTTATGTTTCAGATATTTTGATTTGATGAGTTAAGGATAATTTTGAGTTTTAGAGAGTTTTTAATTTATGTTATTGAGTTTTTCTTTATTGTCCCCATGGAGGAACTTAGATATTTGGATTGATTAAATTGATTAATATTTTATTGGATTTTTTGGATTTTATTGTTGTACTATTTAAGTTGATTTGAGGTATTAAGAGTTAACTCTCCGGACCTCCTGGAACGGGGTGTTATAAGTAGGATATAATCACCTTCAGGCCAAGAAACTTAGGATCCTCAAGTAATCTGCCATGTGTTCCAAGATTGTTTCAAGGACCTTTTCTCAACCTCTCAACCAGCTGGTATAGAGGAATGTCTGGCCCCAATCAAGCAGGTTATTATAGAGGAAATGAACTCTACTTTATCAACAACTTTCACTGAGTAGAGATCAAGGAGGCCATATTCAATATGAACCCTCTCGGCTCCCCTGGGTCTGATGGTTTCCCTACACTATTTTTTCAAGAATACTGAGACACAGTGGGAACTCGTGTATGTGAGGCAACCTTAGCGGTCCTAAATGGTGGTAAGTGGGATAGAAAAATCAATGAAACCTTCATAGCCCTTATCCCTAAGAAGTTAAATCCATTCATTATCACTGATTTTAGACATATAAGTTTATGCATTTTCCTCTACAAAATCATTGCTAAAACATTGGCAAATAGGTTGAAAACAATCTTACCTGATATAATTTTCCCTACCCAAACATCATTTGTTCCAGGGAGACTCATCACTGATATGTCATTGTTGCCTTTGAATCCTTACACACTATGAAGGCTAGATTAAAACCGAAGGATTGATACATGGCTCTGAAACTAGACATGAGCAAAGCCTATGATAGAATAGAGTGTAACTTTTTGAAATATGTCATCAAGAAAATGGGATTTTCAGCAACCTGGATAGACCTCATCATGAAATGTGTTACCTCAGTGACCTATTCTCTCATTATAAATGGAGTGCCATAGCCTTTCTTCTGTCCAACTTGAGGCATTAGGCAAGGGGATCCCCCCTCCCCTTACCTTTTCATTATGTGTACAGAAGCTCTAAGTTGCCTCATCAACAAAGCTGTACAGACTGGTTTGATCACAGGTTTACCAATTCAAAAACATTATTTGCACATTAATCACCTGTTTTTTGCATATGACTCCCTATTATTTTGCAAAGCAAACTCCATAGAATGGAGCCAACTCTATCACCTGTTGGACACCTATGAGAGAGCATCAGGGCAGATACTTAAAAAGGAAAAGACTTCCATCTTCTTCACCAAAAACACTAGAGAACAAATCAAAGAGATTGTCACAAGCATTGTTGGAATTAGAGGGACCAACTCCTATGAGAAGTACTTGGGTTTACTAGCTCTAGTTGGTAGGTTGAGGTCTCTCAGCCTTTCAAAGGTATCCTTGACAGAGTGAAAGCTAAATTGAGCAGCTGGAAGACTAAACTACTTTCACATCAGGAAAGGAGACATTAATTAAAGCAGTGATCCAGGCTATCCCAACTTATAGCATGCGGATTTTCAAATTGTCAAAATAGTTGCTACATGATCTTAACAAGCTAGTCAGGTCCTTATGGTGGGGTCAGCAACCTCAAGAACATAAGATCCACTGGGTAGCATGGAAACAGATGAGCAAATCCAAGAAAATACGAGGATTGGGTCTAAGGGATCTTGAAAACTTCAATTGTGCTCTCCTAGCAAAGCAGTGCTAGAGAATCATCTCCTCTCCAAACTCTCTTGCTGCCAGGGTCTTAAAACAGAAATATTTTAAGAAGTGTTCGTTCCTCACTGCAAAGAGAGGCCACAACACTTCCTTTCTTTGGCAGAGTTTTGTCTCTACAAAACCTTTGCTTAAGGAGGGCTTAATTTGGTGCATTGGTGATGGAGAATCTGTGGAGATATGGAATGAAAAATGGATTCCCCAACAATCCACTTACAAACCCCATAGCACAATCAGATTCCTAGGTTGCTATGCTCATTGATAAGACCACCCACCAATGGAACCTACCACTGGTCGAAGCCATCTTTAATAGAGCAAAAGCCAATCTACTCAGAAGAATCCCCCTCAATCCGTACTCAAAACCAAATAGATTGATCTGGAGATGCTCCACCTTTGGTGCATTTACTGTCAAAACCGCTTATTACCTCAAATCAGAGATGGATCATCAGAAATGGGGCCAACCTTCTAAGTCCATAAAGGGAGGATGTGTCCTAGACTAAATTGTGGCAACTAAAGATCCCAATGCTACTAAAACTTTCTTATGGAAGGCCTGTCTAGATGTCATTCCTTCAAAAGCAAAAATGTACCAGAGAAGGGCTATTGTTGATGATTCTTGTCCTATATGCAAGCTACACCTTGAAATAGTTGAACATGCTCTATGGGACTGCTCATTTGCTCAAGATGTATGGAGCCAAAGTGTGAAGAAGATCCAAAAATGCAGCTTGTTTTTTTAGTCTTTCAGGAACTTGATGGAAGTGCTATTTGAGACTCTAGAAGATGAGGAGATGATGGAATTTGCACTAACAGCTTGGAAGATCTGGAAAAGAATGAATGAGTTTATTTTCAACAATGTCTTCCTACACCCTAAATCTATTATCCAAACAGTCAAGCTTCTTATTGAAGACATCAACCACGTCCAAGAAAAAGCTAAAAAGTCATCTACTGTCATGAATGACCTCTCTCAATGGGAGGCTCCTCCTCGAGGCAAACTGAAGCTAAATTGGGATGTTGCCCTCGACAAAACCAATTGCAAGGTGGGTTGGGGCTGTTATCCGAGACTGGGAAAGAAATACGAGAGCTACTTTGAGAATGAACCATGCCCTCTTCCCTGATCCTTTGCTAGCAGAAGCTTTTGCAGTTTTTCAAGCCTCTTTGTTCTGCAAGACACTAGGGCGGCAGGATTTGATCATGGAAGGTGATTCTTTGCAAGTAGTTAACTGCCTCAAAGCCATAACATATACACACTCATGTTGGTGTACTGATCAAGGACACAAATTAGACTCTTTTCCAACTTGGACTGAGGCATACTGTGAGAGCTTGTAATTCTATAGCTCATGCCTTATGTCAAGCTGCTCTAAGCATCAGTAATAGTATCTTGTCTGTTGACGATATTCCTCTTTGTATCAAACTTTGATTTAAGTTAATGTCAATACAGGATACTCTTTCAAAAAAAAAAAAAGAATATTATTATGGGTAGGACATAGTGGTAAGGGGATTATGATGTCATAATTAGTCATATGGTGATAGATTGTTTTGGTATTTCTAATTGCTCAGTTATAAACTATCAAACAAAGAATTATTTCGTGATTTATATATATATATCATGACACTTTATTTAGATGATATATCATGGAAAAATAATTTGTTGATTTTACAGATGGGGTGTGTTACACGTATCATAATTTTTAAGAAAATATGTTTTGGGGTCACAAGTAGCCTATTAAATTGAAGCTACATGTGATTGGAAATTGACATGACACTGTGTATGTGATGAAATAAGTGATTGTTGATGCACTAATTGTTGCTTAGAGCTACAAGGTAAGTTTATAATGAGCACACTCTTCATCATGCATATGTTCTAAGTTAAGTAAGTAATTATCATCATGCTCTTTATCACACATATTTTTAACATATATAGTGAATATTGCTCAAGTTTTAACTGCATTGAAGTATTTTTATATGTAAAGCCTATTCATTGATAATCCTAATGATGAACCATTTATTATTAAATCATGGATTTGATTGTAGGCTTCAGTTCTACATGAATGATGTGAATGTATACTATTATTATTTTTTATTTGGATGAGTTGATAAATGAAAATGTAAGTGGAAAGAAAATGAAAGTTCTTAATTATAATAATTGATGACTAATGGCAAATAAGTTACTATTGATTATGGATATCGAATAATTAATTATGGATTCTGATACCATATGTGACATAGTAGAGGCCAATGCCATGAGTGCCTCATTAGCAGCACACGTAAACAATACATGTTCGTTGAGATCGTCTACCCTTGCACAGGGAATTATATAATTATTTGTTAGGACAATTATGACAAATATGATGTTATAGATTGAATGTGAACAAATGATAGATAAATGTTTACATATGCATGATAAATAAAAGAAGAACCTAATTGCGTGATGTATTGCTTAATGAGTATTTAACTCATTTTTTGTAACACTCCTTATAGCCTGTATTGGTGTTTGGGTGAATAGAAAATGTGAGAGAAAGTTGAAAGAAATTGATCAGATTCAAGGAAATTGGTCAAACAGTGAGAGAAAGTGGAAATTAAAAAATATGTGTATTAAGCTTCTACATGCACTCTTACAAGTGCGTCCAATACAACTACAAATGCTGATCTTCTCCTACTAAGTAATGGGCTAGAGGCCAAATTAACCAAATAGTAAAGTAAAAACAGCTCATATAATCCTAACAACTATAAATGGGCCATGGCCTAATCAACAGTAACATGTAAATAAAATAAATGGCCACAAGCCAACGTGCCCAACAAAACTAAGCCCACCAAGCCCCCAATGACTCCAGTCTATCACTGTGCAAGTACATAATTGTGAAGAACTCTTCCCCTTTAAAGCACATTGCTCACAAGGTAAGGGTATATGTCCAAAGTAGACCTTAAGAAGTCGTTGGACTAGCAAACTTCAAGCAATTTGGTTCTTCTCTGATCTGGCATCTTCCCTAGTCTTCTTGACAAGTCCCAAGAAGGTCTTTCTATAATCAATTTCCCCACCTCTAAGATGAGTGTCGTCATTAGGGTCAATAGACTCAAAAACACCATTTTCAATTGTCAAGACACTGACGTCAAAGGTCCCACCCCCACCACCAGGGTCTAAAACAAAAACTTTCCTTGTCTCAGCTGCCACACCATATTTCACCACAACCCCACCATTAAGGAGTGCTCCCATGCCATCATAAGCCCCATCTTCTACTTTATGTTGGGAAAATCAACACAGCGGAAGGGATAAAAGCGGTAATAAAAGAGTACACTCATGCACTCAGTGACATCAAAAATTTAACGTGGTTCGGCCACTGCCTACATCCACAAAAAAGAGCTTCACTAATAAATAGTGGAACACAAGAAAATATTACAGAGGAGGAGGATTACACTCCACTCAACTCAACTCTCTTCTTTTCTCTCAGAGCTCTCTCGGCTCTCTCTCTTTTCTCTTTGGGTGTGTGTCTGAAGCTCTCGCATGGAGCTTCAATTTATAGGTGAGGATCAGTATCGTCTATATGTATGAATGCATTTATTGTTGCATTCAATAGGTAGTTGGGCGTTGAGGGTTGAGAAGCAAGCAGCCATTGTGGACTGCTTGCTTGGGTAGGGATTTCAACAATTCTCCCCCTCCATGCCCATTTACCTATATGATATCCATCACAGCTATGTCTCTGCATAGCTCAAGCTTCTCACTTGTAACCACCTTCGTCAGCATGTCCGCTAGATTCTCTTTCGTATGGATCTTCACAAGCTTCAACAGCTGTTGTTCCATTGCTTCGCGTATCCAATGATAGCGGATGTCAATATGCTTGGTGCGGGAGTGATACATTGAATTCTTGCTCAAGTTTAGAGCATTTTGACTATCACAATGTACCTTGTAGTCTTCTTGACTAACCCCTAGTTCTTGGAGAAAACGTTTCATCCACAGCATCTCTTTCCCAGCTTCCGCTGCGGCAATGTACTCTGTCTCCGTTGTGGATAAAGCAACACACTTTTGCAACTTGGACTGCCAAGAGACAGCTCCTCCTGCAAAGGTGAAGAGAAATCCTGAAGTAGATTTCCTGCTATCCAGATCTCCTGCCATATCTGAATCTGTATAGCCTTCCAAAACTGGTTTAGCTCCCCCAAAACACAAGCACATATTCGATGTACCTTTCAGGTACCTGAGAATCCACTTGACTGCTTCCCAATGATCCTTTCCTGGATTTGAAAGGAATCTGCTCACCATGCCTACAGCATGAGCAATATCTGGTCTGGTACAAACCATTGCATACATCAGGCTTCCTACTGCTGAAGAGTAGGGGATTGCTTCCATTTCTTCAATCTCTTTCTTTGAAGAAGGACACGAGCTCTTGCTCAATTTGAAGTGGTTTGCAAGTGGAGTTTTGACTGGCTTAGCATCTCCCATGTTGAAACGTCTAATGACCTGTTCAACATATTTTTGTTGTGATAGCCACACCCTTTTGAATTTCCTATCACGAACAATCTTCATGCCCAAAATTTGCTGTGCTGGGCCTAAGTCCTTCATGTCAAAGGACTTGGATAGTTCCTTCTTTAGTTTGTTAATCATGGACCTATCCTCACCAACGATTAACATATCATCAATGTAAAGAAGAAGTATGACAAATTTGTCATTCTGGAACCTTCGAACATAGACACACTGATCTGCAACAAGTCTCTTGTAACCATGACTCATCATGAATGAGTCGAACTTCTTGTACCATTGCCTCGGCGCTTGCTTGAGGTCATAGAGACTCTTCTTCAGCCTGCAGACTAAGTGATCTTTCCCTGGACCTTCAAAACCTTCTGGTTGCTCCATATAGATCTCCTCCTCCAAATCTCCATGGAGAAAGGCTGTCTTCACATCCATCTGTTCGAGTTCCAAATTCAAGCTGGCTACCAATCCGAGTATGACTCGAATTGACATCATTTTCACCACCGAAGAAAATATCTCGTCAAAATCGATTCCCTTCTTCTGCTGGAATCCTTTGACAACCAATCTGGCCTTATGTTTCATCAGCTTTCCTTGGCCATCTTTCTTCAGCTTGAACACCCATTTGTTCTTTAGGACTTTCTTTCCTTCAGGAAGTTTCACCAACTCATACGTCTGATTTTTCTGCAAAGAACTCATCTCTTCTTGCATTGCCTGCACCCATAGGCTTCTATCAGCATGAGTTTGAACTTCCTGGAAGCTCTCTGGCTCCCCCTCATCAGTAAGCAGAATATAGTCTGATTCCGGATATCTCTTCGACGGAATCAGTAGGCGGCCTCTTGCCGATCTTCTTGGTTCATCAACCAAAGGAGGTTCGTCACCATCTAACCCTTGTGGTGGTACACCAGCTGCTGGTGGAGAGGATTCTTGCTCGCCCTGCTCGACACCCTGAGCTTCTTCTTCTGCTTCTGGATCTCAATCTTGCATATCCTCATTATCTGTGGCGGACTGTAATGATGCAGGATTTGGAGTATCGGAACTAAGCTCTCTTGATGAAGCTTCAGTTCCTATGTTCTGGTTTTCATGGAACACAACGTCCCTACTTCTGACAATTTTCTTTGTCACTGGATCCCATAACTTGTATCCGAATTCTTCATCTCCATATCCAACAAAGATACATGGAGTTGACTTGACATCGAGCTTCTGTCTCAGCTCCTTGGATACGTGTGCAAAGGCTTTGCACCCAAACACTCTCAGGTGAGAGTAAGAGACATCTTTTCCAGACCAAACCTTCTCAGGAATTTCAAATTCCAGTGGTGCAGAAGGTGATCTGTTGATCAGGTAACAGACAGCTAGAACAGCTTCACCCCAGAATGGCTTTGGTAACTTGGCCATACTGAGCATGCATCTTGTTCTTTCAATGATGGTCCGGTTCATTCTTTCGGCTACACCATTGTGCTGAGGGGTATATGGGACCATCTTCTCATGTCGAATACCGCGATCAGCGCAGTATGCAACAAACCTTTTGGAGACATATTCTCCTCCATTGTCCGTTCGCAAGCACTTCAACTTCTTTCCCGTCTCTCTTTCCACTAGGGTGTGGAAATTCTTGAAGTGCTCGAAAACCTGATCCTTTGACTTCAAAACATATACCCATACCTTTCGTGAAGCATCATCAATGAATGTCACGAAATATCTGTTACCTCCCAATGACTCTTCTTCCATGGGACCACATACATCAGAGTGTACCAGACTTAACAACTCTGATCTTCTCTTCGTAGATGATTTAAACGAGACTCTGCATTGTTTGCCAAACAAACAGTACTCACAAGGGTTTAACGTTGTTCCTTTGGCAACTTTGATGAGTGTCTTCTTCGCAAGCGTATCCAACCCTTTCTCACCCATGTGTCCGAGTCTCTTGTGCCACAGATTCGGTGATGCCTCGTCTTCCACTGCATTGAGGCTATCAGAACCGATCTTCACATGGGTCTTGTACAACGTACCGCAAATATGTCCTCGGGCGACAACCATGGCACCTTGTGACAGCTTCCAAGTGCCTTTGCTGAAGTAGCTGTCATAGCCCTGTCGATCAAGGGCTGTCCCGGAAATCAGGTTGAGCCGAAGGTCAGGAATGTGTCGAACATCTTTCAACACCATGGTGCAACCAACGTTGGTTTTTATCTGCACTTCGCCAACTCCCACAATCTTCGAGGAACTGGCATTCCTCATCCTTACCGTACCAAAGTCTCCTGCTTTGTACGTAGTGAAAAATTCACTATGGGAAGTGGCATGGTATGATGCTGCTGTGTCTACCACCCACTCAACATCATGGCTTGCAACGGGCAGACACGTCTCGTCACTGGTGGAGAGTATTGCCACATCTCCTGAAAGAGTGACAAGGGTTTCACCATCTTCTTTCTTCAACTTACTGCTTTGACCTTGCTCCCTTAAAAACTTGCGGCAGTGTTTCCTCATGTGGCCTTCTTTGCCACAGTGGTAACATTTCATGTTACCCGTCTGCTGGTTCCTGCTACTGGTGGACCTTCCACGTGGTTGAGGCTTCCCTCTGTTTCTGCCTCCACTTCTCCCTCTATCATTACCTTGAGGCATTTCTCTACTCTCGGTGACAAGGACATGAGTTTGATTCATGCTTGTCTCTTTTCGTCTGGCCTCCTTGTTAAACAGGGCATCCTTAACCATCGTCATAGTAAGTTTGCCATCTGGAGTAGAGTTACTTAGGGAGACCACCAGCGTCTCCCAACTGTCTGGTAATGAACTGAGAAGTAGCAGGGCTTGTTCTTCATCGCCAAGATTCAGGTTGACGGACCCGAGCTGGTTAACTAGGTTTTGAAACTCGCTAGTATGCTCGGCAACAGAGGTATCGCTTTTCAACTTCAAGTTAACAAGCCATCTCATCAAGAGGGCCTTGTTTCGAGCAGTTTTAGCCTGATACATATCCTCTAACTTTTTCTAGAGGTTATATGCATCCGTCTCCTGGGCCACGTGGTGAAAAACACTATGGTCAATCCATTGCCTGATCTGACCAATAGTCTTCTTGTGCATATTTTTCCACACTTGATCCGTAACTTCATCTTCCAAAGGGTCAAACAGATCTTTACAGTTCAAGAGATCCTCCATTCGAGGTCTCCAAAGACTGTAGTTTGAGGCAGTCAGCTTTATCATGGCGCCTGATGCTGAATCCTCCATGGATTTAGACTGTTCTAAATACAAAATACAAGTACAGGATCTTTGAGGTGGAATATCACAAAACGGACAGCACCGTTGTGTCCGGAACGTCTGATTTTGTTGGAAACGAGTCTTGTTTCGTCAAAATCGGACTCAGATAGCACAAGGAATGAGCAAAAGAACCAAAACAGGAACTCTGTCGCGCGTGCAGTGCGTGGCGTGAACAAAACGCGTAGGCGCGTGTACGTCACGCGCAGAAACTCCTCTGGTGCACGTGGAACGCGTAGGCGCGCGTAACTCACACGCTTTTATGGAATCAGGGGCACGTCAGGCGCGTGAACTTCACGCGCAATGGCTTCTCTGGAGCGCGTGTGGCGCGTGCTTTAAGCGTGGGACTCACGCGCTAGGTACTCTCCTTGGCGCGTGTCGAGAGTGGGTCTCACTCTCTAATCTTCAGACGGCGCGTGGAGGAGCGTGCGGCATCTGTTTGGCCTCTGGTTTCCACCGCTTTTCTTGTCTAGATGAGACGAACACAGTGGTATGCTCAAATGTGAAAACTGAGCTACACACTAAAACCGAGTTTTCTGTAAAAAAACTCCTTCCAACAAACGCTCTGATACCACTTGTTGGAGAAATCAACACAGCGGAAGGGATAAAAGCGGTAATAAAATAGTACACTCATGCACTCAGTGACACCAAAAATTTAACGTGGTTGAGCAACTGCCTACATCCACAGAAAAGAGCTTCACTAATAAATAGTGGAACACAAGAAAATATTACAGAGGAGGAGGATTACACTCCACTCAACTCAACTCTCTTCTTTTCTCTCAGAGCTCTCTCGGCTCTCTCTCTTTTCTTTTCTCTTTGGGTGTGTGTCTGAAGCTCTCGCATGGAGCTTCAATTTATAGGCGAGGATCAGTATCGTCTATATGTATGAATGCATTTATTGTTGCATTCAATAGGTAGTTGGGCTTTGAGGGTTGAGAAGCAAGCAGCCATTGTGGACTGCTTGCTTGGGCAGGGATTTCTACACTTTATAGCCATGGATAATAGGAATAGGCGGGATGAACAATAATTTTGTATCTCAAAAAAAAAAAAAAAAACATTAATGTACTCCACTTGTTCATCTAGCTCAAGTGCCTCCGTAGTAATGAAATATTCTATGCCCTAAATAAGTACTTTAGAGGCTAGACTAAGTGTCGGCCTCACAACAAATCCCTCAGGTATGCTATGCACAACAAAAGCCAACGTTACCAAAAGACCTTGAGAGCCATCAATTGAAACACCAACATCAACGGACAAGGACTTCCTTGGATCGGCCGGAGGTATAGCATCATATAAGTTGACACTAGCTGCAACAAAAGTGAGTGAAAATGAATTAACATTAGATTGTGAATCCACCATATATTTGCAGCCTCTAGTGTCCCCTCAACATGTCTTGCCACCAACTAGTTTTTGATACTCCAAATAGATAAGGTTAGACGTTAACAAATGCAATTGGGTAGTATCATCATCCTTTAAAAATTGAGTTTGCAACCCGTCACAGTACCCAATTGATAACGAGACTTCACAAGATGCTTATCAACAAGGGTCCACTTATGCTTTTCTGCAACTACCATTTAAAAGAACTTTGGGAGATCCAAAACCTCTGCCAGACCTTGCTCCTTCAACAACAAAATGTTCAGAACTAGAACCAATTTCTTCCATTTTCATAGCTTGATAATACAAAGATCAGTGTCTCTCTGATACCAATTTGTAACACTCTTGATGGTTGGTGTTTGGGTGAATAGAAAATGTGAGAGAAAGTGGAAGGAAATTGGTCAGATTCAAGGTTGACCTAGCTTCCAAGAGAAGAAGAGAGAAGAATTAAAAATGTGTATTATGCTTCTGCATGCCTTACAAGTGCATCCAACACAACTACAAATACTGACTGGCTCCTACTAAGTAATGGGCCCGAGGCCAACTTAACCAAACAATAAAATAAAAACAGCTCATTTAATCTTAACAACTATAAATGGGCCATGGCCCAAATCAACAGTAACATGTAAATAAAATAGATGGCCACAAGCCAACATGCCCAACAGAACTGAGCCCACTAAGCCTCTAATGACTTCGGTCTATCATTGTGTATGTACGGAACTGTGACATTTTTTATGTGTTAAATGTCCTAAGAAATTATTATTTTGAGGATTAAGATGCAAGTATGGTTTACCCATTTCTCTGCATATCAAATTCTCAATCCCTAACATATCTCTCACTCTCACATCCTACTACTCCTTACACTTGTTATTTGTCCTCAAGCCTAGCGCGCGGCCACTTTGTCCCAGCCACCAGATGGTTCCAGATGGCCATGAGTTCATGAACTCCACTATTTTTGTTGAGGTGGCTTTCCTCTTTACAAAGAAGGTGGAACTCAACATCTAAAGGTAACTTCATCCTTAAAATACTCTTGACTTCATTTATTGCTTATTTTAAGTTCCAAACAAGGTGGAACTAATTGTACCTAATGTTGGAAATGGACAAGAATGTCCAAAACGCCTTTGATTTGATGGGGAGTAGGACATGCAATTTGTTATTCTTTGAGGTTTTCAGAACCAGCCAAAGTGATGATTTGGGAAATGTTAAAATATTTATTTTTCAACTTTTTTGACCTGGAGAAATTGTTGTTTGTGTATGCCTTCATTCCGAAAGATATAAATATAAATCATGTGGGTCTTTAATTTCTTTCTTTTTCTTGTTTTTCCCTAAATATATGTATGTATGTATTTGAACAGCACTGACAATCACATCTCGTTTTATGTTTTCAGAGTTTGAAATTCTAAAAGATATCTTAGGCCTTCTCGTTTTATGTTTTCAAAGTTTGAAATTCTAAAAGATATAGGCCTTGCTAGGCTATATCTCTATTTTCGGATGTTCATCTGAATTGTATGATCCTTTACGCCCAAATGAAGTTTTTTTTTTTTATTTATTTATGGTAATAGACATGATAGAATATAATAGGCTTGTGTTGAACTTGAACTCCCTTAATTCGTTGTATTTGGGATTCCATGGATCTTCTTTGTTTAATATAATAAATTGAGAAATGATAATTGTAGTTGCGAATGCACAAGTGCCGCATAATCACTTTAAAAAAAATGAATATATATAGGATCCACATGAAAAAAAAATTAATATTTTAAAAGTAGGCCCTACTCTTTTTTAAAGCGACTGCACGACGTTTACATACTCCACAACTGCATATAGCATTATTAAGTTTCACTAGAAAAACTTGTTTTCAATACCATACAACAATCACAACCTTAACTTACAAAAACATTCCAAAATCCTAGAAATTAATGTTTATGATACTTCTCTTGTTATTTAGTAGTTACAAGGATCATATAATTTGCTTCAATATCAATATGTGTACATTGGTGCAAAGTTTAAATTGTACAAGTGTAACAACACGGCTGGAAAGTTAAACACAACAATTATCATGTTTTATATAGTTTCCCATCACAAACGTGAGACTATTGGTAAATGTATTGATGGAGTTTTGAAATAGTGTAATATAGAGAAGATATTGAGTATTGCAGTTTGACAATGCATTGTCCAACCATATTGCGATTCAATTTTCGAGGAAAAGTTAAAAGATAATTATGGAAGCTTGTGTTGGGCTATAAGCTTTACACGTGCAGTGTTACGCACATTTTCATATTCTCAATCTTATTGTAGTTAGCGGTTCAAAGTACGCCCATGAATCGATTATTAAGGTGCAGAATTCAATGGGATTTGTGAAAGGAAAAATATATGCATCTGCCCCGCACCGGCACACACTCAACCTATTGAGTGTAAAAAAAAAAAAAAAAAAAGTGATGTGAAGTGTGTGCCGGTGTGGGGCAGATGCATAGCATTTCCCTTTGTGAAATCTCTACGGACAAGACATTAGAGCATCAATAACAGCTGGCTAAACTGGCCAAATTTTAATTAGAGAATTCATTTTTTTCATTTTAATTTGTCATTTTTTATTGACATCAAATAAAAAACTCTCTAATCTATCTTTATTCTATTAAAATATCTATTTGTAATTTTTATTTATACTTTTTAATTCTAATGGTACTCAGAATATCTATTCCTTATTTAAAAAACGCACATTAATTTTCTAACGTTCAAATTATTTCTACTGACATAATTTTTTAATGGTCATATTTTTCCAGTAGTCTTTTTCTTCTAACAGCCATATTTTTTAATGGCAATATTTCTCTAACAGTTATATTCTTTCACTACAAAATATAACATTTTCTCAACATATTTATTCACTTCAACTCAAATTTCTTTGTAAAATCATATTTTCATTTTCTCCCAATAAATCATTTGTTTTTTCAAAAAATTGCACTTCTCAGTTCAGATTCTGTAAAGAATTTGAGATAGTGAGATAATTTATTATGGAAGAAGAATGATCACGCTTACGTGGTTGTTTTAAAAAATCACGCAGATTTATCAGGTACAATCAATTGCAAACCCACCAAAATCTTTTTCGTGACTATTTTACTAATATACCAATCTATCCTCACAAAAGCTTTCGAATGGGTTGTTCTCTTTTTCATTGTATCCAATCGGCGATAGAAATCCATGAATCTTATTTTGTCGAGAGAAGAGATGGTTCTAGAAGGCTTGATTTTTCATCCCTTCAAAAGATTACAACTACTCTTAAGATGCTTGCATATGATGTCACGGTTGCTTTTATGGATGAATACTTGAAGATTGGGAAGACTATAGCATTAAAAGCCTAAACTTTATTGTTAAAGCAATTGTTTCAATTTTTTTTGAATGGTACTTAAGGAAACCCAACAATGATGACATTGCTAGGTTGCTCGCAATTGATGAGAAATGTAGATTTTCAAGCATGTTAGGGAGCATTGACTGTATGCACTGGAAGTAGAAAAATTGTCCAACTACTTCACATGATATGTACTCTGATCATATCCACTAAACCAACAATTATTTTAGAAGCAGTGGCTTCTTATGATCTATGAATTTGGCATGCTTCTTTTGGATTACCTGACTCTCATAATGATATAAATGTGCTTAATAAATAATTTATATTTTCTGACCCTGCTCAAGTGCGTACTTTGGTTGTTAATTATACAATTAATGGTCATCGCTTTGCAATGGGTTACTATCCTGCTGATGGCATATATCTGTAATAGGCAAAATTTGTTAAAATCATCTTAGCTCCCCAAGGAAGCAAGAGAAAAATACTTTGTTTGAAACCCAAAAGTTAGCAATGAATGATGTGGAGCATGCATTTGGTGTACTTCAAGCAAGATTTGCTATAGCTCATGGACCTGAGTGATTTTTTCCCATTGAAACGCTCAACGATATTATAATGGCATATATAACTATACATAATATGATCATTAAAGATTATCTGTATGACAATGAATCAGAATCATTCGAATATGAACAGTTGGCAGAAAACACACATGAGCAAGTGTAACCCGGCCCTACAACTGAATTTAGTGAGTTCATTCAATGCCATCAAAATATTGGAAATAGGAATGTCTATTGTCAACTCTAAGCAGACCTCGTTGACCACTTATGGCAACTATATAGCAAAGCATAGGATTTTATCATGAATGATTGTATTAATGTTTCATTTTTATTTGCACTATCGATTCCTTGGAGTATTTTTAGAAGAATGTGTAACCATTTCTCTCATGCAAAAGAATGTTGTATATTTTCTTTTTATTTACTTAAATCGTGCAATGGTCTTTTTAATGATTATTTAGAACCGTAATAATTTTTTTTGTTCTATCTTTAAGAACCCCATTTGTTAGACATAAATAACTCCTAAAACATCATATAAAATGTATGGTTCAAACAGCAAATAAAATTTACTCCATAAGAAAAACAAACCAACAAACAACTAGCACTTAAATACATGAAAATTAACCCAAAATACATTCTAAAATATAATAGTTTCTCCTAGCACGACTTGCAAGAATTTCCATTTATCATTGAAGATAGTATTCTTGTAGTATTGGAGACAAGACACTTGTATTAATCGTCATAATTCTTTCTTCTTCTTTGTTTTCTTCATTCCGTACTTTCTCCTAATCAACTAGCACATTCTCTTTCTGAATACACACTTCCTCTTGCCTAAGACAAAGCTTTTGTTTGTCATGATCATGTGCTTCTTACATAAGGCAATTTTATTCTTTCTATCTTCCTTCATCCAATTTAGTATCATGAGAGAATCCAAATCCATTCTTTCTTTTCTCTTTCATTTCTCTTTCTCAACTTTGCGGCCTATTGGTCGATCCAATTTTGTAGATGTTGCATGCAAATCCTCATCTACCTAGATTTACTGAATTTGGAGTTGAAATATTTGAACTTGGCTATGAGTTTTTCTTTGGTTTTACTATTTCCATGTATTCCACCCATTTTGGATAGAATCTCACCACATGCCAACAATGATCGAATTGGAAAGTTTTCTTCACTAATTATAGGTACATGACCTTTGCCTTGCCAATCTAAAACATTTCAAATTCCAAGCATAATTAGAACCTTATTTAGCATTAGAGAAGATAGCACAAAGAAATTGATGAAATATATACTGAGAACATATCGTCTTGCTCATTAACACCATTTATGCATTCTTTAAACTTTTGCCAAGTGACCACAAAACTTATTTACTGCTTGTTGTATCGTTGACCACCAATTCATTAGAGATGTGTAGTTACGTGTAAAATCAAATTTCCTATTTTCTCCAAAGTATTCAAGAATTCTTTTTTATAACATCATGTGCTTTTGATCTTTTCCTTGCATCGCATATAAGGAAACTTCAAGCTATCCCTCCACAAGCATCAAGTCTTCCTCCACACAAAAGTTTGAACCTCGTTGTGATTTTTGTTCAATAGGTTCAACCTCAATAACCTCAACTTGGGGTGGAGACACTTGGTGTTCATCTATCTTATTTGTAGATTCTATAAGAAGGTCATTGTTATTTATAAGATTTGTGAAATAGACATATTGGTGATTTATTGAATCCAATCCTTTTAGAGATGTGAAGTAGGCAAGCTGAAAATCTCAAAAAACTCTCTAATTCAACCTCTTTAGTCATATGCACAAACAGTTGGTAGGCAAGTGGAGGTTAAGGTTTTGGTGAACTACTAATTATGAAATTTTAGACTACATGACAATCGAGTTTTTGGAATCAATAGAGGCTTTCTTGAGATGGTTTGAAAACATTTTGTTATAGTGGAATGCATAAAATTGGCACAAGGTTTCAAATAGACATGAAGATGATACTAGTTATCATCAACCTCCAAACAGATCAACATCATATTCAATCTAATCAAAACAGCTAACAGTTCATTAATAATGAGAATGGAAAATGAGAAATAAAAAAATGAATACTCTGAATGGCTAGTAGAAGTTATGTACCTCACACTATAATTCCAAAGTGACACTCCCACACAATACAAGTTGAAACCATAAGAATTACCAGTTAATAGAATATAAGCACGAACTTTAAAAAATAGAATATAACTTATATCCGATAATATATATTATATATATATATAATGAAGATTTGTTATTATTTGGAAGAAATGATTTTTAGGATGATGTATCTTTGATTTTTCTAGATTTTTTTTTTTTTAAATTAGTTTTGTTTCTGGGTGGAGTTTGGAAAAAAAAATTGGGGCCTTTGGATCCAAAATATTTTTAGGAAAAGCAAAGACTTTAGAGAGTTAAGCAACAATTTCATGTTTGGCTCCATATTAACGATTGGTGCAATGCTTAGTGCTGTCACAAGTGGTAGGATTGCAGACTTCATTGCTCGAAAAGGGGTATGTTGAATTTAAAACTGTGATTTGGTATTGCTCAACCTTGGTCATCTCTATTCTTACTAAACGATGTATTTTAACCTTTTGGAGTTTTAATGGAAGCAGGCAATGAGGATGTCAGTTGGTTTCTGCATTGCGGGATGGCTTGCGGTATATTTCTCTTGCGCTGTTTGCACATTTCGATTCTTCGTGTAAGAGATTAAATCTTCTCATCTTGCTAAAACTTCTTGCTATTATGGTTTTTTTCGTATGACTTTCATGTAGGGAGCTTTTCCCCTTGACATGGGAAGGTTATTCACGGGATATGGGGTTGGAGTTTTCTCCTATGTGGTAATTATTTTTGTTAAGCGAGTGAGGACAAAGAGAATGTGCAACTTTTTGATAGTTGAGTACTACTCTATTTTATGTTCTTGTTTATTAATTTTTCTAAGAGAAGTGGTTGTTTAGGGATATCTATTTGAATGAAAACTCTACAAAATATTTGTTAGTGTGGGTGTATTTGGAAAAAAAAAATAAGAATCCATTCTCATCTTAATCATTAATTTATTAAGCAGACTTTGTCTTAATCCTTGTATATAATCATTGTTCAAAACTTTGTGTATTTTGCAGGATCTCTCAGTCCAATTACTTGAAGTTGCTATTTGGTGTGGAGATTAAATCATTGATGGAGATGTTATTGATTTTGCAATTCATATATTGTAATTTTGTATATTGTAATGTAATGTATAAATAACAAATAATGTAATATGTAATGGATTGCATTGTGATGCATGCATAGATGAATTTATGCATTTAGTATTTAGAACACATTATGCGTTTCAACTTGACTTCTTTAAAAAAAATTAAAAAAATAAAGGCTTTTGTATAAAAAATAATTATAATTTGAAATTTTTTGTGTTTTGCTAATTGAGCTTTTAGAACACAAATATTATGCTATACATGAACTTCTTAGAAAAAAAAAATTAATAAAATAAAGGCTTTTCCTTGAGAAAAAAAAAATCTTGGTACAACCCAAAACCTGGAATTCTGAGTTTAAAAAATTCGAATCAATCTAGGTTCCGGCCCGGGTGTGACCCAGACCATTCCGGCCCGGGTTTGAAATCCGGGTTACTGTCCTGATATACCCAGGTTGTAACGCCCGTTCTTGTGGTGGGAATTTTTTCAAAATATTTTTATAAAAGGAGGACAGGAATTACCGTCCTATTTAAAACTTTTCACTTGCATACCCAGGGTGCGAGACTCCACATGTATAAATAAAAAGTGCTTTGATAATAAAAGGGGGTTACAGCGGAAAACATAAATCTTATAATAAAAAGGCCTCTCGTACGTTTAAAACTCGTGCCTAGACTTCCGTGCTCTTCCCCATGGGTCGTGTCCGTCCCGATCATGCAGTTCCTGTGGGGGGAGGGACATGCATAAAAACTAAAATGAGTTGAAGACTTGTAAGCATTACTTCATACAGTTAAAATATAGCAACATAAGTTTTCATTCATGTATTCATCACTCGTACATACTATTACGTGCATGCATACGTGCATTCGTTTGAAAAAGTCACTAGACGGAGTTTTTCTCTTTTAAAACATGAGCATCCTTTTCGTAAAACGTTTCTCCCGTCAGTGCCTTCATTTCTTCAAGAGTGAGTGCGTGCGTGCGTTCTTTTGAAAAACTTCACTGATGGGGCTTTTCTTTTTAAAAGGCTTTCATTTCTTTAAAACGTGTCTCCCGTTAGTGCCTTCATTTCTTAAAAGTTTGTGCGTTCCTACATACATGCATACATCCATTCGTTCTTATCGCTTTCATAGGCCAGTACACACAATTACGCCCCGTGTGTTTGGGGTTAGCGGTCTTCCTTTGGACTCGGATTCCGTCCGTGGCCACGGGTTGGGAACCCTTTTTCATAGGGGGCAGCACTGGGTGCACTTCCAGTACTACTTACCCGGCATTGCAATCTACCCATTCATCGATACCCTTTCATTCATGTCATGTGGCCGTTACGTGTCTTCAAACATTCATGCTTTCATTTCTTTCTTTCTTGCTTTTCATTCATTCGTTCATTCTTTCATGTCAGCTCGAAACAGCTGGAGCTTTCGTTCAGTTCTTCCTTTCATTTACAATCCTTTCTTTTTCATGAGAAAACATTTCTTTTCGTGAGAAAATATCGTTTGGGGAGTAAGCCCGAAAATGGTCTTTTCGTCTTTCAATTCATTTCAGTTCTACCCTTTCTTTAACGGTTCGTTCGTGGAAAATTTCATTTAAGAACATACATGGGCTTAAGCATCAGCTTTCGTGGCATCCCATAAGTGTCACCTTGAATGTCTTCAATCATGGCATCCACGAGCATTATCTCGTGGCGCACATGAGAGCATCGGTTCGTAGGATTCACAAAAGCATCCGCTTTCATGCCTTTCATGCATCTTCATCAGTTTATGGATTTTCTTAGAAAATACATACAATAGATACAGCGTATAGTCATCCATTCACATGCGTACAATTAATAATTTGGTTACGTAAACAGGGGCTGCCAAGAAGGGGCCGTACATACTTATACCTTTGAACACTTAGCATTTTCTTTCTTAAAGCGTCTTTAGTCTTTTCTTAAAGCGTCATAAAGGAAAAGCTTTTGTTTTCATTTTCTTTTATCTTATAAAGACTCTAGAAGAGTATGAACGTAACACTTACCTGGACTCCATGCTACTTGCATGTCATTCAATCCATTCATGTGCTTGTTAGATGGCAACATACATGCATACACATAACCTTAACGTCATTCTCTATCTAATGCATAAGTAACTTGAACTATAAATAGAACTATGCTATACTATGGATACTCTCCTTCTATCTCATGCACTTACGTGCCCTTCACTATGTTAAACCTTTCGGGGACCACTTACGGTCACCACAACTTCCAACTCAAAGTCTTGTCTCGAGTGCTCATCCACTAAAGTGAATCTATTATTCACCTTAGGATTAAGACACTAAGACATTCGTCTTACTCTTCTTACAACCACATTCCGACGCATGATTCTGACCGATGGAATCACGCATCACAATCCTAACGATGCATCCGTCACTACCTTCATGCATCTTAGCCCACACTAAATCATCATTCTCATCCATATAAGACACACAGCTCTAAGCCAACTCTGAGGCTTAAGCACCGTGCAACTATGCTCATGACAGATTACCCATTACATATGGTGAATCCGTCCGGCACGTGTCTCTCACCAAATTACACAGGTACCTTACCCCTTTATCACCTAAGATCAACATATATAACACGTTGATCACCTGCTCGTAGGGACAAGGGTCATACTCCGATACCAATCTTCTCTTAACCCGGCTAGCATGACTCTTCATGCTATCCGTCCCTTTTGACAGTTTATCACAACACTTAATACGACAAGACTCCATTCACAACTATGCCTTATGTCATGTCACATAGCCCGAGATTGCTCCAGAGCTACACTGTGACCTTGTCGTGTTACCCAACATTCTACTACGTCAACTCCTAACTCATCACGAGTAAGGTTCCTCACGTACTCCCGTCACATCGTGACATCTCATCACATTCCCTTTACGTCGTTCCTACACTTTAACACTTCACCCATCATAAGGATGACTTCCAATAACCACGTCACTTCGTGACGTTGCCCAGTCATGCTTCCGCTGTGTACTCTTACACCTATTCCACTACTTCACCCATCACAAGCACGACTGTCAGTAGTCATGTCACTTCGTGACATTCCTCAGTCATGCTTCCGCTGCGCACTCTTATACTTGTTCCGCTACTTTGCGCATACTCCTAGCCATAAGTCCATTATAGTGACACTTGTCGCCTCAGACTACAGGCTATGCCATAATTACTTCGGGACACTGTTCCACAGTTCCCGATACTATCCATCACGTTCCAAGCCCATCAATCACATAACCATCCTTATCTTTACGACACGCCATATGGAGTGTCGCTGCCACGTGGAGTACATTCCACGTATACTCCCCTCATACATACCACATCACCACTATGGCATACCTACCATATGATACATCACTCCATCACATGGAGTACGTTCCACTCGTACTCCCTTTACATACGCTCCATCACCACTATGGCATACCCGCCATATGGTGCATCACTATATCACATGCAGTACACTCCTCGTATACTCCCTTCATACACACTACGACACATCACCATCATGGCATCCCTGCCATATAGTGCATCACTCCACCACATAGAGTACATTCCACATGTACTCCCCACATACATACCACATCACCAATATGGCATACCTGCCATATGGTACATCACTTCATCACATGGAGTACATTCCACTTGTACCCCCTTTACATATGCTCCATCACCACTATGGCATACCCGCCATATGGTGCATCACCATATCACATGGAGTACACTCCTCGTATACTCCCTTCATACACACTACGACACATCACCACTATGGCATACTCGCCATATGGTACATCACTCCATCACATGGAGTACGTTCCCTGTGTACTCCATCCACATGCATTACACCACATCACCAATATGGCATATCCGCCATATGGTGCATCACCCATCAAATGGAGTACATTCCACTTGTACTCCCCATATATACAACACGCCACATCACCACTATGGCATACACGCCATATGGTGCATCTCACCATCATATGGAGTACATTCCACATGTACTCCCCACATATACCATACCCCACATAGAGTACACTCATCGTGTACTCCCTTCATACACACTATGGCACATCATCATTATAGCATATCCGCCATATGGTGCATCACTCCACCACATGGAGTACACTCCACGTGTACTCCTTTTACACGCACTACGCCACTGAGTACACTCCACTCGTACTCATCCCGTTCCACACTACCCCAGGAGGGTATATTTTACATATACTCCCATTGTCTCACATTACGCCACACATAAAGTACACCCAGCGTGTACTATTCCCATTCCACATGCCACATCACCATTATGGCATATCCGCCACATGGTGCATTACTCCACCATACGGAGTACATTCCACATGTACTCCCTTCACATATACACTACGCCACATACACACAGAATACACTCAGTGTGTACTGTTTCCATTCCACATACACCACGCCACCATTATAGCACATATTCCCCAATCACACTACACAGCACACTTCCCAATTATGCCTAACACTTCATAGTATATTACACGGCACAATGCACCTCCATACAACATAGACAAGCCCAACACTTCACTACATAGAATGCCCAACACTTCATCACAATGCCACAACTCCACAAATACTAACAGCACAATCCACAACCTAGTCAACTAATCAATATCTAACATAATTAACGAGAGATAGAGGGTTATACCATCGACGGGATAACCCGTGCGTTACTCATTGACCGTCACAGCTGATGATGTCGGAAGAATCGTACGTGCCGGCTACCCACATACGGTGACTGTTTAGGCGTTTGGATAGCTAGGTGTGGTCTTGGAAAGGCTCGTGATGGCCTTGTGATGGTGGTGAAGAGTATAACACGGCGGATCTAGCCGTGTACAGTGGCGGTCAATCACACGCAGTGACTGTCCATCACGTGCAGTGGTTACCCACCACATAAAGTGATGGTTTGGACCTAGGGCTTAACTAAGGGAGGTGCGGTGGATCTCGTGGTGGCGTCGAGGTGGCGCCACGGTGGCTCACGGAGGCGGATCTGGCCATACCGTGGAGGAGAAGCCGTGGGAGAGTGAGAGAGAGTGTGCTTTCGTGGGTGGCAGATCGGGGCCAAGGGAGGTTGGGTTGGCTTGGTGGCGGCCTGAGGAGGCTGGACGTGGCGGTCATCAGCCGTGGGTGGCGGTGCATGGTGGTGCACGGCGTGCAACCCGTGCGTGAGAGAGGGAGAAGCCGTGAGGTGGAGGAGGGGGTTTTTGGCCATGGGTCACGTGGAGGAGCTCGGGGAGGAGCCATGGTGTTGCTAGGTAGTCGTAGGTGCTGCGCAAGGCAGCGCTAGGGGCCGCGCACGGTGAAACCGTGCGTGGGTCTCCTTGTGCGTGCATGTGTGCGACAGAGGGAAGGTGGCTGCATGGGAGAGGCCAAGCTCGCTGGGGAGTGGTGGCCGGTGGTAGAGGAAGCTGCCGAGGGAGTGGTGGCGTTGGAGGGTGGCGCACGGCAGCGCTACGTGCACTAAGCCCATACGGGCTATGCAGTTCCGAAATGGAGAAAGGGAGAGCGTGGGAGAGAGAGGCTGGTATGGTTGAGCTCCAATGGTGCCGGCGGTGAGAGCTGGTGGTGCACGGCGGCGCAGGGCTGAGGCCTTAAGCCATTCGGCGTGGAGGGAAGCTGCGTACGTTGTACGCTGGGGAGAGGGAGGAGAGAGAGGGTTACGGGAAAATGAGAGGGAAAGAGAGGGGGTCTGGATATTTAACCTAGTCCCTTCGTCTGGGGATCTACACAACGATCTAACAACGAGGAATTAAAACACTGATTTGAAGATGCGTAAATCATTAACTTAATTAAAAGCACTTAGAAGAATTAAGGTAAATATTATTTCAAACTAACTTTAGTTTATAAAATAATATTTCTTCATCATTATAAAATGATGAAGTCTCACTTAACATATTTAAAAGGGTTAAACCATTTAATTAATAAAAGTTCTCAACATAATTTAAATCTCATAATATCTTAAATAATTAAAATCATTTTAATAATAATATTAAAATGATTTCCGGCAATTATAATATTTTTGGAACTCTTCAATAATATTATGATTGTCGTATTTAAGATCAAATTTTAATTCAATAATGATGGAAATACTCCTTATAAATATTTTCAGTATATTTAAAACACTGGGCGTGCCCTAGAAGTCACACGATATCTTCGAGACACACCATCATGGTTCGACACGCATAACTTGGCTCGCAGTCGCTAGTGAGAAAGGCAGATGATCACATAATCTCTGCCTTCGGGATTTGCTTACATCATAAAGACGAAATATACGTCAGAAAGAGAGAAGCGTACGTAAGAAGAAGGAGCTGGGTATTACACAGGTTCCCGGGTCAAAACCTGGATGAACACTCCTAAATAAGTACATAATGGACAACATATGAGAATAACAAGAAAATTATCTAGAAAATAAACAGAGCAGCACGTCAATTGACATTAATCTGTCAATCAAAATGTAACTTGACATAAAGCAAATACTTTCTTGATCAAGTTGTTCCTGAAAGGACCTATCTCCTTCCTAGGAACTATGAAGCTTATTTAATTGACAATTTCCCTAAAATATCAAAAGTCACGACTGTGAAGTCCAAGTTCTAAACGAATGTTATGATGTCGAGGAAGAGAAGAAGCTTTAGGGTTAATTGGAAGACAACATCGGCAGAAGTGAAATGAAGTGAAGTGGAAGCTACGAAGTAAGTTGAAGTGAAGGGGATCAAATGGGACGACGTCATGAAGAGCAATTCAAACGCAGACGCAACGTTTTGGCTTACATATGCCAAAATGGTGCGTTCATTTATTAGAGAATTGGTTTCAGTTTTATGTGTAAGTTTTTACTTTCAGTTGTTAAACACACCGTTTTGGCATTTATAATCCAAAAAGGTGCGTGTGTCTGTCATACTAGGTGGGTCACTGTAGCCTAGGAAAGTTTGTTAGAGATTCTGGTTATAGACAAGGGACGGACCTGAGGAGGGGATTGGAAAATTGTAAAGTCTTTGGTAGCAGTACATTGTAATGGAGGAAGGGACTACCTTGAATAGTTCCAACGTGATTTCATGAATGAATTCCGTCATTTGGCCATTCGAATTTCTCATTTCCATTTTATCAAACAGCTGTAGTGCAATCTGTTCTTAGTGCATCCAACAGCATTCTTGTCCTACGGATCCCACAGCATTACAGTAATTCACAAGAGGAACCGCAAGGGTTCTAACAACGAATCAATCATGTGTACAAAATATTTGCTCTGATTTGCAAAATACCAAACTCGTACCTGCAATATGTACGACCAAAACAAGAAAATGAAAAAGATCGAGAAAGAAGGAATTTCACCCATTTGTCATTTATGAACTTATATGATTTCAAGTTTTCTTAAACAGAACTTTATAAAAATGCTACGTTTTCTTAATTTTATTTTCTTTCAGAGTGAAAGAGAGCATCTGGAAATGGTGGAAATCTCCTTTGCTGCAGCCCAAAAAATGAAATGGAATACACTGAACAGAGATGAGAGAATGATAACAACAGGAGAGCAGACGAGGGAGAAAACACTTGGTGCCAAAAATAATGTAACATTTTTATCAGAAATAAGAGATAGCTAGCTGATTTGGTTGTGTTTGGGCAGAAATGTATTCTGACGTATTCCGTGAACAATAGTAAAAAAATAATGATAGAATATTGAATAGTAATAAATAATAATAAAACATATATAAAATTAATAAATAAATAATAAATAATAATAGATTATTCTAAGAATATCTAATCTCAATACCCAAACTAGGCCTTAGTAGGCCAAATTTGGCCAGCCGAAATACCTCGGGCCGAAAACATTGTAGATATACCCAGCTCACTTTTTACTACATTTTGGAGGAAATGGCTAAACTTGGGCCAAAATTTAACTTTTGTCAGTCCGCTACTGATGCTCTTAGAAGCTCAAGACTTTTGTCGACAACGATAAAATTAAGAGAAATGGGAGTCCGATTTGGGCTCCCGTTTTATGTTGCCCATCTGACATTTCTCTCGTTTTATTTTTTTATTTTTATTTGTTTCCTCCCTCACATTTCTCCTGCCCCGTGCGATCCCTCCATTTCCCTCCCTCACCCAGCTCTCTCTCACTCTCTCTCCCCCTGCCCAGTGAAACAGCATTTCATTCTCCATCTCCATCGCGTCTCTCCATCTCCATCTCCCCTCCCTCACGTCTCTATCTCCTTCTCCATCTCCCTGTCCCGCGTCTCCGTCTCCTATCCAATTCAACCGAAAACTTCCCCGCCCAGTTTGTCCGAAAACTTCTCTCCCCTGCCCAATGAAAAATGAAATGAAAGGATGATTGAATAGTAATTTTTAGCGACTTTTTTCGTTTCTTTGCGAGGTTGGCAATGTGCAAGTCGTGACAAGTGACAACCCAATTTCAAAGTCGAAAGCAAAGAAACTTTTATTTACGATAAAAACAAGCTTCTTCGAGAAACCTCTGTGGTCTTAAGACCGGTTAAAGGTAGAGCTTTTTTATTCTCCCAAGCATTTTCAGCTGAGAGCCTTCTTTTACTTCTCATTTTCTTGGGGTTCGAAGAAGGCTCTGCTTTGAACTATTTGCCCCCGCTGTATTATTTTCTTTGTGGGTTTTTTTTTTTTTCTTTGACAAAGAGAATGATCAAATGGGTGGTAGCTGCGGTGCAATTAGCGGAGCTATTCGTGAGTTCGGTGGTTCATTTACTCTATGGGTTTTACATATTCAGCTCAGCGGTCGCCAATGATCTCTCCCTAGCTCTGAATGAATGTTTGTTTAGGCCTAATACGAATGCTGGGGTCAAAGATGACTTGCCCGGCCGGGCAAGCACCAATGCTGAGAATCTGCCTCCGATTGTTTTAGTCCATGGAATATTTGGATTTGGCAAAGGGATTCAGTAGTGGGAGACGCGGGGGAGAGAAAGTGAGAGAGAGCTGGGGGAGGGAGGGAAATGGAGGGATTGCACGGGGCAGGGGAGAAATGTGAGAGACAAAAAAAAAAATTAAAACGGAAAGGCCAGTTGGCCTTCCCGCGTCAGACAGGCAACATAAAACGGGAGCCCAAATCGGGATTTAATGTACCTAATGTTGAAAATGTACAGGAAAGTCCAAGAGGCTCTTGATTTGATTGAGCGTAGGACATGCAATTTGTTCTTCTTTTCAATGACCAAGGGCAGGTTTGGGAGGTGGGATGAGACATAAAATTTTTATTTTATTTCATTTTATCATTATATATTTTTCAAATCTTTATACAAAATATAATAAATAATTTAATTTTTTCAAATCTCAATACAATAATAATACTAAATCATAATATTTTAAATTAAAATAAAACATAAAATTCTCATCTCACTCCACAAACCTGTCCTAAGATAGAGTGGAAAGAGGTCTTTAGGGCCACCGATTTGGAAAATGTTAAGATATTATATATATATATATATATTAAGTTTTTATGATTTATAATTTTGACGTGTGTCTTTTCTTTCAAAAGATATTAGATATAAACCATGTTGGTCTTTCTTTCTTTTTCTTGTTTTTCCCTATATGTATATATATATATATATATGTATGTATATATATATGTATATCTATATGTATATGTATGTATTTATGTATATGAACACTGATAATCACATCTTGTTTTATGTTTTCAAAGTTTGAAATGCTAAAAACCTTTTCATATGTCTTGTAAGGCTAGTTTCTTTACTTGCTGATGTCCATCTGAATGATCTGATCCTTTATGCCCAAATGAAGTATTCTTATTTATTTATGGTAATAAACATACTATATAATAGGCTTTTGTTGAACTTGAACTCCCTTAATTCGTTGTGTTTGGGATTCTTCCAATGATTTTTTTTTTTTTTTTTTTTGTTGAATAATAAGTTTTCATTTGAAAAAACTTGTTTCTGTTACCATACAACAATCACAATTTAAACTTATAAAAACATTCCAAAAATCCTAGAAATTAAGGTTTATAATGCTTCTCTTCTTATTTAATAGTTATAATGATCATATAGTTTACCTCACTATCACTATGTGTACATTATTAATCGTAATATGAAGTTAAACACAACAACTATTACTTTTTTTTATATTGTTTCCCATCACAAACGTGAGACTGTTGGTAAGTGTATTTATGAAGTTTTGAAATAGTGTAATATAGAGAAGATATTGAGTATTACAGTTGACAATGTATTGTCCAACTACACTGCGATTCAATTTTTTAAGAAAAGTTCAAAGATGATGGGAAGTTTGTGTTGGGCTATGAGTTTTTACACGTGCATTGTTATGCACATATTCTCAACTTTATTGTGGCTTGCAGTTCAAAGTGAGCCCACGAATTAGTCTAAATGTTTGTTTGTTTTTACAGATAAGATGGATGAAAATAAAAGTTGAAAATTAAATAAAATATTATTAGAATATATTTTTTTAATATTATTTTTATTTTAAAATTTAAAAAATTGAATTATTTATTTTATTTTATGTGAGAATTTAAAAAAATTATAATGATTAAATAAAATAAAACAAGGTAAGATAAAATATTTTGTAAAATTGAACAAGGGTGTAGAATTCAACGAGACATGTGAAATCTTTACGGGAAAGACATTAGAAGCTCAAAACTTTTGTCGACAACGATAAAATTAAATATAAAAAAATATGCCTTGATTTCCAAAAGCGGAAATCGGTCACTAAAGGGTAAAAGGTGAACAAGTACTTGTTGAACAAATATGCGCTAATTAGTGACAATTGATATTTTACATTTGGAAATCGGTCACTAAAGGGTAAAAGTTGCCCATATTTATTTCCATAGTAATCACAGTACTTGCCTTCAGCACTAGAAGTCGAATATTTTTTTTTTTTTTTAGAAGAGCCGAAGCCACCTGTCTATGAGTGATCCCGTCCCAAATTTTATTAATAACCCTCACTTGTGGCGGAGGAATACCGTGGTTACAGACCGACACCTAGTATTACAAACAATATTACCAGATGTCAAAATTACAAAACAAAATTACAAACCTACTAAAACGGACAAACATTACACAAGAATAAGACACTAACGATAACGTAAAGAAGGCAAACCCAAAATATCCAAACGGATTAAACCACGAAGCACCCTAGGCACCTCCCTAACAAATCTCCACTCTGAATTAAGACCCAATGCACCACTCCGAGCCAACCAATCTGCAACTTTATTTCCTTCTCTATAAACATGACGAACAACGCACACCATAGAATCCATGAGAGCCAACGTATCTTCCCAAAAATCTTCTAAATACCACACACCACACCTTCTCCTATGCCACCACGAAATCACCACTTGCGAATCTAATTCAATTTCCACAAAATTAATCCTCAAATCCTTACATGCTTTGAGCCCCTGAAGAACAGCTAACAACTCCGCTCTATTACTTGTACCGATACCAATAGAAGAATTAAAAGCATAAACCAAAAGACCACGATCATTCCTAATGATACCGCCCACCCCTGAACAACCAAGATTACCCAGACTACTCCCATCTGTATTCAATTTAAACCACCGATGAGCTGGCTTTTGCCAAGCCACAGGTTGTAAATGCTTTCTAATAGGAATCAAAACAGGAATATTCAATGACTGTAAAACCTGTAAATCATGTCTGGAACAATTACTAACATTTTTCATATCTCGAACTACAACTCCCATCCATCTACTAATAGAAAGCCGAACCGAAAAAATAGACTGGAACCTTCCCTCCATACGCGCAGCACAACGTCTAGTCCAAAGATGCCAAGTAATAATAGACGGTAAAATCCCCACTATTATTCCCAGTTGAGAATGAAAAGATGCCTTTCGAAACCAAATTTGTACCGTCTCCCTCCAAGTACGACCAATAGGAATACCAAAAATAGATCCATAGAAATGCCATATAGCTGATGCAAATTCCCCTGTAAGTAACACATGATCTTGATCTTTATAATTACCTTCATCACAACAATCACAACGAGAAACTATCTGGATCCCAATGCGTCGAAGACGATCATCAACACTTAATGCCATGAACCACACCTTCCACACTAAAACCGAAACTTTAAGTGGAAGTAATTTATGCCATACCCAAGGATGCCACTCCATACTAGATCCTTGAACCCGAATATAATCCCAAGCGGATTTAGTCGAAAAATTCCCACTGTCATTCTTTATCCAAATCAATACATCAGATCCTCCCTTACACCCAGCCAAAGCCTCAATAATACTCTCCACCTTATCCTGACCAACTAACGTACTCAAAAACTCCACATCCCAACTATTGGACAACTTACACTCTTTAACTTGCAACATCGGATTACCCACTATCTGTAACTCATCAATAAGAGGACCCTCGTCTCTCCATTTATCATACCAAAATAAAATATTACCATCTCGAACTCTCCATTTAGCATTATTAAAAACACTCGGAATACTTTTGACAATCATTTTCCAAAACCTCGTACCTTTTCTCATATCAATAAGACACCAACTCGAATTACCCACATATTTTCCTTTAAAGAAACTAGCCCACAAAGATTCTCCTTTCAAAAGATTCCAAGCAAACCTCATATGCAACGCTCTTTGAATATCCCCCAAATTCCGCAAACCAAGACCACCCTCCTCTATTGGCTTACAAATATTCTCCCAAGCCACCCACTTTTTTTTCCTTTACCATTAATCTCACCCCAAAAAAAAGTGCTCAAAAGTCGATTTAAAATTTTAATAATAGAATGAGGAACCTGTAAAACTGCAAAAATATGTAAAGCCATACTAGACAACACATGACGAAGTAAAATTAAGCGCCCACCCGCAGATAATAATTTCATTTTCCAACCATTGATTTTATTCCAGACTTTGTTAATCATCTCCTCTAGATGCTCATGCTTAAGACGCCCTAATACAATCGGAACCCCAAGGTATTTAAAAGGAAACAAACCTTCAGAGAACCCTGTCAGCCTTTTAAGATCTCTCTTTCTTGCTAACGAAATTTTAGGAGAATAAAATATAGCCGTCTTTTCTTTACTAATTTTCTGACCTGTCCATTTTTCATATTTTTCAAAAACCACCAACAGTTCCTTAACCGATTTCTTACCCCCATTCAGAAAAATAACAATATCATCAGCATACATAAGATGAGAAATATGAGGAGTACCTCTAGCTTGGGAAAATTTCCCAATCTTGTTCCCATCAAAGCTTTGTTTCAAAAGTCTAGAAAGCACTTCTTGAAGAATAATAAAAAGGTAAGGCGAGAGAGGATCCCCTTGGCGCAAACCCCGCCTCCCTTGAAAGAAACCTTTCGTCATACCATTAAGCATCACAGAATACCACACATTCGAAATACAAGCACTAATCAGAGCACAAAAGGAAGAAGGAAAGCCAAAACACCTCAAAACCTCAAGCAAAAAATGCCACTCCACCCGATCATATGCTTTAGCCATATCAACTTTAATCATAATATTACCACCATGTGACGTCCGCTTCAGAGAGTGAACCATTTCCTGGGTAAGACTGATATTCTCAAAAATACTTCGCCCAGGTATAAACGCACCTTGTTCAAGAGAAATCATTTTGGGAAGGAAACCTGTCATGCGATTCACAATAATTTTTGAACAAATTTTATAGAAAACTGAACAAAGGCTAATTGGCCTAAATTTATCAAATCCCGACAGTACATCTACCTTCGGGATAAGCACAATATAAGAAGCCGAATAAAATCTCGGAAGGCGTTTTGATAGAAAAAATTCTGAAATGGCTTCTAAAACGTCCACTTTAACCACCTCCCAGCAACTCATAAAAAAATCCGCGCCAAAACCATCTGGACCCGGAGAACTATTAATAGGAATAGTTGATAGAGCCTCTTTCACTTCAACCAACGAAGGGATCCCACAAAGCCGGACACAATCCTCATCATTAATAACCGACGAAATTAAACTAGATAAATCAGGCACCTCCCTAACCGGATTAGATCTTTGAAGAAAATCAGAAAAATAATCAACAGCTCCAAGATGAATTGCTTCCGGAGAATTAAATGCCAACCCATTCGAGGTTCTTAACTGATGAATTTTCCTATGCTTTTTATTAGATAACCACACATGAAAAAATTTTGTATTCCTATCACCATCCATTCTCCACTTAATTTTAGCCATTTGTGCCAATCTAATATCCTCCCTAAGCCTCCAAGAAGACAACTCATTAGAACTCCTTACTAATTCCCTTTCAATATCATCATCCCAACCTCTCTGCAACAAATTTTCCAGATTCTCAATCTTATCTTCAAGAATAGCAATCTGAGTATTAGTTCTCCCAAATACACTCTTGTTCCATACACGCAACGCCACCTTAAGTTTTTTAAGTTTCATAGCTAATTTAAACAGCCCCGAACCTATAACCGATTCAGACCAAACCTTTTGAACAAGAGTCATAAAATCCGGATGCTCAACCCACATTTGCTGAAAAGGAAATGGAGGTGGACCATAAGAGAAAGGATCACTTAAAAATTCTATTACCATAGGACAATGGTCCGATGTAGTCCTAGGAAGATACAAACAATGAGCATTCGGAAAAAGAGATAGAAAATTTGCATCAAGTAAAACTCTATCCAGCTTTGCCCAAGCTCTAGATAATCCTTGCTGACCATTACACCATGTAAACTTACCACCTTGTGAATTCATTTCCAACAACCCACCCTGATGAATCCATCTATTAAACTCATCAATTGCAACTCTATTCCTCGGACGCCCACCACATCTCTCAATATCCGACCGAATTACATTGAAATCCCCAGCAAACAAACATGGCTCCACACCCATTCTGTCCGAATTCAACTCCTCCCAAAGCAGTTGTCGTTCAAGCCTATTACACTTTGCATAAATAAAATTACCCAAGAAATGATTACTTCCTTCGGTAATGCATAATGACACAAACTGCGAACTCATGCGAACCACCTGCACATCCAATTCATTTTTCCAAAACACCCAGATTTTACCACCATCAGTCTCATTTGATATCGCCTCATCAAATCTCAATAACCGCATGAAACTATGGATTTTAACCATACTCTGAAAAGGTTCCAGCAACACTATCAATTTTGGCTTATATTTAGACAGCATTTTTTGTAATCTTCTCTTAGAGGTACCTAAACCTCTTACATTCCAAACTAAAATTGATCCAATCATTGAGAAAACTTTTGTGTTCTAGTGATCACCCGCCTAGAACTACGGATCCTCTCAAACTGCCTCTTTTGATATTTACGCTTAACAACTTCATCTTCGGCAGCCGAGTGATATTCCTTCTCCTGCAAAAAAACTTCCGCACATTTCTCAGGCTCCGGATCAGACATCGACCCATCTTCCAGACATACCTCTTTCGCAGGTCCATCATAAACATCTTTTTCTGCAGAACTAGGAACAAACTCCCCCTCCCTCATATCTGTTTCTAATTCTGTTTCCCTCAAACGGTTCGCACAATCCAAATGACCATTCATAATTCTTGGAATCATCTCTTCCGCACGTTCCGGAATCTCAAGTTTATCCTCTGGATACTTTTCCGGTTCCAACTCCGCATGATCAAGATTATCCGCTTGAACAACTAACACCCGATCCTCCTCAGCTGATTCTTTTGACTCAACCTCTGTATTTTCAAGAACTGGAATATTAGTAGTTTCAAGAACTGGAATATTATTCTTATCCGTCGGCTCCTCCACGATTGGATCTTTTTGCCGAACCCACACATTACTTCCTACATTTTTTTGCCCAGCACGGCAAGTCTTTAAATTATGTCCCTGTATATGGCATTTAGAACAGAACGCTGGCAACGTTTCATAAACAATTTCTTGCTTTCTGCTAGTTTCCAAACCAGGCATTCCAATCCAAAAAGAAAGTAACGGTTTCTTAGCAACATCCATTTCAACACAGATATGAGCACCATCAGTCCGAGTAACACAACGAGTAGAGTTATCACTTCTAATAAATCTACCAATAGGTGCTGTAAGAATTTTAAGGAAAGATTCATGATAGTAATTCGGAGGCAAACCTGGAAAAACAATCCACACCGAAACAAACGAAGGTTCTTCTTCTTCTTTAAATTCTGGAGTCCAGTGGCATGGACAGTAAGGAATTCCATCGATATCATTGACTTCACGAGACAGAGCCTTATTGCAATCTTCTTCTGAAACCATTCGAATAAAAACATTCCGAGGATGCCGCATATTGGAGACGACTGGAACTCCATCAAGATTCCATCGCTTATGAATGAAGGCCCGAATGGCATCCAATGATGGTATGTTTCTCAAAAACTTCAATACGATCGAATACCGAAAAGGCTCAGCAAAACGTTGAACTTCTTCCTTAGAGAACTGGAAAAAAATTTCTCCATCCTTAGACTTCGGCAGACGAAAAGCCACAGACATATCTGGAAGAGGTTGAGGGACCACCGATACTAGATCCACGAAGGGACGCCGACCTCCGTTGATAGCAGCAGCAGCCATTACGTGCGTCAAACAAAGCAAGAAAAAACTTTCAAGGAGAAAGCCATTCTTGGAGCGTTCTTGGAGCTTCGGACTTCATGTTATTCTATTCTATTAGAACCCCATAAGAGTTTATAATCTCCAAGCACCGTAAGGCTCTAATTTGTACTCAAAATTAGATAATAAGTAAGCATATCGACCTTCGAGATTCAGTTGGATTTGTGGAGAGCTACGAAAATAATCAAAGTTGTAAATACTCATAATAATATATTTATTTCTTAAATCTTTTGCTAGTTGGCCTGTCAATTATACCCTAATGAAATATCATCTTTTTTTTTCTTTTATTGTCAAATTTTTCACTATTTGGAAGATTGGTTTTTATAGTTTGGGAAGCATAAATGCATAATGGTTGCATTGTTTGTGAAGCTTGGGAAGTGTTGGAGTTAATATAATGTTTTTCAGCTTATTAATGGTTTGTGAAGTTTGGGGGACTTGTGTATTTATGTTTTTTTATTTCTTTTATCATAGTTGTTTTGTACTATCTCTCTCTCTCTCTCTCTCTCTCTCTCTCTATATATATATATATATATATGTTTTTTTACAAAATTAATTACTACCTTTGACTCTCTTTTAATTTTTAATAAAGTATGTCTCGTTTTAGTTTTAGAGAATCTTTTTATTTTTTGGCTCGAAAGTAAAAGTTTGTTAACAATTCTAAACATGGGATACTAATACCACGGTACTGTCGTTGTTTTATTCATGTTGCCACATGTCAATACTAATAGAAAACAAACAAGAGATTCATGGAGATAACTTAGTGAGAGTTAGGTAAGTTTAAGTTTGTAAGAGTAAAAAAACTGTCATTTTGCTTTGTAAACACTTTATATCTAGATATTAGTTTTTTTCACATTGAAAAAAGTGGGGGAAACATCAAAACCTTTGTAAAAGGGATTGTCGTTGAAGGTAAAAATAGGGAGTGAAAGAATAAATGCGGCAACAACCTTAAATATCAACTTTATGGCTTAGTGTTGCTCTCCTCTCTAGCCACGGTGTCAACTATATATCAAGGAAAACGAAAGTTAAAGAGATGGATGGATGTCCCCGAAGGCTTCGGCAGAAATTCCTTTTCTTCCTAGAAGGGTACGTAAGGTGTATGTCCTTTCTTTCTTTTTGAAGGGTAAGGCGGTGGGTAGGATTTTACTAGTATTAGCAGGGTAAAAGTTAGTTGTTAGACTGAGTTAAGCAGTAAGTTATGGCAGAAGAACTACAACGACTGTGGGAAGGGTTTAATTTAACAGCGGAAGAGAAAGAATAAGTATCTTTCACGGCTGAAGAAACAAGAAGGTCAGATGTTCGATGCCATAATTGCTTGATAATTCTCTTTCTTATGGACAAAAAATCAATGAGGAAGACTTTAAAACAACTATGACTAAAGTATGGAATCCAGATGGATGGCTAGTCTTTAACGAGGTGGGGCATGATAACAGATTTCTCGTTGAATTTCCAGAAAGTAATGGATATAGAGAGGGTGTTTAATGGTAGACCATGGTATTTTGACAAAAACCTTATTTGTATACAAGAATTTTCTACTACCATACTTCCTACCGAGTTGGTTTTTACTCATGAACCTTTTTGGATTCAATTACACGGCATGCCTTAGGCTACCATGACCTTAGAGGGTGGGAACTTATTGGGTCCACAATAGGGGAAGTATTGACAGTTGATGTAGATGAAGATGGAGTTGGCTGGGGTAAATATCTCAGAGTTAGAATCAATCTGGACATCACTAAACCTTTAGCTTGAGGAAGATTGATTAGAATTGATGGCCAGCAAAGGTGGATAGAAATCAAATATGAGAGGAGAGACTCCCTCTTTTCTGTTTTTAATGTGGAGTCATTAAACATGTGGATAGGGGTTGTGTGATGGATAAAACCAGGAGGAATTTAACAGGTGTCTTAAAATCTCAATATGGTCAATGGCTAAGAGCTTCATCAATCAATTCAAATGGTGTTGGAGATAAAAGATTAGGGGGGAGTGGCAATAAAATACAGATTAAGGCTAATCAAGGTATGGGAGAAGGGGAAGCAAGTAGAGCAAAAATTCTTCAACAACCTCAAATCTCCTGTCAGGAAGGCTGTCACTTGATAAAAAATCAAAGCAACACAGAAGGCATGGAATCCAGTCACATAAAGCTGCATAACAAGGTGGATGAAGTCCCTCAAATGGAGCAAGCACAACAATCTACTTCCACTATATTAAATCAAAACATGACAGGAAAATGAATGGATACTGAACAATCATGTATAGAAGCAATGACAGTGGATCCTAGCAGAACCTTGAGGATCTTATCTGGAGTGCAGCTCAACAGCTCCAAGTCAGTTAGTCAAACTAGTCCCTCAAACATGTCTTCAACTAAATTTGTTCAACCTACATTTACTAAAGTCAGATGGAAGAGAAGAGCAAGAGAAGTAGTCTTGACAAGGGCAACTGCTGTGGAATCTATGGACAATTTACCTTCTGAGTTAAACAGCAGAAAAAGATAAAATCCAGAGATAGAAAGCAATGTTCAAATTACTACATCCAAAAAATACAAAGATATGCTCCTTCCTGTTAAGAGCTTAAAACATGAATTCATGGTGTAGGCTGCTGAGCGGCCCCACTAACAAAAATGAGGTGCATAAGCTGGAACTGTCTAGGGCTATGTAAATCTTTGAGAATTTCGACTCCGTCCGACCTTCAGAGTCAGAGTTAGGAGTCCCCCAGCGCTCCAAATTCTGACTCCAAACTCCGAATTTTTTATAAAGACGTAGATGCAAAACAACGTCATTTTGCATCTGTGTTTTTTTTATTATTATTCCTAACTTACACGATGTCTTTCCATTTAAATAGGAATGATGTCGTTTTGCTACGTAAAGAAGAAGGCCTCGTTGCCTTTCGTCTTCATTTCTTCTTCCCTCTCACTGTGAGTTCTCTGATTCTCTCTCTCATGACATTGGGTTGGTCTGTTCCTCTTCCTCCAGTGCAGTGTAGCTGTAGATTTCTTCATGCCGCACCACCACTTGCCTTATTGTTGTCTTCACACCGCCGTCACAACATCAATTGCTAATTGGTAATTTTAGGATTTTCATTTTCAATTTGGGAATTATATACTGTTATAGTGTTATTAACTTATTCATGTTGGTTCTTGATGTTGTGATGTGTAGATTGTACTTTGTAGACATTACATATTCACGTTGTTTCTCACTCCAAATGGTATTGATCTGGGAATGAGGGAGGTTGTTCTAGAAGGCGACTCAAAAAGAGTGGTAGAGGCAGCTCAACAGAGACTGGAAGATGACACTTATTTTGGTTCAATCATATCTGAAATCAAAGTTAGCATCACTTGTTTTGAAGCTTGTAAAATTAAGCATATATATCGAGATGCTAATGTACTAGGTCATACTTTAGGCAAGAATGCTCTGTCTACACTAGACTGCATAGTGGATATGGAGGATCCTCCTCTAGGTATTCACTCTCTCTTCTATACCAGTTGATCAATGAAATGTTGTTTCTTCAAAAAAAAAAACCTTAAATATCGATTCATAAAGCATAGATGTCATTTTAAAATTTAAAAAGAAATCAGGGTCTTTCTGTTGCTCATTGGTCAAAACATAATGTGTAATAATAAAATATACTATCACAGTGAAAGAGCAAGAAATAAGTAAGGAAAAAAAAGGTGGAAGCTTGATATTCTTTGATGATTGTAAGGGGGTTTTTCCCTCCTATTGGCCCGTATAGCAAGCCCATCAGGGATCTCTGGACGAGTGAGTCAGAAAGCTAGATCAAGCCCAACGACCCAACTCTAAAAGGAGTCAGTGGGCCTCTACAAAGTACTCAGCCTATGAGCAAAACCCGCCTATGAATCAACCCATGCGTGGGGAAAAGCGAACGGTAGGAGTAGACGAGACTCGCCACCCTGAAACACCCCGATGAGACCCAACCCTCAGGAACCAGCGCAAGTAGGTGGGCAAGAGATACGGGGAACCCTCAATCTCTTGATAGCAGACGAGACTCGCCATGTCACATTAATGGCGCCACTCCCCGGACTCTACGCCACATTAATGATGCCACCTCAAGAGCCACACTGCATTAAAGGACTCTGATTTAGTGAACAGATGAAATGACATGAACTCCCTGAAACTAGGTATGAGTTGTCTCCACCCAGAAACCTAGTATAAAAGCCTACCCATAGGTACGAAGAACTCTCTGATTCCTCTAAACTCATGCACCAACTACAAAGAAGATATATTGACTTAAACATCGAAGACTCTCCGGCCTCCACCAAGGCCCCCCACTCTCTATGTTTACTTAAGTGTGTAGGTGAAAAGGCCCAAGACCTGAGTTGTTGGAACCCCGCCCAAAGATGTACGAAACACGACGTTAATAGTGGCGCCATTTGTGAGATCTCTACTGACTTGACGTGTCCTTTGTATGCTTAAGACAACCCATTCTCAGACAACTCGGGATCAAGAATAAGCAACGTCAACAAACATGGAAACAAGGCTTGCCATGATGGAATAACTGGTTGGAAAGCTAACTACCAAAGTGGAGACCCTTCGAAGAGAGAACAAGACACTCAGAGTAGCCACCAATGGACTAGAGAATGATGCAGGACCAAGCGACTGTGAGCACATAGGATCCAAGAATGCAGGAGCGGGAGGTGACGTGGAGGAAAAAAGAAAAACATGTAGAATAAGCTGCATAACCTCAAATGGAAAAATATGAAGAGATGGCGAAAAAGATGGGCACGTCATCGTCAGTAAACCAACTGCTCACTAGCATAGGCCTACCCTACAATGAGGAGGTGATGGTTGTGCCCTTACCATCGAAGTTCCAATTTCCCCTTATGGACATGTACGATATAGCCAAAGACCCCCTCGAACACCTAGAAACCTTTAGAGCTCTCCCACTAACCCTAAAGGGACCAGCAAGAGTATGGTTTGGCTCATTGGCACCCAGGTCCATAGACAGCTTTGGGGAGCTGGCTCGTTTGTTCCTCACAGAATTTATGGTGAACAAAAGAATAAGACGTCCCACAACGTATCTCCTTTCCATCAAGCAGGGGAAAACGAAAGTTTGAAAGCATTCCTATCTAGGTTCAACAAAGAGCGCATGACTACAGACGACCAAGACAAGAAGATAACTTTGGCAACGCTTTTAGAAGGGGTATGGCCCTAGTCCCAGTTCAAGGAGAACTTCCACCACGTTGCGGGAGTTCATGGATCAAGCCGACAACTTCACCAATACCGAAGATACACTCCAAGCTCTGATTGAATCAAGGAAAAAAGAACTAGAACAGGCAAAAAGAAAAAGGAAGGCACCAACCAAGAGCAAAACTCGCCAGAAGCTGGATAAAGGACCACGTGACAACAACAGGGAGGAAGCCTCTATGATAGGCCCAAGAAGACGACTATAGGAGAACTAGTAGCTGCTATTGCACCTACCATTAGTCTAACACTCATAACACAAAAGATTGCATATCCTTGAAAGAGGAAAGAGAGCAGGCTGGGCAACCAAGGTTGCGATATCCTCCCGCCTGGACACCAGAGTCAGAGTAGAGGAGGAGATCACGCAAAAGAAGTGTTGAAATAGCCGACAGGCAAAGGGTAGGTGCGCGGGGACCCCCCGTACAATTGCCCCTGTGCACCACATCAAGAAGAACCGCCGCTGGGACAAATCAGGACCATCGTAAGAGGATTCGTCGGCGGGGGCACGACCTCATCCAGTCTGAAGGCGAACTCCAGGCAACCAAGATACCGAGAAATGTATTGGGCAAATACCGCCCCACCAAATATTGGAGAAGCAAATCGGTCCCCGACCTCCCATGCCACTAAAGGGTTTCTCTGGAGATATGGTCCAGCCAGTCGAAACCAGCACCCTGTATGTCTTGGCAGGTAGCTTCCCTTGTACGACTTCCATCATGGTCATCTTCTTAGTGGTAAAGGGTCCTTCATCATACAATGTCATAATCGGCAGACCTACCCTCAACAATCTAAGGGTAGTAACATCGACCTACCACTTGAAGATGAAGTTCCCGACCTTTGGAGGAGTGGGAGAAATTTGAGGAGAGTAGGTCGTAACACAGGAGTGTTACGTGCAGGAATTGAAGCCAAGGGATGACAACGTGCATGTGGTCCACACCCCAAGCGACGACCACGTTCTCCTACCCCCGCCCGAACATACCACAACAAATGGAGAGATCCAAGATGAACAGGCACTCAGGACTTGCAGCCAAATGAGCCACTAGAGTTGATCCCCTTGAACCCAAGCCGCCCTGTAGCCACGACTATGATTGGCAACGGGATGACACTCGAAATAGGAGCTCCATGCAACAATTCCTCACGGAACACTAGGATGTCTTCACCTAGAGTCACGAGGACATATCTAAAATCGACCTTGAGATCATGCAACACCACCTGAGCATGGACCCGAAAGCAGAGACGCCAAAGTTTCAGCGCTGAGAAGAACATCACCATCGCTATAGAAGTTGATCGATTACTTGCGACAGGTTTCATACGGGAGGCCCATTACCCAGACTGGTTGTCCAACGTGGTGTTGGTGAAGAAGCAAAAAGGTAAGTGGAGAATGTGTGTTCACTTAACCAACTTAAATAAGGCTTGCTTAAAAGATAGCTTCTCGTTGCCCCGCATCGACCTGATTGTCGACTCTACGGTGAGTCATTTCATGCTCAGCTTTATGGACGCCTACTCCGAGTACAACTAAATCCACATGAACCAAAACGATGAGACGAAGACTTTGTTCATCACCGATCGAAGATTATACTACTACTCTACCATACCGTTTGGGCTAAAAAATGAAAATGCCACCTACCAACGGCTGGTCAACCGCATGTTTAAGAATCAGATCAGTAGAAACATGGAGGTTTACATGGACGATTTGCTGGTCAAGAGTAGAACTTCCGAGCAACACCTAGATGACCTCTGTGAAGCCTTTGTAGAATTAAGGCAATACCAAATGAAGTTGAACCCCACAAAATGTCCCTTCGGTGTAAGCTCTGGGAAATTCTTGGGTTTCATGGTGTTGGAACGAGGAATAGAAGGTAACCCAGAAAAAGTGGAAGCCATACTTCGCAAGGCCCCTCCTCAAAGAATAAATGAAGTGCACAAACTCACCAGAAGGATAGTGGCCATTAATAGATTCATGTCAAGGTCTACCAATAAGTGCCTACCATTTTTTAAGGTATTATGGAAGGCACGAACATGGGATGACAAGTGCAACCAGGCATTTGAGGCTCTCAAGAAATATCTCACCAGCCCTCTGACGCTTAGCCAACCCAGATGTGGAGAAATTTTGGTCCTGTACCTATCAGTCTCCTGATAAGCGGCTTCCTCGGCCTTGGTATGAGATGAAGGTGGGGTCCAAAAGCCCGTGTAATACACCAGCCAGGCTTACCGAGGAGCAGAGGCTAGATACCCACACATATAGCAGCTCACCTTCGCCTTAGTGGTGACTACCCGAAGACTCCACCCATATTTCCAGGCTTATCTAATAAAGGTCCTCACTGAGACCCCCTAAAGAAGATCCTACAAAGACCAAATGCCTCAAGCCGTCTTACGAACTGGGCGTGAAGCTGAGCAAATTCGACATTGAGTAAGCACCACGAAATTCTTTTAAAGGGCAAGTGTTGGCAGAATTCACTTGCTTTTTCGACTGGGTCGGACATGCACCTCCCATGAAGCCCTAGCAGGTCTTTGTTGACTACTCATCCTGCCGAGCTGGAGGAGAAGTAGGGGTGTATATTGTTACAAATGAGGGTGAAGAGTATAGAAGGGGATCCCATTGTGTTACACTCTGCTAGAGGGGATCCTGTATAGAAGGGGATACTCCACACCCCTCAGTGCATCTCACTCGAAGAAGCCGAATACGTGCTAGTAGAAGTACACGAGGGAATCTATGGCAACCACTAAGGGGGAGAAAGGTGCTGCTAGGCAAAGTAATGAGGGCGGGATAGGATACTACTGGCCTTATGCCCTCCAGGATGCCGAGGAAATGTCAAGAATACTCTAAAGTACCCCATTGCCCACCAGAAGAATTGATGTCAATCACCTCACCCTGGCACCTCGCCCAGTAGGGAATTGACCTAGTATACCCCCTCCCCATGGGCAAATGAGGAGTAAGCTCTGTAGTAGTAGCAATAGACTACTTCACCAAGTGGGTAGAGGCCTAGGCGTTGGAAACGATCACGGCGAGCAACATCATAAGCTTCTTGTGGAAGATAGTCATCTGCAAATTTGGCATTCTCCATATCATCATATCAGATAATGGGTGGCAGCTCGACTTTGACTACTACTGAGACTGGTGCCAGGAACTAGGGATCAAATTCTGCTACTCGTCTCTAGGACATCCTCAATCTAATGGGCAAATGGAAGCAACCAACAAGATATTGATGGGAATACTCAAAAAAAAAACTAAGTGACAGAAAGGGCACTTGGGCGAAGGAACTTCCTAAAGTTTTATGGGCATACCGGATCACAGTGAGGACCCCAATGGGAGAAACCTCCTTCACTCTCACTTACGGTCATGAGGCGATGCCACCCGTCAAGGTCAAGATCCCTACCTACAAGGTGCACCACTTCGACCACAAGTTCAACAACGAACGATTAGAATAACAACTTGACATGCTAGAGGAGGTTAGGTTTGAAGCAGAAGTAAGGACATTAGTCAACAAGAGGAGAGCGAAACGAAGTTTCAACAAACGGGTACACCCAAGGGCATTCAAGAACAGGAATATCGTATTGAGCCCTCGATGTGAAGACCCCTGTGTGGTCACCGCCAACAACCGCTCGGGCTCCTACTAGCTCCGAAACTCCCAAGCCAATGAGCTACCACACCCCTGGATTGCCGACCACTTGCGAAAGTTTTATAACTAAAAAAGTTTATAACTTGTAATTTACATTTCCATGTCAACTGTGTAAACTCTATTAATGAAAGTGTGGCTTTTTAGGAATAAAATGTGTCTTACCTAGCCATATCTTGACTTCTTACTCCAGTAATGTAATCTCCATCGCCGACTACTTTCCTCCCTACAGGGCCTCAAAGAGATGAGTTAAGCCTAAATGCTACTTTATCCCTCTCGCGGCAGAAAGTAGGCCAACCCTCGGCTGCCTGACATTTACCTTCCTCATGGGCATCAATAGGCAGGAGCAGGTACAGTCCCAAACTATCCGATAAATTACCTCCCCGCGGGGCCCTAAAAGGCAAGATGTGCCTTAAGGCCATCTTATCCCTCCCGCAACGAAGAGCGGGTCCAGCCCCTCAGCTACCCGGCAACTTACTCTGACTTTCGCCAAAATGAAGAGTGGGATCAACACCAGCCTGACCAAATATTTACCTTCTTTGTGATGTCAACGAGCGAGAGTGGGTCCAGTCCCAAACTGTACGGCAACTTACCTCCCCGTGAGCGTTAAAAGGTGGGTAGGCGGCCCAACCTCCCTCTCGTCGGAGAGCAGGCCCAGTCTCTTGGCTACCCAACAACTTATCCTGCCCCCATCACGGCGAAGAGCGGACCGGCTTCTCAGCCGTCCAGCAAACTACTTCCTAGGGGTACCAAAGGGGTGGGCTTTGCCTGAGGCATCCCATCCCCTCCCCCAATGGAGAGCAGGTTTAGTCCTTGGACTCCCCGACATCACTCCTGGATGCCATCTCCAACAACGGAAAGACAAATGAGCAATGCCTCGGAATCCTCGCTGCGCTCCTCCTCCACCAAACGGAATACCAAGCAAGTAACGCCTTGCATATCTGGAAAAACAGCCCAGGTTTGCAAAATTCGCACTCATAGATGAGTTATATTAACTTGTTTAGTTTTTCCAATGTTACATTAAACGTCTCCTACTTGCCCCATTGCAAAGAGCGAGATAACTCCTAAGCTACGCGGCGACTCATTCTCTCGGGGAGACCAAATACGAGGGTTTAGCCAAAGGCATCCCAGCCTCTCTCCCCGCAGAGTATGGGCCAAATCCCTCCACCACTCGACATCAACTCCAGAGGAGCCCCCCCCCCCCCCCCCCCAAGCATAATACAAGTGACATACCCCTACGCCCCTCACCAGATACACTCCCTAGAGCACACGAACGAAAAGTAAAGAAGAAAGAGAAGAACCCAAGAAGAGAGAAAATATGTTTGAATAATTCCATTAATATTATTACAAAGTACAAACAAAGGAAGATAGAAACACATCAATATAAGAGGGAAAGCATTTAGCTGGTGGGGTTGTCTGAGAGACTGCTCAGGATTAGCTTTTTCCCTATCGAGGCACCTCGCTTCAAGGATGCTGGCTCCAGTGGGAGGTATTGCACCTTCAATGCCCTCAAATTACTTCAGGGATCCAAGAGCACAAGATCCCTCATTCTCTCCAAGCCCTTTAAGTAGTCGTAATTCTAGGTGTCATCTCGGACCAAATGACATGTGACAGCTCCTCGTGTAGCCAGGGAAGGACGGTTTGAGCGCTATCAAGACTAGAGCACAGGTCCCGAATGGTCGCCTCGTGTGCGGCTATCACGCAATCAGCCTCAGCAAGCCAAGTCTCCAACCCTGCATCCCAACTCTTCTCGCTAGACTCTCTGGCACAGGCCAAACAGTTATCGGCCTCCAAGTCTTTCACTCTCTTAGATTTGGCATTGAGAGAGTCCCAATTTTTCTACAGAGACTTGGAGGCCTCCTTGCACTTCCCTTCGAACCATTTGTACGACCAAGCATTGGAATCGTGTTGTTTGAAAAACTTCTAGTTGTTAGCTCACAGCCGCTCCAGCTCCTCCTGCTGGCGATCGAACGACTCCTGAAGGTTGTCCCTTGCCTCCTTATTAAGCGCCACTTCAAGACGACTGAACTGCACCTAGACGAGGGTTTCTTCTGACTCCTACTTTCTCTCCCTCTCTTCCCTGGCATGGCGCAAGGTCAACTGCTCCAAAGATCGGAGTGCCTGGTTCTCACCTTCCACCCCCTCCCAATCATCCACAATGAAAGCTGTCAACAGCTCTACACCTTGCCATCAAACTTTCAACTTAGTGTCAAAAGAAAATGCACCAAGAAAACTTAAAAGGAAATCTAATGAGTTGATAGCTGGCCTCGGAGAAGAACTCCCTAAGCCTCCTAGCCATTTCCTACACAAGGTCAGGATGGGCCCTGCCTACCCCCAACCTTGGAGCAGCATCCCCTCTCTCCTCAAAAGGTTCTCGATCACGATGTCATCAACCCTCAATGCCTTAGCACCCATCATGAACTCCGCCAGGGATGGACCTCCCCGGCCTTCGCCCTCACCTTTACCTTCCGCGATACGTTCAAAAATCTCTTTAACCCTTGGGTTCATGGAAACTATTAGAGCCTCGCCAACCGCTAATGCGTCTGTACCAGGACCAAGGAGGGCTCCCTCGGTCTCCCTGGCTGCTTTCATTCCCACCTTGGCACCAACCGTAGTCGACACCAAGGCCAAGATGGTGTCAATGAAGGACAAAGAAGCACCATCATCCACCAAAGTCGTCGGGATCTCATCACCCTCGCCAACTCCGACCCCAGCTCCAGCTTCTGCCAAGTCCAAGGCCAGGATGGTCGTAGTGAACGGCAGTGGAGCCCTCTCGACCCATCACACGGCCTTCATCAACAATAACCAAAGTTTCGTTAACCTCCACTAACACCTCCGAAGACCTCAATCTCAGATGCATCCGCCAGAGCCCTCCCAGCCAATGACACGGCCCTCGTTATTTTCCTCCCTTACACAACATCATCACCCTCCAAATCGAGCTCGGCCGAGACAGTCTTGACTTCAGGAGAATAAGTGATGGGGGACTCTAGGATAGAAACCCGGTCAAGAAAATCCTCGCCCCTGGCAGGACACTGGATAAGGACGAGGGAACCCTCTCGAGGTCAAGGTTAGGGGATGGGGGCACTATCTAGGACTCCCGAATAGGACGGTCCGAAAGGACCCAGTAAAATTGCAAGGAGAGCAACTCCTCCTCTCCTGACGAGAGTTCCACAATCCCCACATTTACCGGCAGGGTTGGAGAAGAAACTTCTGAAGTAGTTGGGAGACTCACCCCGGGCTGTGTAAGACTGGCCATCAGAGGATCGGCCTCTAACTTGCTAAAGGGAATCAGCATCGACTGCCTCTCATGGGGAAGGAGAAGATGGTGCCTTGTTAGGAGACGATTCGGTCTCCTCTCCCCTCTTCGACGATGACTTCAGATGTCTGAACAAGCACCGCAATAGAAGAATGATCTAGAGGAGGCATAGGCGCAGAGTCAGAGCCATTTTTGGCAGGAGACTCCCTCCTGGGCTTCTTCCACTTCCTCTCCACCGGCGGGCTAGGGGAACGCCTACAGATCTTAGGAACGGCCGCCTGAATCGGTACGGTCTGGTCAGCAAAATGCATGTTGGCCAGAGGAGGCAAGTATCGTCGAAGGCTACCCTCGCCCAATAAGGCCTCGAAAAAAAAAAGCGTTCGAATGGGCTTTCATCCAAGCACAAATAGTCTTGAGCCAGCTCACTTCCTCATGAGTCGCCGAGGATCTGAAGCTCTTGTCATTGCCCACGACCCCCCAGATGGCGCGAACAGGGTAGTCGTGCAGGTTGATCTGCCCGACTGGAAACTCCCACCCTTTGCCGAACAAGAAAAAGAAACTCTGACTCCACCCTTTTACCCTGTTATACTCTGGCTCTAAACAAACCAATTCCTAAATGGACCGAAAACTGCATGTGTTTCCACTTTGCTTTAGAAGATTGTGGGTAAGGAGGAACATAAGAGCGGTGAGATCAGGGTACTCAAAATCTGCCTCCTCCAGCATTCACTGCCAAATTACGCAACATGATAGCAGGATCCTCCACGCATTTGGGTGGAGTTGGATAGGAGCCAAACGCAGGTAGTCCAGCACATCACGAATTGGACAGTAGAAAGGCAGCCTGAGGCCCCTGGAAAAACATGCTACGGTACACAGCCCCCTCCAATGCATACCCTTCAGAATCTATGGCCCCTTTGTTGGGGGACGGCACCTCAAACTTAACGATGCCTAGCACCATGTAGTTTGACTTCAACAACTCCAACTCACCCGAAATCACCACCGACTGCCATGAGAATCCGTCGAATCTTTGTGACTTAGAACGAACCTCAGCAGAGTCTAGGCCCCGAGAGTCTGCCAGGAGCCAGAAGGCTTGGTAGGCTTAGGGTTTCTAGGAGCAGAGCGTGAAGGGTTCTTTGGAGCCATGTGAATGGAAAGATGGAAGATGGTGTAACAGCCCGCTAGAAATTCATTGGTTGAATTTCTATTGACTTTAGGAATCTCGTGAAAACCCCATAAGTTTTTATGAATCGACCAATCGCATAGGTTTTAGTCTGTCAACATAGTTAGTGTTATCACTTATTGTGGTGCTAGACATATGAGTTTTATTTATTTGAGGTGGTTAGAAGTGTTAGAATGCATTATGGTCTACGCCATTAGACTCAGTGGATTATTTAGGATTCTATGGCGCAATAGTCTATTTTCATAATTCCGGACGAAACGTCTGTTGAAAATTGTGAATTTATTTTTAGGGGCACTTCGAGGTTGAATTTTGGTAAAATATTTTCATTGTAGGTTAATATGAATATTTAGAAATTTATAGTGCAGAGTTTAAGATTCACTTTTTAGGAATTTTGAAACACTAATTGCAGTGTTTCAAAATTACAGTGTGGAATGTCCAAATTAGATTAGAGAAGTTTTATTTGGACACTTGGCAGGATCTTAGCCACACTTAGTGAATAATTTTAGACACTTGGCACCATGAGGAACGTTTGTTGGATTTGAAGGAATCAAGGTGTGAGATCATGCCAGTTAAGCAAAACTTTCTTTCATCTGCTCAACCAAATTGTGCCAGACTAAAGAAGTTTTCAATCCTAGTAAAATCCTAAATCGTGGGAATCCAATCGAAAGCCCAAAAGCATGGTTGAAATCAGAACCCTAAACGGTTTCCCCAAAACCCTAAAGTTGGCCTCTAAACATTTTCTAATCCGATTTCTAGCATTGTGTTTAATCACTTGATTAAATCATTTCCACATGCTATTAATCCTTCAAATTTGTGTTAGAACATCATTATCCAATCTTGTTAACCTTGAAAAATTGATTGGGCCAAGTGATATTGGATTTGGGCTTGATAGCAACCCAAACCCTCTTTAAACCCCAAAATTTAGACCGATTCGGTTTAGGCCCATTAAGGCCCACGAATTTGGTCACCATATGATTGCTTCAGGGTTAAGTTTTGTACCCCCACTTGGCTGTCCAGATCTATACAAGAAGGGCCTAGAAGTTCTTGAAATACATAGCTAAAGGGCCACCTCACTCTTTCACTCTTACACTCCACCTTAAGAAAAGATCTTGGACTGATTTTTATGAGGAGAAAAGGCCAACACTCAACATTTCCTTCAGTCCTATCACTTCCCATAACTTGTGTAAGAGTCTCTTCCGTCCACTTCCCACGAAAAGCAACTCTCCTTTACACTTTTCCTCCATAGAACACAAAAGACACTCTCGGACAGTTTTTCTTACCTCTTTTGAATGCCTTTTTTGAAGCTTTAGTAAGTGTTTCCTTGCAACGTTGCCTTCATGAAAGTTGTTTCTTTTGGACTCTAGTTTATGTGGATATCTTATTTGTTCCATTTAGAGATTATTTGGGTGGTCAAAAGTTATTTAGACCCCAGAAAGGTCATACTGGGCGATAAACTGGAGAGTGTGTTATATTTTGGAGTTTTTGACCAAGGTAATGAATCGATCTTGGTCCGAAATTTTTATGGAGTACTGTTAACATGTGTATATGATTATTGGTTAAGGATTTGTTGCATGATTAAAATTTTTGGTAAAATATTTTCTTAGATCTAGAAACTTAGAAACTGGAAGAGGAAAAATAGTTTCTGTTTTGAGAAAGTTTAAACCTTTTATAGTTTAATCTTATTCCAATGGCTTTGATATTTTTATTGGAAGATCCGAAGCATATTATATACACGTTAGAATGTTATTTTGAAGATATTTGATGTTAGTTTCGAAGATATGAAATTTTATGTTTTGGGTAATGTTTAACCATGTGATCTTGAGTTTGAAGCTTGGATCTATTTTAGGACACCTTTGTAAACCATGTGAGGTTTTAGTTTGAAGATCACATCGTTATAAGTCATGGATCAAGAGGTTGATCAAAACAAGTTAGAAACAAAAATCTGTTTTGAACTTAGAAGAGAAACCAAAAAGTTCAAGTATGGTTTTAGTGATTTTGATGACTTTTGTTTATGATTCAAACAAGATTATTCTTAGGAATATGTTATGAGTATACTAGAAGAAAAATTTTTGTTTAATCATGAGTTTTGAGATTTGAAAAAAATACAACAAAATCGAAGGAAATAGCCTTGTAAGTTTCGGCCATATAGAGTTTTAATGGTTGTATTTAGTTTTAAATTTTTCTAAATTGAGATTTGAGTTTAGGACAAAATTTACATAAGGTATGTAAATTTTGGTGATTTTTGAAGTTATGATGCAAAATCTTTAAGTTAGGGGTAAAATAGTTATTTTTTCACATGTAGAGGGTAAAATGGTAATTTTATTCTAAGTTGATATTTCTCCATATTCCTAATTGTTAGCGATTAAGTTCTAACTTTTAGAAATCACTACTTTCAGTTTCTCGTGATCGCACTTGAGTTTTGTCTCGAAGCGCAAAGATCGAGGTAAGTTAGCTTTTAACTTACTATCAGTTTAATGTGTATGAGTGATAAGTAAGGGAACTAAAGTGTATGTATGCATGTTATCATATGTGTCATGCCAAGTCATTACATATTTATCTGTTACACAAGATATTATGTCACGTATTGCTATACATTGCAAGTATGTCATGTTAAGCATGCCATATGTTACATGTATTTCATGTCACGTAATATTCACTGTCACATGTTACGCCATGTTAAGAAATGTTGTCTGTTATATGGTATGTCATGTTACGAAATGTTGCATGTTACAAGTATGCCATGTTATGAAATGTTCTCTGTTACATTTATGTCTCGAGGTATGTCATGTATGTCGTCTTAGTTCATGTCACGTTATGCTATGTCAGGACTTCTGTCTTTTATGTCACGTACATGTTACGTCTCGTTACGAAATGTCATATATGTCAGTTAAGTTATTCATGTCAATCACGACCCTAAGCCCTAGGATGGGGTAATATCCTAGTAGAACTCCTTTGTTCACGCTGGAGTGTCTAAATAGGTGTGAAATTCCCTAGGTTGGCAAAGTACAGTCAACAGGTTGCGAATGGGGCCTAATTAGCTGGTCACCAGAGCGCGCCAGACACTAACATCGATGGTGCCATACATTATGTTACGTGTGTCCACAGCAAGTGTGGCACAAATAAATAAGTCATGGGGCCACAACAACTGTGAAGCATGAAGTATGGGGCCACAACAACTGTGGAGCATACACTACGTGAGACACAGCAATTATGACATGTAGAATACGTGGGGCCACAACAACTGTGGAGTACGTATTAATGCACCCACAGCTGGTATAGAAACCTGTGTGTGATGCGGTAATCGGCAGGGACACACGGCTCAAGGGGACCTATGTAGCACCCATATGGTCACTTTAATGATTAAGTCTATTGAATAAGATTCCAAGTTCAAGTCATGTTTCACGTTATGTTATGTTCAAGTTTACGTTCACGCAATCATAGTAATCCCATGAGACAAGAATATGTTTCAAGTTCATGTTATGTTATGTTATGTTCACGTTCATGTTATATTCCAAGTTCACATTTAAGTTATGTCATGCTCAGATTCAAGTTCATATTCAAATTATGCATGTTCACGTTCATGCTATGTTCCAAGTCCATGTTATGTTCCAAGTTCACATTCATGCTATGTTTCAAGTCCATGTTATATTTCAAGTCATGTTCATGCTAAGCTTCAGTTTCAGTTTAAGTTATGCCAGTTATGTTATGTTGTATGTCAAGTTATGCTATGATTACTTATGATTTGATTACGCATTCATGCTTTTACTGCCATGCATGCATCATTAACCTGTGTGGAAGTTTCCTGTTAACTTGCTGAGATTTGTAATCAAATCTCATTGTGGTAGTCCGAACTACCATTCCCTCCGAATGGTAGATTTTGTTACAGAATCTGAAGGAGAATCGAGAATCGACCAACTGGAAATGATCGACTAAGCAATGGTGTGACGTAGATGGTAGTACAATAGTTATCTCAGGTTACTACTTGTATTTGTGGTGTTCAATCTCCAACACTCTTTTGATCACAACTATTTTGGACTAGTGTTGTGATCTTAGTTGTTTAGTACGTCATTATGTATGCAGTATATTGTAAGTATTTGGGATATTTCGGTTTGGTGCATAGTATTGCTAAAGAAAAAAATTATCCGCTGCGAATATTGCATAATACTAGATGCATGTTAGGAATATTGCATCTTATATGTCATGAACGGGGGCAGGTAACCTTGTGTTGCATGTCTCGACGCTTCAAATGTCCGTCAGATCCCAAGCAGAATTTGGGGGCGTCACAGATGGGAAGGCAAAATACACACAAAAAGAAATTTGAAGAGAAAGGAATGAAGCACGAAGAACTCTAATAAACGAGGAGAGAGCAAAGTGGGCTCTAACGACGATGGGGGGATTTAAATATCTCAAAGTCGTGGGAACGCACGCACCCCACGAAGCTAGTAAGACATGCACGAATCGTGCGACATGTACTGTATGATGCGACGTGGGGAGAAGGAGCCGCCTGACACCATCAGTGCTGAGGAAACTGGAAAGATACAATCAAGTGCGAAATCCAACCATCAGAAAACGTGCCAATAAAGTCTAGAGAGGAACCATTGCCTGACATCATTAAATGACGAAGAAACCATACGGGCATTAATCTAGAGCCCAGAACCTGACACGTGGTAGAGCCGTGGAGAGTAACAACCACCCATTTCTAGCGAAGAGAATCTCAATGGTAGCGACTGCGAAGAAGTAATAGCACGAAAATGAAGGTAAAAGGAATTCCTATGATAAGAATTGATGGGGTAACTGTAAGGGGGTTTTTCCCTCCTATTGGCCCGTATAACAAGCCCATGAAGGATCTCTGGGGGAGTGAGTTAGAAAGCCCAATCAAGCCCAACGATCCTCCTCTAAAAGATTTCAATGGGCCTCTATAAAGTACACGACCATGAGAAAAACCTGCCCATGAAGCAACCCACCCGTGGGGAAAAGCGAACGATAGGGCCAGACGGGACTCGCCTCCCTTACCCCGACAACACCCGACCCTCGGAAACCTACCCCAGGTAGGTGGGCAAGAGATACAGGGAACCCTCGATCTCCTGATAGTAGGCATGGAGGGGCTTAACAAGGAATATCTACAAGGTAAAGTGAGTCAGGGAGCCACGCCACATTAAAGGATTCTAACTAAGTGAACAGTTGAAGTGACATGAACTCACCGAGGCCAAGTATGAGCCCCTACCCAGAAACCTAGTATAAAAGCCGACCCCATGTATGAAGAACTATCTCTAATTCCTCTAAGCTCAAGCACAAACTACTAAGGAGATATATTGTCTTAAGCATCGAAGACTCCATGGCCTCCACCAAGGCCCCCCACTCTCTGTGTTCTCTTAAGTGTGCAAGCAAAAAGATCCAAGACTTGAGTTGCTAGAACCGGACCCAAAGGTGTACGAAAAACAATGTTAACAATGATGATACAAACAAACACAACAAACCTAAAATAGTACATCAATATAATTGTTCGAGGCACATAAACACAAAAAAGATTATCAAAATCCAAAACAAATAGGTGAACAACTCAGTTTAAGTTCTCCAAAAATACAAAAATTAATGTTGATTCAAAATAAACAAGAATGGGAAAACCCAAATGAAATCCATAATTTTGCAATGAATATGGGAAAGTCTTGCTTTTGAAACTTGGGAAACAAAATCCCTAATTTTGTAACTAAGCAACCAAAATGGATATATAAAAACGTAAAAAAACATATGATGACTTGATAAGTACTCTATACAGATGAATCAATTCCCTTGATTTGGCCATGAAGACAAACGAAATAAAATGTCAATCACAAATCAGCAAGAAAGCTATCAATCGAAAAAACAATTGGGTTAATTCTTCAACAAATAATGAAAAAACAATGAAACATCACTAGTCTTGCAACGAAGCAATCGAGATTGGCAAAATTAGAAAACCATATAACATTACTCTATACAAATGAAATCCCTAATTTTGGAACTGAGGTCTCATTTGGTTACACATCACATCTCATCACATCTAATCATTAAAACTTTCTCAAACGCTCACACAAAATAAATAAACAATTCAAATTTTTCAAATCTCAAAATAAAAATTATATTAAAAAATTATATTCTAACAATATTTTATTCAACTTTCATCTCATCTCATCTCATCTATCTAACTAAACGAAGCCTAAAGGCTACCAAGATAGCATCCTAATCATACTTCAGCAAGTAATCAAACAATTGGAAAAACACTTGGATTTAACTTCTAAATTATCCACTACAAGAAACAGGTCTTAATTATCCACTACCGCAAATAACCTCATAAATCGCTGCAAATACATTTTTGCAGCGATTTATTCTGCGCCGGACTTTCGTCGCAATTGTTGAGACATTTAAAAGTTTAGCTAGCGAAATTCAAAAATCATTGCGAAAAATGTTTATTTGCAGCGATTTTTTTCTGCTAATATTATAAATTACACTGCAAACAACATTGGGATTTCAGTGTCGTAGCGCTGCGAAAAAGTATTTACAGCATTTTATATCGTTGTGAATACACAAAAAATCGCCGCAATTACTATTTTTTCCGTCGGTATTAATCGCCGCAAATATTATTCGCGGCGGTTATGTTCGCCGTATTAGATTATTTCCAGAGTTTTGAAGTCTGTTGACAATGCTTCAATGGCCTTAATGCTTATTTGCAGCGAAAAATAAGCGGCGAAAGATTTTCGCCACAAAATAGAATTTGCAGCAATTTTTTGTCGCTACAAAAAAAATCGGCATATGTAGTTTTTTCGTGTCAAACTATATTCGCTGCAAATATGCCAATATATGTACAAAATGCACTATTTTTTTTATTAGTACCTAATTTCCTGCTCCAACTCATTCACAATATTACCAAATAGTACTTTAATCCAATACTTGTAACCATAATAGCATATAATATAAATTCAAGTTTTCATCCAATACATCAGTACATCGGACCCTTTAAGGTTACTATACATTGGCATATGGTGCATTAATGGAAGGCAATTGAGTACTACAAATGGGAGCAGCTAATGTCTCTTACAAGCTTTAAAGTACAGAAACATCCACAATACAAATGTACCAGTAAAAACAAATATGAAAACAAATGGTGGGTGGAGTTCATCCGCAACTTCGCACATCGATCGTTGATTTGCAATGACCTAGTGATTGAGTGGCAAAGATCGATCCAGCTGTCTAGAACAGGGTTATCAAGTATATATACACTACCTTCTACATGAGCTGCACAAAAGAAATATCCTAGTTGGAAATCTGCAATTAATATGAAAACAAATGGTGTACATGAACAAATAATGGTGCAATTAATAGGAAATCTGCAGTGGAGTACATACACTGCCTTCTACATTATACAATTGTTTTTGGCATAAGTTGCACACGAACAAATAGCATAAATTATCTGTATCCATATTATTTAAAACCTTCTTTTACATTCTAAACCAAAAGAGGAAAAGAAATCATGTACATGAACCATGATGAATTCTAGCTAGCTAGCTACCTAATAGTAATATATATTGTTAATCTAGTTAAAAAAGGTATTAAAATGGAAGTATATATAGGTATTCAAGATGATGATGATTTGTATTAGATCATATGGTACATTATATTTGCATACCACATGCATGCTAAGGAAGATGATTCCAAATGTGCATACAATTGTTCATGAAGGATTATTTATTTTTATTTTTTTAGCATCTTCCTCAATCAAGGGCGGCAGAGCTTTCATTAGCTAAACTAAGTCATGAGAAATCTTAATCTCCAATTAGTAGCTTGCTATTTTTCATCATCATCATCAGCAATTACCATCTAATTAAATTCGATGTAAAAAAACCCTTCCTCCATTCATTCAAGTTAGCTATCTCAAAAATACTATACAATACATATTCAAACAAGCTCCATTCACCTTTTCATATTCTATATTACATAATTCAAATTCAAGACCTTCCATTGAACAAACATAAATGTATAACTTCAAACTAACTTTAATCATTAAACATCACATATATACATTACATGGATACAGTTTCCAATATTAGTTATAATCTGTCCAAACTTGTATGCTTCATTATCTCGTAAAGCATCAATCCAAATGAAGCCACAAAAGCTTTAGCAGCCAAAACTGCAGATATACACTCCTGAATTTGTATATTACATTGGCAATTTATACCATCGCATGGCATGCAAAATATTTTAACTTTTCTATTAAACATCATGAACTTGCATCAATTCTGCTTCCAAGCAGCCAAACACAAGCTTATGTCACTTAGTACCAATGCAAGACCGTCATAATCCACTTCTCAAATGTATTCATTAAATCAATGCTTTCACAGTCCAGATTATCCAAGAAACTTGACATATGAAAATGGCAATTAAAAGTCTTGCATGCATGATCATATGAGTACTCTAGAAATAAATAATGAAATGGTAGAAACGAAAGCATAGTAGACTGCATCAGCAAATGATCATGATTTTGCAAAAGATGATGAAAGAAATAATGAGAGAGAGCTAGTTGGGAGAAGATTATAAGATGAATGATTAACAATATCTGCTGAAATAAGTTCCAAAACCTTCAGTAACCTTGACTACAATTAATATTTTAAAGCTAGAAAAATCAAACAAGAACAATAAAAGAGTAAAGTTGATCAGACCCTTAAGAATTACTAATTTGTCTGAAACCCAGAATTTTGGGTTTCAGACAAATTAGTAATTCTTAAGGGTGCATTCCCAAGCACTCTTAGTATAAAATTTGTCTGAAACCCAGAATTCTGACTAATATGTTCTCATTAGTCAAATATCAAAGCTGATGTGTGCCTGGGTTCAGAAAAATTAGGAAATATGACAAAATAATATGCATTTCTAAAAGGTTTAAAAAGTAGCATACCGAGATCATTCTGCTGATTACTCTCATCAATATCCTTAAAGCAAACAAACGATAAGGTTAGAGAAAGAAAAGTAAAATGCAGGTAAAAAAACTACATCGAAACACAGTTCCTTTTGACTTTCTTCTAACAGAGAGAGTGCAATAGCACGATCCATATCTTCATTCTGGCTCTCTGCCCATATATCCTACATATTCCTCACAGAAACATTATACAAGGAGGACCATATCAAATAAAGAAATTATAAACAGAATATAAATTGAGTATACCATCTACTGGGAAATGGCAAGCCAAATCTGTTAACGAGGAAGCTGAGAGGGGTGGTCGTGGTGGTTGCTTGGCATGGAGTGGTGGCTCGGGAGGAGCACGGTGGCTCTAGGGAGAGCTGGTGACTGTGGGCTGCGAATAAAGCAAGGGAGAGAGGGAGGGTCTCGGGCTGCTAGGCTGGACAGAGAACTGGCGACGGCGTGGACGTGTAGGTGGTGGCGAACAGTGGCCCTAGTGGCGGTGATATAGAGAAATCTGAGAGAGAGAGAGAGAGAGAGAGAGAGAGAGAGAGAGAGAGAGAGAGAGAGGCCAGATTCGAGGAGGAAAGACATCGGCAGGGGACTGGGGGAGAAGGAGGGGGTGGCCGTCGAGGTGAGGTGGCGGTGGCGTGGTGGGGCCGCTGGCGACGGACTGTGCTTACCGGCGTGGGTTGTGCTCGAGAAGGAAGAGTTGGGGAGAGAGAAGGGGAGGGAGGGGGGAAACAGCTGGAGGGAAATGAATGGAGAACGAGCGGGCATTTTAATTTTATTAGCTTTTTTCGACGTCTTAATCTCGCCGCAAATACCAAAATCCTTGCCGCAAAAAAAAAAAAAATCATTAGCAACAAAAACAATATCGCTCCAAATACTCATTTGTAGTGACTAAACGTCGCTGGAAAAACACTTACAGTGCATTCGACAGTTTCAAACTTCATGCTAAATTCTGCGGCGAAATTTAAATTCGCCGCAAATAAGTAATTATTCCTATTATTACTTGCAGCAATTTTAAAATCGTTGGAAATCATCTATTTTGGCAATTTTTAAACGTAAAAAATCGTTGCAAATGACCACTATTGCAATTGTAAAGATTAACTAATCGTTGCAAAAAAATAATTACTTTTTCCAATGAATTTTTCATTGCAAAAATTCACAAGTCGCTGCAAAAGACCAATTTAATATTTGTGGCGAATTTGTCCGTTGTAAAAAGTGAAAAATCGACGCAAAAGACCATTTCCCAACTTGATGTAAAAAAACTGCAATTATGTAAAAAATCGCTGCAATAAAGGCTTTTTGCGGTGATTTTATTTCCAACAGACAAAAAATCGCCGCAAAATGCCTTATTTCTTGCAGTGATCCTTAGATATTACTGAAACATGTGAATACTCAAACTGAAAACAAATACAAATTAGTCATGCATATAATCAAGATTAATAAAGCAGAGATTAGTTTAAAGAAAATTCAAATCATGAATTTAGAAACTAGAAGAGATCCAAAGAAAGTACTCGTCCAAAGACCTAACATTGTGAGACGAATACCAAAACATATAATATAGAGGGAGAGGGCCATCTAGTTCAAATTATCCAACGCTAAGAGAATTGGCATTGGCAAATTGCAAAATTCCAAAATATACCTAATTCTAGGTTAAAAGTCCTACATTGAAGGGAAATGCTTTGGGTCCTGAATCCGGGACCCAAAATGTGTCCCGATTGGGGTTTTTTTTTTTTTTACCATATGATTAAAAAAATATTTTTTAATGATGTTGTGATTTTTTTATTTTTTTAAAAAATGTTTATGATGATTAAAAAAATACATAAAAAATAAAAAGAAAAAAAATAGTCTATTCGGGACACATTTTGGGTCCCGAATTCGGGACCCATAGCAGTTCCCTACATTGAATTAGCTAAAACTCAAAAAGTTGGACTTTGAGCAACAGTGAATGTATTGCAAAAGGAGAAAATATATTTGTAACAGTAAATTGTGCAACTGTCTCGTAATCATTTTGAAAAAAGTGAATAAAACATAGAACCCAACGCTAAAAGCATTAGCATTGGCAAATTGCAAAACGCCAAAATATACCTAATTCTAGGTTAAAAGTCCTACATTGAATTAGCTAAAACTCAAAAAGTGGGACTTTGAGCAACAGTAAATGTATTGCAAAAGGAGAAAAGATATTTGTAACAGTGAATTGTGCAACTATCTCGTAATCATTTTTAAAAAAGTGAATAAAACATAGGACGCACATGAAAAAAAAATTAATAGTGGATCTTACTCTTTTTCAAAATAATTATGTGACGTTTACGTACTTCACAATTATCGTACTTCACAAGAGTCTTGCAAAACATATTTGGCGTTCTATTGTTTGGGAGCCAAAGGAATATTTTATTCAATTAAAATAATTAATTGTTCTCTGGCAGCCCCGCGTAATTTCGGTTCCGATCCTTTTCTCACTTTCTTTTCCTTTCTCTCACTTTCTCTCCCTCTCTCTCCTCTCAAGTCGCGTTTGGTTCCATTTCCTAGAGGCACATTCTCTAATATGAAACTTCCTTTCCCTCCCTTTCTCTCACTTTCTCTCCCTTACTTTTCATTTTCTCCCCCGTATCGCTATTTTCCCTCTGTTTGAGTGAAGAAAAAAATTTTCTTCGTTTCCTGAAGCGATTCTATCCCTTGGTCTCCCTTTCTCTCCATTTTCTTACTTTGTTGCGATCTTTTCCTCCTACCCATTTGTCTCTACAAGTGGGTGTGTCAGTGAGTTCGAAACCTGTCACACATTATTATACATTATTATATAAATGCATGATGTCTCTGGGTTTTCTTTGCTTCCTTGTTGTAGCTTTCCGGAAATAGCAAGTTTGTACTCTAGAGTCGTATATCTTCGCATTCTAGGCCTTGTTCTCGGTTCTAAAAATCCATGCGCAATGAATCCCGGTGGCTTCACTGTCAAAGGTGAGAGACAGCCTTAAAAGCATTTAGATTTACTGCCTAATTGACTGGAGCCTAGTGGCAAAACCACTAGTCTTGCCTCTTACTTGTGGGTTTTGCATTTATTAATTAAATCTGTTGAATGTAATGTTTGATACGGGGTCTATGCCATAATGCGAAGGCACAAGGTTGTGTAAATTTGCAAAATTTAGTTATAGGAAGTACAAATTGTCGTGCTTCTAATGGTTTGATTTGGAAGAAGAGCCTATGGTATGCTCTTGTTTAGTTATTATATAGATAGCATTTTTTGAGATTTAGGAGAGAAAGGGAAATACATTTAGAATGTTCCATCGCAAAAAGATATTATTGTTAAGATTTTGATTTGCACAAAAAGGGATAGGCATGGCCTTTTTTTTCGACTTCAATTTTTCAAGAAGTGGTAACTGATTTATTAGTGGAGTGATATGGTACATACATGCATGCTTTCTGTTATGCTTCTGAATTCTTTTTCAGTCTTTGGCATGTTGAGATGTAGTTTCCTGTGGTAAAACGTCAATGCTACTTGTGCTTAGATGGCACCCCTCTGTGCTTTCCATTTTAATGTTTACTTTACTCGAAATTTTGTAAAGTATCTAATGAATGGAACTATAATTTCAAGAAGTTTTGTTGCAAGAACATTTTTCGTTCAATGTTCTGTGCAGATTCTTTCTATTAAGTCCTTTCACTATTCAAGCTGGAATGGGTAGCATAATGGGCCACAAGACATGGCTTTGGAGGAAGAAATCTTCAGAGAAGACCATCATCTCAGCTGACACAATATACAACTCTCATTGCAACAAATTTAATCTATTATCACGGATGAAACCGTCACAAAAAATAAGCAAACAGTCACAAAAAACTTTTTGTGACGGTTTGAGACAGTCACCACAACCGTCACAAAAAATGTATCACAAAAAGTATTTTGTACTGCACAACCGTCACTAAAAGTTTTTTTTTTTTGTGACGGTTGGAAGTTTAGATGAGATATAATGTTCGAATGTGAAGAGTTTTTGTGACAGTCGAATTTTGTCACAGAAAGTAACATTCGCACGTATCGAATAACGTTCAAACGTTTACCCAACCGATTAGCATTTGAACGATAAATATCTAACGTTCGGTATTTTCATTCACACGTTTGATTTTTACGTTCGAACGTAGACGTTTTGCTGCAACGTTTGAATGTCGCATTCGCACGTTAATGGGAAATTTTTTTAACTTCAAAGACTTAACGTTCGGATGATTATTCAGTCCGTTCGACCTTATGTTTTTTAGTCATTCGAACATTAACTGAATAAGTTTGAACGTTTGTGGAGTCTATACGTTCGAACGTTGTGCCTTACATTCGAACGTATTTATCAAACATCTGTGTAATTATGTTCGAAAGTTGCTTCGAATGTATTGTCATGTTCGAATGTTATTTTCTTTACATTCGAACGTTTTGATCAAAACTAATAATTTCATAAAATTAAAAGAATACAAATTGTATCATATTACACCACTAATAGCATCGTTTGATGAAGATGTTCTATAAAGTTGCAAAATTAGAAAATAAAAGTTTTGAGCAATAATAGGTTTATTTCTTCTTCTTTCCTCGCCCAACGTAATCCTACTGCAGTGACATAACACGTTCCATCTGGACCAGCATCTCCCTCTGGACTTGTTCTTGAACTTCAATGTGTATTCTTTCCTCCTGATCTCTTTGTCGCTCCTGCGAACGCATGTCTAAATTATCACATAAACACAATATAATCACAATAATCATAAATCACAATATATTCACAAAAAAACACAATATATTCACAATATATTCACAAAATTCACAATATATAGACAATATATTCACAAAATTCACATATATAGATAATATATTCACAATATATTCACAAAATTCACAATATATTCACAATATGTTCACAAAATCCACAATATATTTCCAAAAATTCATAATATATTCACAAAAAATCACAATATATTCCAAGAAATCACAATATAATCACAAAAATCATAATATTTAGTATATATCAACAAACAATCAAGTTTAGAAATATATCTAGTTAAAATCACAAATTTCCTTCACAAATCACAACCTTCAACAAGCTCCAACAAATATTATTTCAAAATAAACACAATACTAGTTGGTTCAAAATTAAATAACAAATATTGCTTACAAAAGAACAAATCTAAATAAACACAACAATAAAAGTCAGAATAAAAAATAAAAAAATCCTTACCTTTCTTCAACTCACTCTCACTCTCACTCTCGTTCTCTCTCACTCTCATTCTCTCTCACTTTAACTCAAGTGGGTCTGCTCTCTCTCTCTCTCTCTCTAACTCGGGAATAAGAACAAATGGGAGAAATAACACATCCCGTGTGTTTAAGCACGCCCCAGACTTGAGTTTTCAAACTTTTTTACTTATTGTCATTGCAATAAGTCAAAATAAATAGAACGACGTCATTTTGTTTAGTGAATAAGACTATTGCAGCAACTTTTTAAATGAAAAGTCGCTGCATCAAATTGTCGTAATGTTCAAACGATCATAGTAAATGTTTGAACGTTTCGTAAAATTTTAGGATCCCACTAAATGTCCCACCAATTTTTTACCTTTCGAAACGTTCGAATGTAGACCTGTTGACATGCGAACGTGTATGGAATTAGGTCTCCGTATCTCCTATAGAATTAACATGGGAAACATGGAGACTTATTTTTTCATAAATGTTCGAATTTAATAGCTACACATTCAAATATTCAAATCTTTTGACGTTCTAACGTAGATGAAATTAGGTTTCCTAAAATTAACATGGGAAAGATCCCACCAATTTTAGCACAAACGTTCAAACTTAACTACTCTACGATTGAACATAATTCATAAATGTTTGAACATGTAAGTGTTGACATGCAAACGTGTTCGAAATTAGGTTCCCGTATAATACCATAGAATTAACGCAGGAAATGTGCCGCCAGTTCAAACCTAACTAGTCTATGTTCGAACGTCATGCTAGAAATTTTGAACATTCAGATGTTGACATGCAAACTTGAATGAAATTAGGTTCCAGTATAATGCCATAGAATTAACACGGGAAAGGTCCCACCATTTTTTCAAAAGCATTCGAACGTTTATTTAAGCGTTCCCACGTGCACCGTTCCACATTCGAACGTAAATTTGTTTGTTCGAACTTGGACCATATATATATATATATATTTAAATAATGGTTTATAAAATATTATAGTTAAACAGAATATGTAACATAATTATGTAACATAGTAATGAATATAGTACAAAATGTAATATATAGTATATATAGTATACTATAGTAATCTAATATATAGTGTATAGTATAGTATAGTAATGTAGTATATATAGTACAGGTCTGAAGAAGATGAAGTACAGATCTGCAATTGTTTAGATAAAAATAATTGTATTTTTAATAAAATCATTAGTGTACTTTCAAAAGGTTCATTTCCAGGATTATGAGATATGGATGCCTTATCTGAATTATTAACAATATATACTGGTGAATCAATCATATTTTCGAGAATAATTCCTAGTACAGTATATAATATTAGTAATAATTTAGTATCAATGTAATATCCTATAAAGTTAGTATATTATATAGCATATAAGTAAATTGTAATCTATACTTTTAATTAGTTGCTATAGTGTGTATATATATATATTATAGTTACTATAGTGTATATATATTAGCGTCCAAAGTTCAGTTTAGTATTGTGCTAATGATTTTGCCTTAAGAGTGCCGTCCCTTTCTCTGGGAGAAAGTGTGAGGCTCGAGTACCTCTGTTGCTTCAACAAAGGTCTAAGTCTCACTTCGGTGAGTTGGTTTTGTTGGTTTGATAGTATTGTTCTAGCAGAAAGAAGTGATGGAGGCGGAAGACTTGGTATCACGTTGGGAAAGATTACACCTCTCCCAAGATGAAAGTGCATGCTTCCATGTCCAGCAGAAGGGCCACAATGGTGAACAAAAAGGAAAGTATTGTATCGTTGGGAAGGCCATGATAGAGAAGGGAGTGAATAGTGAAGGATTCAGAAACACAATGTCCCAAATATGTAGGTTGGATGGGTGGGTGACCTTTAAGGAGCTCGGTGATCAGTGCTTCTTGATCGAATTTCAGAAAATGGAAGACAAAGAAAAGGTGCTGAGTGGATGTCCATGGTTTTTTGACAGACACCTCTTCACCATGATGGAGGTGGATGAGAAAGAGTCCATTGATGGGTTGAAGTTCTGTTTTGAGCCATTTTGGATACAACTACACAACCTCCCATTGACAGTCATGACAGAAGACTTCGGTGAGCAGTTTGCAGAGGTTATTGGCCCGGTCATTAGAGTAGAAGCAGAAGCAGATGGACGTGCATGGGGAAGATGCCTTAGAGTAAGGGTAGCTGTGGACCTCAACAAACCATTACTTCGAGGGAAATGGTTAAAGTTGGATGACAAAACACACTGGATCTCATTCAAGTACGAGAGGCTGCAAAATTCTGTTTTCAGTGTGGAATTCTCAATCATAAAGGTAAAAGCTGCTCAACAGCTCGCAACACTCAGCAAGGAGGAACATTGCCTCCACCCCAGTATGGTCCTTGGCTTCGAGGACAGCCCCGGAACACCAACATCTTCGATAGGCGTAGATTCGGTGGTTCAACGGGAGAAAACAACCAACAGACGGGTCAGAAAGGGGGAGAGGGTACTTTGGTCCAAGACGTGGTGGTGCAACGTACATCAGACGTCCATTCAAAAGAGGTGGTAGAGAAAATGGAACAGATGTCAGCGGGAAAGAAGGAAGGAGGGTCATCTACAGAAAAGCAAGCAGGAGAAGGTGCTACTAAGGAAGAATGCATCGGGAAGATGGTATGGAGTCAGGGTGTAAGTCTATACTCTGACCAAGAAAAGGCTATGCTTGGAAAGGAGGGTGCTAGGTATTTAGACCCTGATGGCCCTCAGGAGATCCAGAGTTTCCACGTGGGAGAGGATTTGGCAGCTCATCCTTTGTCGGGAACACATAGGCTCCATGACACTATGAGGAGCACTGGAACTCAAAGGGGTACGAAGGAAAATTCCAATTATGACAGCATGGATGCAACCATTCCTGATGTAGCCTTTCCTCTCCAACATGATGAGAGAAGGATGGATCTCGATACATCACCTGGTACAGGGATTATAAAGGCAATGGCTAAGGGTGATGGTCTGAGAACTTTAAAGAAATGGAAAAGGAAGGCCCGGGAGAGTGGTACTAATACAAGAGGCAATAGTAATCCAAAAATAGATGACAGGCCAAAATCCAATGCCAGATACATGTATGCTAGGGGGTGTAAAAGGGTCTCAACATGGCAGGAGGTTGTTCCCAAAAACAATAAAAGAAGGCTTGTTACCACAGACATTCCAATGGTTAAGGCAGTGGCTGGTTCACAGCCCTGCCATGACAAATGAGTATTCTAGTGTGGAACTGCCGAGGGCTTGGGAACCCTCGGACAGTTAAGGTCCTTAGGAATTTATCTAAGGAAAAGTCCCCCAATTTAGTTTTCCTAGTAGAGACTAAATGCAGAAGGATTAAGATGGAGGCAGTTAGGAGGTTATTGCAAATGGATGGATGCTTCACAGTAGATTGTATGGGGCTTAGTGGGGGCATTGCCCTCCTCTGGAGAGATGAATGGTGTGTTAACATAATAAATTACACTAAATGGCATGTTAGTGCTTTAATCCAGGAGAAAGAAAATGGACCAACATGGCAATTCACGGGCTTCTATGGACACCCTGACACAGGGAAGAGAGGCAGTAGTTGGCAATTACTGAAGATGCTAAAACCCACCACTTCCATAGCATGGTTATGTGCTGGAGATTTCAACGAGATTCTTCACAGAGTGATAAGGTGGGGGGTGCTAGCAGACCATATAAACAGATTGAGGACTTTAGACAAGCAGTGAAATACTGTGGTTTACATGACATTCACTCATATGGGCAAAGGTTTACTTGGTCAAACAACAGAAATGGTAATGAGTTTACAAAGGAAAAAATTGACAGAGTTTTTGGCAATAATGAATGGATTGATTTATTTAGGCATGGTGTCTATAATGTTCTTCCTGCCATTAGTTCTGATCACTCCCCCTTGTCAGTCAGTTTACACAATACCTCTAATGGGAGGAAGAAAAGAAGGTGGTGCTTTAGATATGAGATGGCCTGGGAGGTAAAGGAAGAATGCTTGAAGGTTGTGGGTGAGGCTTGGCAAAATGCTGGCATAACAGATTGTCAAGCAAAGTCCTTAAGAACACAGCTTGATCTAGGCCAAAAGGGCCTCATGACTTGGAGGCAGACTCTTAAGCAACAAGAGGATCAAATTGTTAAAAATGGGATTCTAAATATTGGGCATCTTCAGAATTATGGTACTGGCGAGCACGTGGCAGCTATGAAACAATTTCAAGAGGAGGTGGTCAATGCCATTACTGCTAATGATATGAAGTGGAAGCAAAGGGCAAAGCAACACTGGCTGAAACATGGGGACAGAAACACTCAGTATTTCCACATGCAAGCTAGTCAGAGAAAGAAGATCAATGCAGTTAATAGCATAGTGGATTCACAAGGCAGGGTTGTCACTGACCAGTCTGAAATTGGTGAGGTATTCACAGTTTTCTTCTCCTCTCTTTTTACTACTTCCCAACCTCTATCTATTGATCAATGTCTGCAAGAAATGGACACCAAATTAGACATGGACATGAAGGCCTGGCTTTTAAAACCATTCACTAGGGAGGAAATCACTGCAGCTGTTTTCAAAATGAATCCTTTGGGGTCGCCAGGCCCTGATGGCTTTCCTGCCCAATTCTACCAAAAAAACTGGGAGGTAGTGGGGGATCAAGTCTGTAATTTTGCTCTTCAATTCCTCAATCATGGTGGATCTCTCAGTGAGGTTAATGACACTTTCATTACTCTTATTCCCAAGGTTCAAAACCCCACAAGAGTAGCGGAATACAGACCCATAAGCCTGTGTAATGTTATATACAAGGTTGTGTCAAAAACCATGGCTAATAGACTGAAACACATACTGCCTCAAATCATTGCCCCTAATCAGAGTGCCTTTGTGCCTGGAAGGCTTATCTCTAATAACACCTTGGTAGCCTATGAGACCCTCCATTCCATGAACTCTAAAATGAAAGGGAAGAAAGGATTCATGGCTCTAAAATTGGACATGAGTAAAGCTTATGACAGGGTTGAGTGGGATTTCATTGAAGCAATCATGACCAAAATGGACTTTCCTGGTCATTGGATCCATATCACAAAATCATGCCTCTCTTCTGTCTCCTACTCAGTACTTGTCAATGGAGAACCTCAGGAAAAGTTTGCACCTTCGAGAGGTCTTAGACAAGGAGATCCCCTGTCCCCCTACTTGTTTATTCTTTGTGCTGAAGGCCTCTCTTCTCTCCTTAAACATGCTGAAGCATGTGGCAATTTAACCCCTGTGACTATTGGCAGAGGTCCTATTAAAGTAAGCCACCTCTTCTTTGCTGATGATAGCCTATTGTTCTGCCAAGCCAAGTATGAGGAAATTAATTGTGTTCTCAAGATCCTCGAGCTCTATGAGAAAGGATCAGGACAGGTTATAAACAAGGACAAGTCTGCTATCTTTTTTAGCAAGAACACCACTCTGATGACACAACAGCAGATCAAGAGTCTAGCAGGGGTCCAATCCACCTCCAATTTTGAGAAATATTTGGGTTTACCATCTTTGGTGGGTAGGAAGAAGATTGCCTCTTTCCATTCTTTAATTGATAGAACCTGGTCTCGGGTCTCTAACTGGAGGACCAAATTTCTCTCTGCAGCAGGAAAGGAAATTTTGCTCAAAGTTGTGCTCCAAGCCATTCCCACCTATGCAATGGGGATGTTCCTCCTACCAGCTTCTATAACAAGGAGACTAAACCAGATTTTAAGGAGGTTTTGGTGGGGTTTCAATGAAGATTCTTCAAAAATTCAATGGGTCAAATGGGAGCAACTTAGTGGTAGGAAGGATAATGGAGGTTTGGGATTTCGAGATCTAAAATGTTTTAATATTGCCTTACTCTCCAAGCAGGGATGGAGGATACTCCAAAATCCTACATCCCTAGTGGCACAAATCCTAAAGCAGAAATACTTCAAACAAGGAAGTTTACTTGATGCAAAGCTTGGGACTGGGCCTTCTTTTGCTTGGAGAGGAATACACACTGGATTATCTCTATTAAAAAAAGGCATCAGCTGGAGAGTTGGAAATGGAAAGCAGATTAACATATGGCATGACAGATGGATACCCTCCTTACCTGGACAACAAATTGTGACCCCTCGAGATGATGACTGCTGGTGTGACAAAGTCAGTGATATTATCGATCCTCAATTGAAGATATGGCAGGAGTCTCTCTTAGATGAACTTTTTTCTATTCAGGAAAGAGAGGGCATTAAAGCTATACCCATCAGCTTAGGAGGAAGAGAAGACAAACTTATATGGCAATTCACTCCTAATGGAATCTACACTGTTAAAAGTGGGTACTATCTTGGCAAAGAATTGGAAAGAGAGAAAATAGGAGAGTCTTCAGGCAAAACAATGGACTGTCTGGTATGGAGATCTATCTGGAAGCTCAAGGTACCCCCTGCCACCAGAATGTTTGTGTGGAGGGCATGCAGTGAAGTATTACCCACTATGGCAAACCTGAAAAGAAGAAAGGTGATAAAGGACAGCAGCTGTTTAATCTGCAAGAAAGAACATGAGACTTCTGGACATGCATTATGGGGCTGTAGTGGTGCCCAAGATGTTTGGAGCCAAGGTCCAATAAAAGTGCAGAAATCATCTTCTCAGAGTGACTTGTTCTTTAATATATGGGCAGAATTGATTGGCAAACTTGATTCAGAGGAGTTAAATGAGGCAGCCATTACATTGAGGCTAATATGGGCGAGAAGAAATGATGTATTACATGGGAAGGCCTTCAAACACCCTCGAGAAATTATTGCACAGGCTAGGACAGAACTAACTCTTCATAATGAGACCATGCAGAAAATGGTTGGTGATAATTCTGAGAACATGACAAGGGTCCTCGAATGGACTAAGCCTGCAGCAGGATGCCTGAAAGTGAACTGGGATGTAGCTGTACAAATGAGAATGGGAAGGATTGGAATTGGGGTAATTATCAGAGATCACCATGGCCTAGTGATAGGTGCTCTTCGTGCTAACAGACCTTTGAAGGGCAGCGTTTTTGATGCTGAAGCTTATGGTTTACTTTTGGCTTGTGTTTTTTGTAAGGAGATTGGAGTAAGGCAAATCTGTTTGGAGGGGGACTCAAAGCAGGTCGTGGACCAAATGAACCAAGATAGTCCTAACTGGAGCTTGGGTGGCTGTCTCATATCAGATGCCAAAGAGATTCTAAACTTAGCTGCTATTTGGTCCATCTCACATGCATACAGGGAAGCTAACATGGCAGCTCACATGCTTGCACAAGCGGCTTACGAGTGTACTGAAGACATGTATGACATTGAGATATGCCCAGCTTGTATCTGTCAAGTAGTTTCTAAGGAAATGAGGCACTAAGATCAGCACTTGTATCTTGGTTTCTTTGTAATACTGATTTAAACTGTATGAGTTTGGAGTTGATTAATGAGATCAGTTTTATTCAAAAAAAAAAATATAGTGTATATATATTATAGATTACTATATTATATATTATAGATTATTATAATAATATATTAATAATCTATAATATATTATATGTTATAAAATAGTATATTATATATTATAAATTATAATATAAAATAGTTGCTATAGTGTCTATATAATATAAAATAGTATATTAATGAGTGGACAATGGCCAAATGGCCACCGTAGATAGTTTCCACTTAGTGTATACTTCATTTCTATGGTGGTAATTACTAGATTAACATTGTATTTGAGGAAATCGGCAATGACTAAGTCGACTCAGCCATTTCTGGGTCATAACGTTCGAGCGTCCCACAAGTAACGTTCGAACATTGTTCTATACTCAGAACGTATGTTATAATACATTCGAATGTACTTTCTACGTTCGAATGTTGTAATATAAAACGTTTGAATGTAATGTTTTCATGGTCGTTCGCAAGTCTTCGTTCAAACGTAACCATTATTTAGTTTGAACATTTGTTTTACATTCAAACTGTATGAACCAACGTTCAAATGTAAGACATTTTGGCTTCTTTTAGTCAAAACATTCAAAACTGTAGTAACCAATGTTCACCCTCATGTTCGAATGTAAGACATTTGGGTTTATTTTAGTCATAACATTCGAACGTAGACTTAGTTTTGTTCGAACGTCTCGTCATTTACATTCAAATGCATCCTCACGTTTGAACATGGGTCTTTCGCAATGTAACATTTGCACGTTAAAATCTACACATTCGAATGTTATCCTTTTACGTTCAAACGTTAAATTGTACATTCGAACATTTTTCCAAAACTGTTTTAATTTCACATATATGCATGTATACTAATGTTTTTTCTTTTTTTTTTCAGGATATAGCTCATCTTTTGACAACTAGGAAATGGGGGAGGGAAGGAACCGGCCAGGACACGTCTCAAATAGGCTATCGAACTGTTATATGGCCGAACGCGAAGCGTTTATCAACGAGTTCAATGAGCTTACATGTACATGGGAGCAGACGAACCTTGGAAACGTCTTTGTTACTAGAGGTTGGACCAACATCTGCACATTGGGGGGGGAGGACATACCCCTCCATGGTTCGAGAGTTTTACATGGAAATGTGCTCCATGCCTCAGGATGCATCCTCTCACATCATGATTGTACGCAGTGTTCAGTTTGAGGTTTCGACGGATGTCATCACCAAGCTACGGATCCATCGCGTATCTGAGACATCAACTACAGTAGATGCTCAAGCTGAGGAAGTAGCAGATGTAGGGCCTAGGCACATCAGCATCATCTACTGGCCCAGTCGAGTCTATGGCCAGAGATGTAAACCGGTAGGAGGGTGAGGGTACTGATCAACCTGAGGATGACAACTACAATGAGGATTTCTACATCCTCACTAGGAGAGACTGAACACCATTCGGGAATAAGAACACGTTCTCTCAACGTTGCTGCTACCCCGAACACTGTTCGAGAAGAAGAACACGTTCTCCCGGACGTTGCTGCTACCATTTTCCGCATGTTGCATCTTATAGTTGCAACAAACGTGGATCTTGTGGCATATAAGGCCACATTCAGTCGAACTCGCACACAATTCCTCATACAAGTGGCACGCGAAGAGCTCATCGACTTGCCACTGCTGATTTTTGAGCAAATTTGTTACGAGGTGAGCATCATCTCCACTAACAACCTCCCATATAGAGTGATCATTACTCGGCTATTACTAGACCAAATAGTGCCACCCCAAGCGTAGGAGTGGTTGACTGAGCAGATGAGCCCCATCAACATGACCTCACACCGTCGGAGCATTGGACAAGGAAGGGAGTGTGCTTGGCGTGAGCCTGAGCCTATCTCAGATCTTGTTCCTCCGACCTATCTGGGCCCGATGTTGCTCCCTATAGTGAGAGTATTAGTCAGCAGTTGATGGGTACATCTGTAGGGGATGCACGCCCTACTTGGCTCAATGCACGACCTACTTAGGTTGATGCGATGGTCTCACATATTATTGTGCAAATCGCGCATGTATAGCATAGTGTCACCGAGGTTGGCCATCGTGATGACTTACATAATTTCTTATATTTTATAACTTCTTAACTTTAAACTTTAGTCTAAATATCATATTATTAGACTAAAATGCTAAAATGTTAATAGAAATCATTGAAATTAATGTGTATTCTTGAATTAAGTTTCTGTTTACTTTGGGACACTCTTGAGCAGATTTTTATGTTTAAATTCAGAGTTTATAAAAGAGCAAGTCCAAAATCATTCAAATTCAAAGGAATTTCAAGTGGACAAAACGTTGGAACAACCTAAGAACTTTCAATGAGTGTAGGATTCTTCAAACAAGGATAATGATGGGGTTTGAGAGTAATTCGGATCAGAGTCCAAAACGCCCTAGCAGATATCATGGACACACTTTAGTATTTTAATCATAACACTCCACTCCAATATCGAATTGATGCTATTCTTGATGCGTTGGAAAGCTATCTTAAAGGGTTACAAAGTTTTCTCTAATAACATTTTCCAAATTCGAACTTCGGAAGCACGTACGTGACTGCCAAGTTGAGTCCTAAAATTTAGGCGATTTTGTGTGCGGGAATATGAAGATATTACGGTTTCTTTCCTACCCTATTTAAGCATATCATTAGCACGAAATTGGAGAGCTTTTTTAGAGGGGCATTTCTTTGGAATTTTTCGTTTCAAACGCTGCGGCTTGCGAGGGACGACACTGTGGACTGCGGGAGCATTTTCTGTGTTCATTTTCTTCTATTCTTCTCTCAGAAAAATTTTGGTGAGTTCGTTTATATTGAATTTAATTTTTAGCATGAACTAAATTTTCTTTATTCTAATAAAACGATGTAATCTAGTTCCGAACTATGCTTGCTTTTCTATGTTAATTTGAAGTAATTATCTTCTATATTTGTCTGATTTATTCTGAGTTTATTGTATCTAATTAACTGGCCATTAATTAGATGACTTTAATCTTGTGATTTGCTGTCGAAAAAGGAAATTATATGATAGATATTGGATATTTCGGCATAGGTAAATATAGAGATCGAAAGGCTTATATGAACCTATGTAATATTAAAATCATTGGTCTTATTGCTTTCTTGCTTTATTAATTTGCATACTCTTGTGTAAAATGATGAACAAGAATAATTTTCAATTGACTGTCGAAAGAGACTTTTAGATGTTTGTGGAGATTTGCTAACAAACAGAGAGAATTAAATTCAATTAGCTAGATGAGTAAAGCATAGTGAGGAATTAGGTGAAATCGATTTCCTATAAGTTCTCTTTCTCATTGATTTGATCTTTGAACAATATCTTTCTTTTCCTTTGAGTATTTTCTTTGAATTAATTTTATTTTAATTTTCAATTACAAAAATCTTAGTAACTCTTCTAAATAAAATCGAGATTAATATAATTTCGGTATTTGTCAAAAGTAAGTTACCAATCCCTAAGGACGATACTCTTCTCATCACTTTACTATAAAACTAAGATACTGTACACTTACAGTTTTGCACCAATCAAGTTTTTGGCGCCATTGTCGGTGATTGATTTCTTCTTATTTTTGCAAATATTTATACAAAGTAATATTAGTTTAAATTTAGAATTTTATTTTATTTTATTTATCGTTGGTTGTGTTTTTGACGTTGGATGCACTGTGCTAGAACTCGTGACATTACTCATTTTGATCCAGAGATTGAAAGAACTCTTAGATCACAAAGAAAGAAGAAAGTACTAGCCATGGCTGACGGACAATATGATGCACAACCACACACCTTGAAGGATTGTGTACAGCCAATTGTGAATGACAACTACTCGGGCATAAGACGCCGGACCATTAATGCCAACAACTTTGAGCTCAAACCAGCCTTGATCAGGATGGTGCAACAAGCCCAATTTAGCGGATCGCCACTTGATAATCTCAATATTCATTTGATGATGTTCTTGGAGATTTGTAACACTGTAAAGATCAATCTGAAAACACCATTAGACTGAGATTATTTCATTTCTCTTTGAGGGACAAGGCAAAAGGTTGGTTACAATCTCTACAACCAGGAAGCATCACTAGTTGGCAGGAAATGGCTAAAAAGTATCTTGCTAAATTCTTTCCACCTGCAAAAACAGCCCAACTCAGGAGTGAGATTGGTCAATTCAAGCAAAATGATTTTGAGTCACTCTATGAAGCATGGGAAATGTATACAGATTTGATTCGACGTTGTCCTCAACATGGATTGCCGAATTGGTTGCAGGTTCAGATGTTCTATAATGGGTTAAATGGGCAAACTTAGACCATAGTTGATGCCGCTTCTATTGAAACTTTGATGTCAAAGACAGTTGAGGGTACTACATATCTTTTGGAAGAGATGGCCTCAAACATCTATCAATGGCCAACTGAAAAAACTATGACTAAGAAAGTTGTTGGGATTCATGAATCGGAGCCATTAGCAGCCCTTTCAGCTCAAGTTGCTATTCTATCCCATTAGATTTCAGCTTTGACAACCCAAAGAATACAACAAAGTTAGGGGTGTAACCGGTCCGATCCGGTCCGGTTTTGGATAAAATTTAGGATCGAACCGGTATGTACCGGTTTTGTATTTTTCAAAACCGATTACGCACCGGTTACCCTCCTAAACCGGTACTTCCTTTTACGGTTTTCCGGTCCGGTTTTTCGGTTTTTTAAAATGTAAATTTCACAATTTGTCATTAAAAATTTGTTTATAAAAAAAAAAAAATTGATTTAAAAAAAACTGTTTTATACTTTTATTAATATATTAGACTATATAATAGTATTAATATTAGATTATTAGTATAGTTATAAGTTATATATTAGTATTAGTTATAAACTTTTAGTGATTTAGTATTAACATTTTATGTAATAATTTATAAATTATACTAAGAAATTATTTCATATATGAATATATATGTTATATATAAAATTTCACATAAAAATTTATAATTATACATTATATATAAAACTTATATATATTAATATTTAATATATATAAAATATTTTGTATAAAACTTATATAAAAAAATATTATTTTTTATTTTTTTTAATCAACGGGTCCGGTTCGGTTCGGTCCGGTCCAAAAAATCCTGGAACCGGAACCGGCCGGTTTTTACGTTTTAAAAACCAGTTCCGGACCAGACCGGTTCAAAACCGGTCCGGACCGGTCTGGTTTTCCGGTTTGAATTTACACCCCTACACAAAGTGCAGAATATGTTGCAGCTACAAGTATGACAGTTCCAAGCAATGAATCGAGTCAATAACAAGTTCAATACATCAACAATCGGAACTACAATTATCGTGGTAATCCTATGCCAAATTACTACCATCCAGGGCTTCGAAATCATGAGAATTTGTCTTATAGATATACAAAGAATGTGTTAAAACCTCAACCTCCTCCAGGATTTGATAGTCAACCAAAAGAGAAGAAAATGTCACTTGAGGATGCCATGATTTCCTTTGTTGAGGAGACAAATGCAAGGTTTAAAAAGACTGATTTAAGGTTGGACAACATTGAGACTCATTGTAACAACGAAGCTGCTATAAAGAATATTGAAGTGCAAATTGGGTAATTAGCCACAACTATCAATGCCCAACAAAGAGGAACTTTCCCTAGCAACACAGAAGTGAATCCGAGGGAACAATACAAGGCCATCATACTTAGGAGTAGAAGAGAAATTGAGAGGTCACCATCAAAAGAAACCAAGTCCACCCCTACAGCTGCAAACAATGGCCAAAGCAAGAATAAACTAGAAGAAGAGCATGATACACTAAAAGAGACTGACATGCCTCCAGCAATTTCATTTCCTGACAATCCTCCTATTCTCTCTACTCTACTTCCTTATTCTCAACGTTTTCAAAAATAAAAATTAGATAAGCAGTTTTCTAAGTTTTTGGATATTTTTAAGAAAATTCACATAAATATTCATTTTGCAGATGCTTTGGAACAAATGTCAAATTATGTCAAATTCCTGAAGGACATCATTTCTAAGAAAAGAAGGTTAGAGGAGTTCGTAATAGTGAAACTTTCTGAAGAATGTAGTGCTATTCTTCAAAAGAAATTACCTCAAAAATTAAAAGATCCAGGGAGTTTCACTTTGCCTTGCACTATTGGAAATTCATTTTTTGATAAAGTTTTATGTGATCTTGGTGCTAGCATTAATATTATGCCACTTTCTGTTTGCAGGAAATTAGGACTTGGAGAGATGAGACAAACAACCATTTCTTTGCAACTAGCAGATCGATCCATCAAGTATCCACATGGAATTATAGAAGACGTATTGGTAAAGGTGGATAAATTTATTTTTCCTGCTGATTTTGTGGTGTTAGATATGGAGGAAGACCAAGAAGTCCCACTAATTCTTGGCCGACCATTCTTGGCTACGGGAAGGGCTTTAATTGATGTTAAAAATGGTGAGTTAACATTGAGAGTAAACAAGGAAGAGGTTATGTCCAACATCTACCAAGCCATGAGAATTCCAGAAGAGCCAAACACTTGTTTTAGGGTAGATGTCATTAAGCAATGTGTAGAAGAAGCCTTTCAAGAAGATACACCAGTTGATCACTTAGAACGAGCCTTGCAGCAGGATACATCACTTAGCAATGAAGTGGAAAGGAACTGTGCACTTATTCCTCTTGGAGATCTCGGTTGATGAAGATTGAAAAGTCTGGCTGTAGATTTTAAAACAAGTGCTTATGGGAGGCAGCCCATAGAAATTTTTTTCATTTATTTATTTATTTATTTATTTATTTATTTATTTATTTATTTATTTGAATAATTTAGATTTTGATGCAGATTTAATTAGCATGAATAAAGAAATGAAAATTACAAACTACGGCTGGTTCACCATGAAACCAGGGAAGTTCCTTTCATTTCTTCAATCTGTCTCACTTTTACATTTCAATGAGGACATTGTTTAGTTTAAGTTTGGGAGTGTAAACTCCTATAGTCATTTGGTCTTCTTGTTTGCTATTTATTTTTTTATGATTTTATAAGTCTTGAGTTGTTGGATTCTCTTACCAAGCACGTATTTGAATATGATTGAATTCTCTATTACTCTAAAATTTGTGATTGAGGATAGGATTGAGAAAATTTTTTAAAAATTTCTTTTATTTCATGCTGAGTTTTGTGGGTACTTTGATTTAAATCTTTGACCTTGAACATAATTGAGCCCAAAGTTATTTTTTTTTTTCTTTATTTCATTTTGCTTATGAAGGGAAATAGTTAAATTAACTGGGTCAGGGAAGTTCAATTTTGCTTTACACTAGAATCCGTTAATGGATCCTTGAGGCGAAATCCTAGTTGATACCAAATATTAGAGAAATGATCTAGGCAATATTTTTTGTCATAACCAAAAAAAGCTTTCCCAGCCATCCTGATTATCATGTCATCATTGCATGGAGTACTCCCATAGTCAACCTCCTTGAGCCTTATTTTACATAAGCTTTTATTTATTTTTTTAACTACATAAACCATACCCGTTCTAAGCCTGAAAAACCATGATTTACCTTTTACAGTTTGAGAAGATATTTGGTAGAAATCGACATTTAAAGAGAAATTTAGTTCAAAGGAAATTATGCTCTATTTGATGCAAGTGTGTGTAAAAAAAAAAATTGAAGTGGTTGAAGATTTGAAAAGGCTTCAAGAATTGAGGTGGCTGAACGAAAAAGGTGGGAGACCAAAAAAGAAAAAATATATATTTTAGCTGGATTTGTCTTTTATTCAAATGTGATTTATCCATCATGGCAGGAAAAAAAAAAGTAAACTCAATAAGTGGAGTGCAAATCACTTCAGATTTTGTTGAATGTGTACTTGGTACTACTTCATTTATTACAGCAACAATAATATCACAAGTATGAGCATATAGTCGAGGAAGAGTTATGGTTTGAATCATGTGGATATCTCTTTTATTGTTTTTTCCACTAAGTATTTTTCCAGTTTGCTTTGATTTTTCATATCCATTTCTTTCTTAGCCCTTACCATGTGGCATGTCATTACAACCTGATTAAAGACCTTTTGATCTCTGAGTTTGGTTTGACTACATTAGTGGAGAGGATTTCTAAAAATTGGACTTATGGGGTTAAGTTTGGAGAGAATTCTTCTAGTTTCAATTGTTCTACTTTTATCTGAGTTTGCAGGTGGTTTGGAGTTGAATTGATTATATCGCACACACACTCAAAGTCTTAGTGATGGAAGTAAATGCTTAACTCTTGCTTAACAAATTACTATATTTTTTATTGATTTTCTTTCTATCTTTGATGTTAAAAGAGTAAGATACTAGTGATGAAATCAAAATTCAGATCATGGCTTGGTGAGTGATGAAACTTCCCTATGGGTTCTAGTTATAGTCTATAGTGGTCTTTTATTTTATTTTCTTTTTGTTTGAGGACAAACAAAGTTGTAAGTTTGGGGGTGTTTGATGACTTACATAATTTATTATATTTTATCACTTCTTAACTTTAAACTTTAGTCTAAATATCCTATTATTAGACTAAAATGTTAAAATGTTAATAGAAATCATTAGAATTAATGTGTATTCTTGAATTGAGTTTCTATTTACTTTGGGATACTCCTGAGCAGATTTTTATGTTTAATTTCAGAGTTTATAAAAGAGCATGTCCAAACTCATTCGAATTCAAAAAATTTTCAAGTGGGCAAGATATTGGAACAACCTAAGAACTTTCAATTAGAGTAGGATTTTTCAAATAAGGATAATGATGGGTTTTGAGAGTAATTCGGATTAGAGTCCAAAACGCACCAGCAAACAGCATAGACACACTTTAGTATTTTAATCATAACTTTCCGCTCAAATGTCGGATTGATGTGATTCTTAATGCGATGGAAAGCTATCTTAAAGGACTACAAAATTATATCTAATAAGATTTTCCAAATTCGAACTCTTGAAGTGCATACTTGGATGCTAAGTTGAGTCCTAAAATTTAGGCGATTTTGTATGCGGGAATATGAAGACGTTAGGGTTTCTTTCCTACCCTATTTAAGCATATCATTAGCACGAAATTTGAGAGTTTTTTCAGAGGGGCATTTCTTTGGAGTTTTTCGTTTTAGACATTGCGGCTTGTGAAGGACGACACTGCGGACTGAGAGGAGCATTTTCAGTGTTCATTTTCTTCTATTCTTCTCTCAGAGAAATTATGGTAAATTCGTTTATGTTGAATTTAATTTTTAGTATGAACTAAATTTTCTTTATTATATGAAAATCTAGTTCCGAACTATGCTTGTTTTTCTATGTTAATTTGAAGTAATTCTCTTCTATATTTGTCTGATTTATTCTGAGCTTATTGTTTCTAATTAACTGGCCATTAATTAGATGATTTTAATCTTGTGATTTACTGTCGAAAGAGGAAATTATAGGATAGATCTTGGATATTTCGGCTTAGGTAAATATAAAGATCGAAAGACTTATATGAACCTATGTAGTATTAAAATTATTGGTCTTATTGCTTTCTTGCCTTATTAATTTGCATACTCTTGTGTAAAATGATGAACAAGAATAATTTTCAATTAACTGTCGAAAGAGGCTTTTGGATGTTTGTGGAGATTTACTAACAAACAGAGAGAATTAAATTCAATTAGGTAGATGAGTAAAGCATAGTGAAGAATTAGGTGAAATCGATTTTTTAGAAGTTTTCTTTCTCATTGATTTGATCTTTGAACAATATCTTTCTTTTCCTTTGAGTATTTTCTTTGAATTAATTTTATTTTAATTTTCAATTACAAAAATCTTAGTGACTTTTCTAAATAAAATCGAGACTAATATAATTTCGGTATTTGTCAAAAGTAAGTTACCAATCCCTGAGGACGATACTCTTCTCATCACTTTACTATAAAACTACGATACTGTGCACTTGCAGTTTTGCACCAATCAGTAGATATCCTAAATGACAATCTCACCACATTGACTGAGGAGTTTCATACATTTGTAAACAGTACGTTCTGAGTGTTTTGAACTTTTATCATATTTTGTATTTATATTTTAATATATTTCTTTTTCTATACTTTATGTAATGAACAATATTATTTTATATATCTAGTGTTTTTGTATTTGAATTCTCAATCTTTTTTAATTTTAAAACAGTTCACGTTCGAACATTAATGACTATCGTTCGAACGTTTAAACGAATAACTTACACGTTCACACGTAAGTGCGCTTAATGTTCGAACATACATGAACTGTTCGAACGTAACATTTTATACGTTCGAATGTAATCATTCCAAAATGACATCGTCTGGCTTACGTTTGAATGAAATATTATTATAGTTCGAATATAAAATCATTTCTCGTCTACCTTTAGTGACAGTTTCCTTAAAGAAGTTTTCACTTTATTAAGAGGTGAATTTCAACTATTAGATGATTGACTTTATGAATTACAATTAAAAAAAAAGTATGCAAATGTAAGGATGGAATTTAACATAGATAATAATTGGCTATGCATTGCTTCAAGGCAGGGACCAAGCAAAGTGAATTTTTTTAGTCATTAGTCTTGATGGAATCAGGTTTTGAATCTACTAGTTCAATCTACTAGTTCAACTATTATATCCTCATTTGACAGCATAGTAATCCCTTTGTTGACTGATTTTTTGAAGACTGGAAGAAGGCAGAAGCAGAAGTAGCTTCCCTGAAGCTTGAATTAGATGAAGCTTTGCAACAGAGAGTAGCTGGTGACAAAAGGTCAGTGCAATTGGAAGTGGCACTCAGGGAATGTATGCCAGAGACAAAGATAAAGAAATTCCTCACAAGAATTGTAAATATGTCTGTGTTGAAAACAAATTAGTTGGAAAATAATAATTGTAAAGTATGAAAAATTATATATATTATTATTAAAAAAATAATATTATATTATTGTTTTAGCTTATAGTTACCTAGTCCAATGTGGGGTTATACTTGAATGGTTTTGGTTTTTAGGCAAAACATCGAGTTTTAGCTAAATTTTAGCTTTAGTTTTGACTAGACTAATGTTAATGTTCTAAGAATTATAGCAACACACATCCCACAACACATTGAAATGACTGTAGCACTCGAGTCAAATGGTAGTCATGACTCATGACCCTTTTTGGGTGAGAGTAGAGAAGATTGGTGGGAAAATTAATGATTATAGTTGCCTAGCCAAACGGGGGGAATCCATTTTTGGGTGGGAGCTTAGATGACATGAGGGAGAATCAGGCATGAAGATGTGATGTATAGAGGAAAAAGGAAGTCACGACATATCTTAAAAGGAGCAAAAAATATGAGGGAGGAGTTACGCAATGAATATAAGATCTTGAGAATATTTTTTTCTCTGAAGAGAGCTGAAGATCAGAGGAGAAAGAATGTGACATATTGAGCCAATCAATGAGGCACTACCAAGAAAAAGGTAAAAAGATTTTCTTTAAGCAATCACTAGATAAAGAACAGTAATGATATACACACAACACATTATACAATATATTACACAATAATATTATAAAATAAAGAAATTTTTATAAAATGATGTTACTTTTATAAGATATTTTACAAAAATACTCCTCATTTAAAAATATAGTTGTGTAAAATGTTGTAAAAAATGTTGGGTAAATCATTTTCCGATAAAGAAAGTTTGTTGAAATAAGAAATCTGTGAATATTAATAAAATATTTTGAATTAAGATGTTCTAATGGGTTTTGAAAAATAAGAGAGAAATTGAAATTAAAAGATATTTATATTTTAATGATGTTTGAGAAGAATATGAGATTACGTAAGTGCGTGAAAAAGAAAGTGGATGGTCTCACCCGATGAATGAAAACTCTTAATGCTCAATTCAATCACCAAACACAAAGCAAGAGGTATAGATATCATGCTATACATACATATAGAAGATACATGATGTTCAGACAACTCATGATAAGATTATAAACATATCATAAAAGAATAAAACAAAATAAAAGTAATAAAAATTTTTCCCGTATCCCCCAAGTGAATGACTGATTAATGTGTATTCAATAAATGTTATAAAATACATTTAATTATATCCCACATTTTTGTAATTGGTTATATGTCATAATATACTATACGCGCGTGCATGTGATATATGTTTTATTATATATTTAGTTTATGTACTATATATATAAATAAATATATATATATATATAATATTATATGTATTAATTATTAAATATGGTATTCATGCCTTGCAATAATCATGAATATGCTAGACATTAAATATATGCTTATATGGTACTTACCATATCTCACGTGGTGTCATATATGGAAAGAGTCTCTAAATAGAGACTGCTCATACAAGTTCATACAGTTATATTTAAAAAAATTTTAAAATTACAATAATATCTTTTTTAAAATAATATTTTTTCACATTTTACCGTCATTTATTAAATAGGACTGTACACGCAGTCCCCCGCTCAAGACTGTAAATAAAATTTATCATATGTAAATATTATAGGATAAATAGTTTCAAAGAAATATTGGGTAACTTTAAAATATAAAATTATTTTCCGTCTCTACAATAAATAGTACATATTATAGTAGAGACAGAAAATGATGTGCTAAAATAAAAACCCCGAAATAAGAGAGGCAAAATATAAAACAAAGGCACGACATTGAATTGATAATGGATGGGGCTAAAACCCCGAGTTCCAAACATTTCCAGCAACCACGAAGGAGAAAAAGAAAAAGAAAAAAAAAAACAAGAAAGAAAGAAGCTTTTGGTCTAAAGTCCTAATCACAAATCTCAAAAGCAAAGGCCATTATTCCTCCAAACTCAGAAAAAAAAGCTGCACTCGTTGCTTGCCAGCCAGCCAGCCACCCCACAATTGCTTTTCCTTCCGCCTCTTCTTATTCACTCTTCAAATCTCAGTTATCGACAGCGAGTGGAACAGAGTCAGCCTGAAATTTTACACGAGAAAAAGATTAGATCATAACCACCACAACCAATGTCGTACATATGAATTTGAGATGTGCTGTTGTTGTTCTTTGTATTCTTGTATTTAACAGCTGACATGTCAGTTTTTAATTAACTTTCCTTAGCTGTGAAACTACTCAAACTGTGACACATCAACTGCTGTGAGTGAATGGAATGATAAAATACAAAATGGTGAGTGAGTTGAATTGCTTTGCTTTATAAATATAGAAATGCAAACTTAAGCATGCATGTCACAGAAAGAACCAAACCAAGAAACCAGCCTTCACCAAATCCAGAAAGAAACTTACCAACTTACGGTACTTGAGTGCGTAGAACATCTCAATGTATCGGCGGCTCTCGCGGTGATCAAGGTTAGAAACGTGCTTCCAAAACCCGTAAACCCCAGTTAGGGTCAACAACCTCTCAGAATAGATCTGCCATGTATACCTATGAATGGAAGGAAGAAGAAAATCAGATTAAAGTGAACATAAACAAGTACCAAACAAAGATATATATAAGTCCTGGTGTAAGGAGAAAATGCAGTTAACTTACTTCTCGAGGATCCGCTTCAAGCCTCCCTGGGAGATTTTCTCCCAGTGAGAAGGGTCTGCCTTGGACTTCTCAAAGAAATCAACAAGAAGTTCGGCCGCTTTTTCACCATGGTAGGGATCAATGTGGAAGCCAGATTTCCCATGCACAATAATCTCAGCTGGACCACCATTACAAGTAGCAAATGTTGGCAATCCACAAGTCATTGACTCAACAACTGTGAGGCCGAAAGCTTCATATACAGCAGGCTGCACAAAGGCTCCCTTTGTATCTGCAATGTAACGATAGAGCTCTCCGTTCCTGACTCGGTTCATCTGGGATGAAATCCATCTAAACTGGCCATTCAAATTGTAGGTTTCAATGAGACCATGCATTTTCTTCATCTCAGCTTGCTCCTCCAAGTCCTTAGACTCCTTTCTCCGATCTCCAGCAACAACAACAAGGTTGACCAACTCCCGAAGACGTTTGTTCTTTCCATACCACTCCACAAGACCTGTGATGTTCTTCACACGATCCAACCTCGCCATTGTGAATATGATGGGCTTGTTTCGGTCTTTCAATACACACCTGTCAGAGAGGAACATATAAATATCAATTTGCTCAAATAGACAGAGGAGTTTCGGTCTTTCAATACACACCTGTCAGAGAGGAACATATAAATATCAATTTGCTCAAATAGACACAGGAAAAGGAAATATAATGTGTGGGAAAAGAGATGGAGACTCACAAGTGTTCCTTATTCTCCACTTCAGAGTATAGGAGCTCTTCGATTTCAGGGTGGAAGGATGTCAACCTCTTTTCCTTCTCAAAGTAAGGGAAGTAGATGCTCATATCTGCTCCAGGGGACACAATGTTGAACTTGGGATCAAAAACATCAATCCCATGAACAACGCGATAGAGCCCTGGAAGGGTGAAAGCAGTGTGACTCTCGTATTGACCAACGGTATCTTTGCTGAAAACATGGAAGGTAATCAATGTTAGCGACTCTGGAGAAAGCAATGTACAATATGAAAGAATAAAACAGGGCAAGTGCAGAGTTTCACCTTCCAGCAATTTCTTGGAAAGTAGATGTAATAATGAAATCGGTGTGATTCATGGCTATAAGATCAGCAGTGAACTGGCAAGAGAAGTGATACTTCTCCTCGAATTTTTTCCAGTAGATGTCAGATTCAGGATACTTAGTCTTCTCAAGCGCATGGGCTATGGTGCACTGCAATGGGCAGGAAAATATGAGAATTCATTCAGTTTTTTAGATTGTAAAAGTGCAGACCAAATGTAGCTATAATCAAACTAGATAGGAAGAGCTTATGAAAAACCTCTGTAACACCAAATTTATGTGACAACAATGACGCAACAATGTTCCCATCACTGTAGTTTCCAATGATCAGATCTGGCTTCCCTTGTAACTCTTTAGTAAGTTCATGTGCAACATCCTAATAAAAGGCAGATTGTTTGATGTCAGAGTCACATACAACAACAAAGGCCAGAAAGCCTTAAATGCCACAAAACTCAAAAGAACAGATTTACGAGCTAAAAAGCAACAATAATATGGTTACCTCAGTGTAAGTCTCAAGATAGGGCCAAACTTCAAATCTCGAGATCCATTTCCGGACAATTCCCTTCTCGTCTCTAAAGGGAACTCGAAGAATATGGGTATGCTCTGTCCCGTATACCTTCTCGAGGCGCTGACCACATGTGGTTCCAACTGCATCAGGGAGGAGTCGAGTGACCTGTTTATGGACAAAAATTAAGCATCAAATTGAGGAACAAAAGTCACAAAAATAACTTAAAAGAGTATGACCTAAAACAGTAGCACCAAAACATAAACAGAGCTTACGATGAGGATACGAGGAGTGATATCCAAGCCTTGTTGCTTGATGCGATTAAGCATCTCACTCTCCAATGCTCGAACTTGATCCAAGATATAAACAACCTGGATGAGAAATCAAGTGACCCGAGTCGGTAAATTGAAATTTCAACAGATCTACTAAAGCATAATGGATTAGGATTGATAACTAACCTGGCCACCAGTGTCAGGATATCCCAAGACATCATCCTGGGCAAAATAGCCATGGGGAGACATAATTACAACGTTAAATACCATAGGGATTTTCCCAAGAAATTTCTCAAGGGTGCACGGGTCAGGAGCCTCAAGAAGATCCAAAAGAAGTTGAATCATCTCTAGTACACGCTCAGCAGTGTCACCCCACCCTCTTTCCAAACCAATCTCCTGGAACTTGTGCTCAAACTTAGCATAGGGTGTTTCAGGGGCAAGTGCAGACAGAAACTCCTCTGCCTTCCTAAGAACATATTGGAGGGCGTTAACGTTCTGAATTCTGTCATTCAGCATCATAGTCTGCAGACAAACGGCAAATCATATGGTAAGGTACTGAAGCATAAGAACAGAGAGAGAGATTCCAACTAGAACAGGTGAGGGACACTTTCTAAAGAGAGAAACAGAATATGTTCGCAGACAGAGAGAGATTCGCAGACAGACCTTTCCCTTGTAGCAATGAACTCTGAGAAACTCAAGCAGTGGGTGCATGCTTTCCTTGTCATGGAAAAGCTTTGCAGAAAGGTGGCGGTTCAGAAACTCCACACCATTCCCAATTGACTTTGAAAGAGTGGGACGGGGAAACGATGCAGCAAATGGCTCAAAATCCAACTCAAGCACGAAGTTCCCATTAGAACTACATTTGGATGAGTAATCTCATTAAGATCTCAAGTATGTAAGCATAGGAATGTAAACAAAATACAGAAACTATAATCCAGGCAGTAGTAAATCACCTTCCATCCACAAGTTCCTCTTTGAAGTGCAAGTACTCAGCCACACGCAGCTCTTCAACCACAAGAGCATGGACATTCACTCTTATGTATTCCCAAACACCAGGCCTTGGACGAACAGCCAGGGCAACCCATGGAGGTAGAACAATGGCTTCCTATAATGTTACCCCCAAAAAATCAGCAAAAATGACAATTTGACAAACAAAATAATCCAAAATAAATGAGTATAAAACCTTATGCATGTAGCACAAGAAAGAAAGAAAGCGATCTATGACCTGAGTGGATCTCAAAACTTCACCGAAGGCCCCGTCCTGAAGTTTTTGTCTGTTGGCCTCAGAAATTGCTTCAACATGAGCAACAAGTTGATGGTGTTGCAGAATACCTTTTCCCTCTGCTTCGATCCTACAATAACATCACACCTCGTGAGTCAACATGTAAGCAGGGAATTCATTCTCATTTACAGCCGCATAAAAACCCACCCGTTCCTTGACAATATGATCAATATTCTCCTAGTGTGATCTCTAAAATTGTGGACTTTTTTTTAGATACCACAAGTGATCATAACCAAAACTTGAACAAAGTCTCTCTCACACCCTCCACAAATCGAAGCATGATTTTATTAAAAATGAAAACAGAAATCAAATGCAAAATACTTGAATTAATTACCTGGACAGGAGTGCCACAATTTCATTGCGGCTAGCAACCAGAGTTTCATCCAAACGCTCACGGAGGCTGTGCACGCGGGTCAAAGCACCTTCCGCCATTGCAAGCTTCTCACAGAACCTTCAACTGGCACAAACAAGAAACAGTCGTTTCTAAGTTTCTAACAGATCAAACTTAATTATCCAGAAAAATAGACAAGAAAGTCAAAGGATCCAAACATGGGTCATGAAATGCCATTCTAGAAGAAAGGCCAGGATTTCTAAACCTACCACCAACCACATCAACCACATAGAAAAATATTAAACAGGGATTTATTGTCAACGAAAATTGCTGTCTTAGTTAGTGCAGAGAATGACTGTACGTCTGATCTAGTGGTTTCAGGGAGCCTATATATCCAGTCCATTAAATAATTTATTTATGCATCCTTAGATCACAAAGCGTTCAACCATGAGTTGTAGTTGTTAAGTGGTAATAAATCACAGATCAATTATAATGACGGCTTTATGGGGACAATAACACCGATTAAAGCAGGAAATAACTTCTGGAAATGGTGTAACAGAACCAGAAAATCCCGCGTTGAAGGAGGATTTTCAGGAAAACAGAAACCATTTTGAGGGTCAAAATTTTCTCCAGCGAGGAAGGTGAGAAAACCCGGTTGAAGAAAAAAAACAGAGAAAGAAATGGTTTTGAAAGTGATGAAAGCAGGCATAGAAACTAGAGTCCAGAGCAGCATGATCACATGAGTGGCACAGAGAGAAAAGAAAGAAAAAAGAAAAACAAGAACGGTACCTAGGGAAAGACGCAAAATAGAGAAACAAAAGAGAATGAACGGGAAGAGGAGAGGAGTGCCTATGGGGGACGGGGTTTTATAGGCAGTGAAGTAGCGCGAAACAGAGATGGAAGAAACGACAAGGGCAGGAAAATCACTGTACAAGATATTCACGCAAGGCCCAGATTCATTTTAGACAGTGATGTATTTTCAAGAATGATGTAAATAGTATAAAGAAAAAATTAATAATAAATAAATAATAAAATAATAAATAATAATAATATATTTTAAAAATAATAATAATAATTATAATCGTAAATGTGTAATTTTTTATAATCACTTTAAAAATAAATAAATAAATAAATATAATATTTATAAGAAAAATAAAATTAATTTTTTTATAATAAATTTCACTCTTTTTATTAAGGGATTACATGATATTTACATATTTTATAATTATATTTAATATTATTTATTATAAAATAATGAAAAATATTTGTGCGCTTAAAAAAAGATATCAAAATTTTTCAAATATGATTAAAGGCAAAACGGTAAAGTATTATGCCAAATTCATTCGATAATGCAGGAATTAAGGTAAGTGAGAGAGGGTCAAAAAATTTGACATTTTGACAGAACGTTGGAAACAAGTCATTTGTCTGTGGGTGGAAGAAGGGACCCAGAAGCTGCAGAGCAGAACGAAGAAAAAGGTGGGGACCCGGCCGCGGTGGTGGCGATGATCACAAGCTTGACTTTTTTGGTCTTGCGTATGGATCTCTGCATTAGCGAATGTAAAAAGCTGACCCTCGGTACGTACGACAACATACAATGTGTGCCTAAGCAGCTAGCTAGCAGTATTCTGATCTACATATGCTTAGTAATTATCGAGTTTTTTGTTCAGCATTGATAAACAAACAGAAAAATAAACAAGATGAAGAGAAGAAGAAGATGCCAATGTGCTCCGATCCTGATTAAGAGCCTTTTTCTCTCTAGGGATCTTTTACGTAGCAAACATAAAATAACAGAGATTTGAAACAGCCAGCGGTATTCTGATCTATTTACCTTGGAAGAAGTTGAAGGGAAGGGAAAAAAATGAAGGAAGAAAATGAACGCAGATGTTCAGAACGAACGTAATAAACGCAGGCAAGCAACGAAGGATAGGAAACAGATGAGGTTTGGATGAAGAAAATGGGAAGCCTAGACACCCTTTATATACTAAAAAGCAGAGAGAGAGAGAGAGAGAGAGAGAGAGCTGATCTCCTCGATCTATAATATTATGGTAAACCAGCAAGTTGCTTAGATTTGAAATGGTGACCTTTGTTTCCGTGAAAGAGCCATTATTACCGCTACACCTTCCTGTGGTTTCATTGTTCCTTTCACGAAACCGCTTTTCCTACTTCCCAACTTTTAATTTAAAAATAAATAAATTTAAAAAAAATAAATCATCTCCTTATCCACTTGATGAACTTTCTCGGTTTCTCCTCTCTTTGTTCTTTTCTTTTTATAATGTTATATATGTATTCATGGTATAATGTTTTTGTACACCGACAATGGATTATGAGTTTTTTTTTTTTTTTGAAGGTGCACCTGGTTTTCCAATGGCTCCTGTTGTCTTTGACTCAAAGCATCTTTCTTTAAACCTTTCCAAGTTGAAGGTTGCATACAACTTGTAAAAGAGATTCCTCGAACAAATAAATTATACTGCATTAATATATAAATGCTCGTCTTCGGACTTCAATTCAATTAACACTAATTGCATCGTTTAATGCGATCGGCCACACCTCTTTTTGTTAGTATGTTATTTTTAAATTACACTCCACAACTGTATATAAAATGAGGGCAGTTGCTCACCTATCTGGGGTTGTGAGACCCGACCCACAATCTCCCTCTCCTACTACATCACAATCCGGACAAGAGATTGCAGGGATCTGCTCTTAATTATGTAATGATGTGGATATCCATATACTCTATATATGGATATTATTGAAGGTAAGTAATTTAATGGCTTTTACGTCCAAGATAGTGAGAAAAGAAAGTGCTAAAATCTCAGGTATCTCTTCCCGTGTGCTTGATTGGCAAGAAAACTTGGCTTGAACGGCAAGCCGTACAAATCCCACCGGATTCTACTCGTATCCTCGTGGGAGAGTTGACTAAATACAAGCAAAGATTGCGCCGTTGGATCCAACTTTCGTCAAGCCGTGTGAGAAAATCTTCTCCTGTCTGTTCACCCACTTAAAACAGCTTTCTCGGACACTTTATGAGTTTATGGCTCCTTGCCCAAAAGCTACAAATATTTATTTAAGTTGTCTCTTACAAAATGGATAATCGATATGCCTAATAAAAAACATCAATATGTCGTGTTTGTAGTACTTCTCATAAATATTTGATGTATCATAACAAAATGAATATTTCATTATACTTTTAATCGCATTGAAATAAATCTTGAAATTCTCCACTTCTAAAATTATATGTCCAAAATACCTAACGTCGTGTTTCATACATCTAGGCTTAGCTCTAGTAACCCGAGTCGGAATGATTTTACCTGCAAACACTGAGACAAAGGTAGGCTCAAGGGTATCTGAGGAGCCTTCAATGTCAAAGTTAGTACTTCTTCTTCTTGGAGAATGATGGTAGAATTAAAGAGTTCAGAGAGCGTTCTTCATACCTGAAACATGACTTTTATACGAACTTTCGGGAGATATCATGTACCTTGTATCAAGGATCTGCGTCATGCCCTTAGTTGCTCCAATCATGGCATTTAATGTTGCGTGGCGTTTGAGGTAATGTCTTTAATGCAGTGTGACTTCTCGAATGGCGTCTCGACAGTAGGCAATCAGTATGGTCACTTTTCATTCATCTCGTTAGATAATGGAGGATTGTCTGAGTTCTCCTTTCACTTGCCAACGGAGATCTTTTAATGCTAGGTGTCGTTGGCAAGTGTTAGGGTTGACTCGTCCCGTATGTCCCCTCAACTTGTTTCCCCCGCAATGCATTCCCTTCTTGCTAATACAATTCGTGGGCTGGATTCCTTTGGTGATTTCTGTGCCATAAGACAGGAGGATCCAAGCCGCGATGGGCTTCAATGGCTCACCCAAATCCAACCCAGTGTGTCGAGAGGGGAATATCCCGTCCATGATGTATCATCACAAAATGAAGATTCCATTATACTTTTAATCACATTGAAGTAAATTTTGAAATTCTCCACTTCTAAAATTATTCGTCTATAAAAAAATCCTAGTTAATGAGATCATTCTTAGCTAGAGGTGTAACCAGTCCTGTTTGGTTTAATCCAGTTTTGGACAAAATTTATAACCGAACCAGTATGCATCGGTTTTGCATTTTCGAAAACCGATTACGCATCGGTTACCCTCCTAAATCGGTACTTCCAGTTTTACCAATTCCGATCCAGTTTTTTGGTTTTAATAGTATTAGTATTATGACATAAAATGTAATTAATATACTAATATACATCAGTATATGTTGGGAATTAATTAGTACACATTAGTATACTAATGTATATTAGTATTACTAATATATTATGAATTTATCAAAAGAAATATGTTAAGAATTTATTAGGCTATAAAATGTTATTAATATATATATTTTATATTTAAAGCATATGATCAAATAAATTTTTATGTTTAAGATTAAGATTTTATGTTATAAATTATAATAACATTATCTTATACATAATTATAATTTATATATAATATAAAAAATATTATATATAATATTAAAAAATATTAACTTAAAATATATAATATAATGAATCAGTCTGGTTTGATCCTAAAAAACATAGAACCAGAACCAGACCAATACCGGCCCGTTTTGGAATTGAGAAAACGGATCTCAGACCGGCACCAGTTTTCTGATTTCCTGATTAATTGTTACACCCATATTCTTAGCCATGTTTCCAAGCATTCTTCCTAGTGTCTTCGTATGTACGTGGTTATACATATTGCGTTAAAATAATGCTAAATATAATGTTAGAGTGTATAAATTTTACGTTTTTTTTAAATAAAGTTTATTATTAAAAAAATAATTTTTTTATCTGAATATTAGATTTATCTAATTTTTTAAAAAAAATGTGCTAAACTTACAAACTCTAATATAGACACAAAATAAATTTTATTGCGTATTTGTTCAAATTTTTAGATGAAAAATATTAGACACACGAAATAAATTTTATAATATTTATTAAATATTTAATATTATTAAAAAATTCTATAAGGATATAATACACGTTGAATAAATTAATTAATTGATTTATTGAATGAATTGATTCAACTAAACAATAAAAATAGATCAGATCTCAACTCGTATCCATCTGGACCATCTCCCTGATTCTACGTAGAATGCCCCTTGAAAATCCGGCCGTATCATTATGCTTTAAAATAAAGTATATTCCTCCAACTACCTCATTTCTGTCATCCTTATCCACTTTCTCCTGCCTCCTCATTTTGCACACTATTTAATTTGGTCGGTATACCAAACCCCTCCGCAGTAGTGTCAGAGTTTCATATCCAATAATTAAATAAATAAATACTTTTGCCTTGACACATGTCTTTTAATTTAGAATAATTCCATATAGAGCAATGTTATTAACTATAAGTTTAAGTAATTTATTTTTAAAGTTTTTTAAAATTATAAAAATATTTTTATTAAAAATAATTTTTTTTTATTTAATAAAATCTCTGTATATACAATTTCGAAGTGAGATTATAAATAAAAATTTTCTTTTATATATAATTGTGAAGTACGTAAATATTTTTTAATTATTTTGAAAAATAATAAGGTCTATTATTAAAAAATTAATTTTTTTTATAAATATTATATTTTATTTATTTTTTTTAAAATGATTATATAACAGTTATATAATTCATAATTATAAATATATTTTCTCTTTAATTTAATTCGATACGAACGAACCTTTTTAAGGTGAGCATCCTTTCACAATGGTTCTTGATCCAACAAATTTTGGGTCTAATTAGGTTTCGATTACGTACGAATTTGTTTTGATAAAGGGGTAAATTTGGTAATTGATTCTGTATTTAAATCAATAAAATAAAGTTATAGAATTAATTATTTAATTTCATCAGTCAATTATGCATTAATCAATTATTTTTTTGTTATATTTTATTTTTTTAAATATTTTTTCGCTTCACAACACGACGGCGGGTTTTGGCACGACATAATTGTATAATTTGTATCCGAAGATCTCGTCCACTGAAGTTCAGTAGCAGGTCACTGTCAACACTCTGAGTTTAAATGTTGAAATTAATTAAATTGATTTGAGTTGAGATTAATTGATAAAATATTATTAAAATATTATTTTTTTAATATTTTTATTATTTTAAAATTTTAAAAAGTTAAATTATTTATTATATTTTATATTAAAATTTAAAAAAATTATAATGATGAATTGAAATAAGTTGAGAATGATTTAAAAACCAAACTAAGCAATCAGGTGAAAAAATTTCATCCGTTAAATTATCCGTCTCCCTACTTGTCTCATTTCATTATGAAAAATACTAGTTAAATTGATGAAAATAATTGATTGAATTTTTTATTTTTTATTTAATAATTAAAAAATGACTATTAGTGAATTAATATTTTATTTTATTTTATAAAATATTTAAAGATATATAAAAAATATTAAGAAAAAAATACGTTTTTACTTATCGTCAATTTCATCAATTAAATTATCGATATCCGTATAGTCCCCTTTCGTTATTTCAGGAATAGATAATAATTCAATCAGATTATTTATAAAAGATAAGAAAAAGAAAAAAGAAAAAAGAAACGACTGTGCTAACCCCAAGGGATTGTCCAAGTAGTAAAATCTTGATCTTGAGGTATTATTTTTTTTAAGATTTAAGATTCAATATTTTATAAGCGTAAATAATTTTTTAAAGCCACATTTTTAAATAAAAAATTAATGATTTAACCAATTTGTGTAGTAAAGTTTTTACAAATGGACGTAATCGAATTTTAGATTGCATTTAAATATTAGATTGAGTTGAGTTGAATTGTGATAAAAGTTAAAAGTTATATAAAATATTATTATAATATTATTTTTTAATATTATTATTATTTTAAAATAAAAAAATTGAATTGTTTACTATATTTAGTATTGAAATTTGAAAAAATTATAATAATTAGATAATATAAGTTGAGATGGATTTGAAATGTCTTATTATGTAAAAATAGATTCCTTAAGAGCACTCCCAATTGATCATTTATCATACATTTTTCTTTAAAATATAAAGAAATGCTCTCAAAAGTGCCATCTATTTGATCTTTTATTTTAAATATATTTTTACATTCTGCTAAACCTCTAGATGTAAAAAATAATGTTCATGATTGTAAATATTTTTAATTAATTTTTCTTTACTCCTCTTGCTAAGTTTCTCATTTATTCAATTCTCTTTATTCATATTATATAATTATTGAGAAAGAATATTCTCATAATATATTTTGAGAATATTTTTATTATATAATTTTTTTTTATTTTTTAATTAATTTAAATTTTGATTTAATTTATAAATTTAGATTAATTTAAAATATGACATAATTATATTACAATGTGAGAAAATATTGTAAATATTAAAATATATAAATATATCATTAATAGTTAGAGAAATGAATAAAAAGTTATGAAAAAATATAATATTTAAATGATATAAAAAAATAAATAAATTAGGCTTCGTTTGGATTCCAAACTCATCTCAACTCATCTCAACTCATCATTACAATTTTTTCAAATTTCAATATAAAATATAATAAATAATTCAACTTTTTCGAATTCTAAAATAATAATAATATTAAAAAATAATATTCTAACAATGTTTTATCATCTCAACTCAACTCAACTCAATTCACTTCAATATCTAAATATAACCTGTAAGATATATTATAAAAGTTAATATATAAAATAAAAAAAAAGTTTTGATAATATATTTTAAAAGATAAAATAAAAAATTTATTGTGAATGCGACAAAAGAAATTATCAAAAATAAAAAAGAAACGACTGTGCTTTCTGAGCGAAAGGTCACGGCCCGCCCGTACGGTGCGGGGTCACAGTGTCGGTAAAGTTAAACAACACACGATTTTCTTAAGATCTGCTGTTTTGGTGACGTGGCAATCGACTATTCGATGTCTGGAAAACCTGTTTAACCGGGGAGAGAGAGAGAGAGAGGAGACACTCGACAGTGAGGGAGCTGGGCTCGCAGATATTTTATGGTACCCTTCTCATACACGTGGGTTGTGGGGCCATCGGAAAGCCCAAGGTGTACAAGTCCTTTTAGATCATGAAGGCCGTCCCACTTCTGACGTGGCAAATGCCACCATCATTTTCTGTAGACTAATATACTTTCATTTTTATTTTATTTTTTAAGAGGTTGTGTAACGTAGGAAAAGGAGCTCATTCATTGGCTAGCTAACTCTTTTTTGTTTGATCCAATGAGTTCGGCCAGCGAATGTGGAGCCCACGGCGGGCAGTGGGGCCTACCCACCCTTCGATATTTAATACATGAAATGAGTAATGGGGTCGTGGGACCAGGCTGACCTGTCTCCACGGAAGAAATCAGAGTCTCACCCTTGGTTTTGTAATCAAGGTGTGGAGAGTAGTCTACTCGGACAGCTTGTTTAGGGTCCCCCCATTTTAAATTCGCCATTAAGTTTGGTACTAACCAATCTCAACTTGGTTGGCCTTTAGATTGTGTGTGAAATAGTAGGCATTCAGTTACTGGTATTGGAAGCTATTCCTTATAATTTCTGTTGCAAATGATATAATTATGAATTTACTTACATCAGTCACTATTTATTTTTATATTTTATAGTTATAACTTTTTTACATGATATAAAAATATTTTTCAGAAAGTATAAAAATATTTTTTTATAGAATATGAAGATATCATGAGATGAATAGTAATTAATAAGAAAAAAATTTCTATAATTAATGTGCACATCATATGACATAGTTTTTATAATCTTTACAAATTTTTTCAGATAATAATAAATGTTTAAAATAAATAAATATTATAAAGTCTACGCTCTTTATTTACATCTCATTTCATCTTAAGGTCTTGGAATCTAGCCAAAAACCCCACCAAGAAATCCTGACGCTGAGTGCACTCTCGTTGCTCACAGCTTACGAAACGAGCTCTTATCAAATTCTTTTCATATGATATGAATTTCACGTGTTGTTGTGACGTCGGTGGTGTCCGAATAATACAATTTTCAAACATAAGAAATGCTTGTACCTATAAAATCTCTCCAATCAATGTAATATAAAAATGGTGAGCAGATAAGAACTTGGATTTGACGAATTCAATAAAAAGTAAGACTAATTCGTCCCACCCAAACGGCATGGTCTGTGAAAAGCCAGCCGACTTCCATGATGAGCAAGCTGCATGTAACCGGATTTCACCGCCAGCTAGTGAATTAATTTAAAGTGGGAAACTTAGGTGCCTCAATATCGACGACGACCTTTCCTTTTGTCTGTAGCAGATGAATCTCTTTGGGTTATTTTGGTATATATGAACCACACACACACACTGCCATTGCCAAAATTGGCGAATTATGCCTCCTCTTGTGCAGAGGTGGAGCGTGCTTTAAATAGGCAAATCTGATGAAAGGAAAAACGAAGAGGTCGCTGAGATAAAGCACTACTGCACTAGCAACTAGTCTTGAAAAATCTTGTGGCTATATATATTGTTGAGGAATAATCTCACATTGATTGTGGACAAGGTCTTGGGCATATTTATAAGCAATGAGCAATCCTCTCTTATACAACCGGTTTTATGAGATGAGTTAGGCCCATGAATTTCTTTATGGTATCAGAGCAGAGGTCCTGAGTTCGAACCCTGACACTACACTCTATCCTATTTAATTAAATATTCCACTTGTTGGGCCTACTCATTAAGGGAAAGTCTGGCCCACAAGTGAGGGGAAGTGTTAAGATATAAAATGATAAAATCTATCTCTTCCCATCAGCTTAAATTTTTTAGACAAGTGGTGATTTCACATATATATCAAAGAGGAATGTGGGAAACAAATCAAAAGTGATCTTGTTCTTCATTTCGTGTACAATGAAGGAGGACCATTCATCGTGTGTCTCGCATTTTTTGTGACGGTAAGAGTTCGGTACACGGCACGAGAGAAGAAAAGTAATAGGTAGGAAAGCGACGCGCGATATGTATGGATAGGCGTAGGCCCGGGCCCACTTGGGATCCCAGGCATTAGGCTGTCCTCTCTTTTTAGAAATATAATAATTTCGAGTTTCTATATTTAAGACAACTATATTAGAGTAAAGAGCCGGCTACAAAACGACGACGCTGATATCATTTTTTTTATTAAAATAAAATAAAATAATATAATTTTGAAAGAAGAAGAAGGTTTATTATTTTATGAAAATTATTTTTATTTTTAATTAATATTATTTCATTAAACGGATATCTTATAGGTCATTATCAATATTTATTATAATAAAATGTTGTATTATTAGCGAGAAATACACAATAATTACTGTAAATTAGATCGCTTTATATGCCTAAGTTTTGAGACCCAACTTTGAATTAGAATCTTGACCTCCTGTGGCAATGCATGTTTGTTTGGTTCGCCTAACACCTTTAACGTAAAGTCAAAGACAACTACCACCTTCTCGCACAGATAGTGTTACGGAATCCATGCATGCAGATTGGAATTACAGATCGGTCCAAGTGCTGTTCAAAGGTTTTACATATACCGGTCATTCTCAAGCCCTTCACAAGTCATTTTTACACAGCGCTGACTGTACCTGAATTTGGTGAAAGTCCCCACAGTAGTGGATAATTCTATCTTTTGAAAAAAAAGAAAAAAAGGGTTTTAATGAGGAAATTTCATGGAAGTGTATGTGTGAGAGACTGACGGAGACTGCTGCATACTTTTCTTGTTTATAATGGAAATAAACTTGTGCGTGCCCACATCGTTGCTGTATAGGGAGTACTGGTCTGATGTTGCGTCAACCTAACCTAGCCATTTGCTGCTGCAGTAGATACAAATTCAGAAGTGTACGATCACAAAGAAATTTCAGCCATTTTATCTGTTACAGAAAACTCCTTTGGAAGTAATGAAACGGCCAGTTTGCTGCGTTAAAGAAACTCATGAATCCAGTTTGGCTGGTCTTAGGCAGTAGATGTTGAATACTCGAAAACCGAGAAATGAAGGCAGGTAATTAAATGAATGATTAACTTTTGCACAAGGTAGGGACCAACAACATGCGACCCACTTCTATTTGTCTCCACCGCACCCACCACTAAGTGCTGATGATGGGGCCGGCCCAACTACGGCATGCGTTTCCACGTGTCAATATTTGTTTATTTCTCTAATGCTATTTATATAAGAGAAATTTTATTTACAATCTTCAAGTGGAGACTACATGTACAGGTACATTATTAAATGAGAGAAAATATTATTTTAAGAGGGATAATTTTGTAATTTTAAAATTAAAAAAGCTTGCATTGCAATCTTTAAATAGGGACTGTACCTAGCATTACTCTTTATATAATAAATAGTAACACACTGCTCATATGTACGTTCATATATATATAAATTAAATTTGTTTTATTATTCTGTAAAAAAAATTATAAATATAGAATATAAGAATGAATAATAACTTATATATAATAAATCTTTATATATATATGTCACTTTTATTTTATTATAATATTGATGTGATATTATTATTATCTAAGTTAAAAAATATAATGGTCAACCAATTATTTATCCAAAAGTTATAGGAAGCTTGATACTAATTTAGTTTTAACTTGTGACTCTCAAGATCATAATATTTTATTACTGTTTGGCACTTTTATTCATCTATTAATTTTTAATGACTCAACACAATACTTATATATAGTACTAAAGCATTTAATTCAATCTATAAATCGCATCCTCTGTTACTTAAACTTATAGAGTGGTCTTTGCTACGATATCAATTATTAAAAACTCAACCATTAACCAAAAAATTATAAGACTGTTGAATATTAATTTAATTAATTAAGCATATAACCGCCCTCATGATCATAGCAGTTTTCTTAATGGTTAATACGAATGCAGTATTACATAGTACTGATTCATCAGCAATTTGTATAATGTGTTCATGCCATGAAATTTAAACAAAAAAAAAAAGAGTGATGCATCATGCTGCATGCTTAATTAATCAAAGGTTTTGACTTTTAAAGGTGATCAGTAGTAATACACAGCTATAATTTTCTCATCTATGCACATGATGCTGCTGAAGCAAGCAGATTAATCAGTGATATCACAAAAGGTGACAATAAATAATAAATAAATAAAAAACTACTAATCCATTAGCATTATGTTGATCATGGATGATGATGATGATGATGCCTGCATGCAGAGGAGATCAGATAATTCATGAGTAGTTTATTTTGCACTTATATAAGTACTAATTAACCACAATTTTCAAAAGAAAACCAGTGAGTGGTTTGGTTGGTTGGTTGGTTGGTTTGTTTGTGGGGGCGCCAATCTCAAAGACTAATTAATAGCCCTTTTTTTTCCTTTTGTTTGGTTGCTGTTGAATTACTTTTCTTATACTCTAAGCGCCACCTGTCTATAATTATTGGTGGTATAAAATTATAAAATATATATAATTCTAACATTGTTTCATTACTCTTACGTGAGTTGGATGGTCCAGCCCGCTGCTTATAATTAATTACCATGAACTCGAGGGATCGAAATGCAATCTGATCTACACGTACGTACGGGTTGGGCATTACACCTGTCCGGCCAGCCAGCTTTCTTTCTCCTAACAAGTTGAGTATGAAAGGGATCAAGTACTTCATGGCATTATACTTTTTTTCTCCGAGTCCTTGTCATATTTGTAATGACTTGAAAAAAGCCACGTGTTCGATTTATTTCGGGTCCAGAAGTTGTGGTTGCCTGGCCCCGACCTGGCCCCAACAAGTATTTATTGCATGTATCTGAAATGTATGCATGCATGCTTGTTTAGGATCGTAAATAAATCAATATATTTGATAGCCATACTAGTTCCGTTAAATTCAAATCGAATTTGATTCGTAAAAAAAAATCATTCGTAAAAGTAATATCCGCTCAAATTATAAATGATACATTACTAACAAAATTCGACTCGATTCGACTCGACTAAACCTTGTTAAGATTCGTTTGTTTATGCTCAAGTCAACTCGTTAGCTTGACTCGATTAAAACTTATTCATATATATATAAATATATACATATCTATGTATACACACACATATATGTAGTAAATAATAATATAAGCATACAACTTTTATAATTAAATAATCAATATGTAATCTAATTACTTATGTCTATATAAGGAATATACTTCATAAGTATATTTTATAATTTGTATAATAATTTCATATATTAGTATGTGAGAATCATATATGAAATAGATATATGCTATCATATTAAGTGTATGTATTAATAATCTATGTAGACATATAATATATTATTATTTTGGATAAATATCAACTGGTTAGATATTAATTATTTATAAATTTTTTAAAATTTTATAATTTGATAGAGGTTCTACTTGTTAGTTGTATAAATTTAATCTTAGATTATTTATTTATTTTATTAATTATTAAATCTTATTCAAAAAATAAAAAAATAAACAGCTCGAGCTCGGCTCGGCTCAAACTCATTTGTGGGACGAGCTCGAGCTCGAGTTGTGAGTTTAGCTTATCGAGTCGAGCTTGAACAAAGAATAAAAAAAAAAATCTCAAACTCGAGTTCGAGTATTTTGAATCGAGCCGAGCTCGGCAAACCAAAGACCGGCTCGGCTCGCCTCGATTAAAACTCTATACTTTTGTAGTTATCTTTTGTTAGGTAGTTTTTACTAATTAAGAAGCTAGAGAGGTATGTTGTGAAATATTATGCAAAACACACATATTAACGATGGTAAATAAAGTAAAAACAATCACAATCAAGTACACGATGTACAATATACATGGTTCGGTAAATTGCCTACATTTACAGAGCTGCAGAAATCTTATTAACAAGAGAATATTACAATCACTTAATCTCAACTCATACTCTCTAAGGCTTTTTCTCTCTCACGCAATATGCATTTATTAGACAAATTTTCTCTCTCAAAATATGTTTAAGGCAGTACAAAAACAAGTGTAATATGATATATTTATAACAAACGGCACTGGAAAACCTTAATCTGGCAAAAGCTACGTACTTCGCTCGAGCGAACGACCAAATCAATATTGGTTCAAGCAGGGTGTAGAGCGAATATTAGGATTTGTGTCTTGCTCGAGCTCACTTTCGAGCAGGACTCGAGCGAACTTTTAGACTTGAGCTCAAGCCCAGTGTCGAGCGAATTTCGAGTGAACTTCGCTCAAGCGCACTGTCAAACACGCATCGAGCTCATTTTCAGCAAACATCTTTTTCCAACTCCAAAATCAATCTCCTCATACACCCCAACAAAGTAGATAGTACTTCTTATGAACTCTCATAGTACTTGATGTTATCCATCAATTTTATCCATCTAAATGATTAAATATTATAAAAGAGTCGGAAGTTTATTGTTTTTCTTATAGCTTAATAGTGATAAATATATATTTTTTTAAATTAAACCTCATTTGTATTACTCATGAGATAACTGTATACAAACTATCCTGTAAAACAATGCTTTGGATTTCTTATGGAACACTCTCCATCCAGATTTTTTCCTCAACTATAGAAAGAGACATCTTTGCAAGCTTATGTGCAACTTTATTACAATCTCTAAATGTATGTTGTACTTTCCACCTTGGTCTGTTCTTCAGCACTCCCTTCACATCTTCAACCATTTGACCAAGCCATTCCCAACTTTCCTCTTCACTATTTACTGCCTTCACAACATTTAAGGCATCTCCCTAAAAAATAACGCTATTCATATGCAACTCTGCACATAGTTTCATTGCTCTCCATAAAGCTTCAATCTCAGCAACTACTGGACTGTTGTAACCTCCCTTCGAGCTGCAAAGGGATACCATAACCTCCCCCTTGTCATTTCTTGCAACAATACCAATCCCCATTTTTCCATCCTTCTGATTCAAGCTCGTATCCCAGTTTACTTTCACCTGATCACAGCTTGGGGCCTTCCATTTTCCACCTCTTCTTCCTACTATAGTAACCACATCCATTCCCTTCACAGAAATCTGAGCCATCTGGAACTTTTCTAGTGTTGCAACAGCTTGCTCAAGAATTGCATCAGGGCTAGCAAACTTATTTTCAAATATGAAATTATTCCTTCTCATCCATACCCCCCTCATCACAACTGCCACCAACTCCAGCTCCCCTTTTAGTAACTTTTTAAAACACATATCCCACAACTCAGTAAGCTGCACCTCCTCACTCGACCATTTCTGCAGGGAACTCTTCTGTTCAGCCCAGGCATCCATGGCCCCTCGACAGCTCCATACAACATGAGTTACAGACTCCATCTCTGAATCACACACAGGGCAGCAAGGGTTGTTCACCATTTTCCTCTTGAACAAATTCTTTCTAGTTGGTAGACAATCGTTTAAAGTTTTCCAAAGAAAAACTTTAACTACTCCTGGCACATTTAAACTCCAAATCATCTTCCAATCAAACTTTGCCCCTTCTGACTGCTCCCCTTTCTCCCTCCTCTTCCTTCCCGCCTCTAAATAATAGGCACTTCTCACACTAAACAACCCATCTTTTGTTGATCCCCAAATCTGTTTATTAGGCATACCCGATTTACTCAAAGGCAGACTGCACACTACCATGGCTTCATCCTCATTAAGGACCTCCCTTATCAGTACTTCCTTCCATTCCCCACAACTGGAGTCAATAAATTCACTTACTCTCGCCTCTCTGCTAAGAACAGCAACAGGAGACTGAATACAGTTAGTTAAAAGGGTTGGAATCCATTTATCACCCCAAACCTTTATATTATGTCCATTGCCAACTCTCCATCCCAAACCTGCATTAAGAAGTTCCAAAGAGCTTCATAAACTCTTCCAGATCAGAGAAGGTCTGTGGCCTAACTTTGCATGCAGTAACTCAGTGTGTCTGAAATACTTATCTTTAAGAACCAAAGCTGCTAATGACTGAGGACTTGTAAATAACCTCCAACATTGTTTAGCTAGTAAAGTAGTATTAAAACTTTCTAGCTCTCTAAACCCCAACCCCCCCTCAGCCTTTGATACACCCATTTTTGACCAGCTTCTCCATTGAATTTTTTTGTCATTATCTTTAAAACCCCACTAGAATTTTGCCATAACAGCTACAACTTCCTTACAGAGCGTTCTAGGTAACCTGAAAACATTCATATAGTAATTAGGAACAGCTTGGATGACTGCTTTCAATAGTACCGCTTTCCCAGCAGGAGACAGAAACTTGTTCTTCCAGTTATTCGCCTTTTGCCACACCCTATCGTTTATACCTCTAAAAGAATTGTAACGTGACCTGCCCACCATAATTGGCAAGCCTAAATACTTTTCACAGTTTGTAATCAGTTTTGCCCTAAGTTCCCTTAACACACATTCCCTCACAATTGACTTTGCATTAGGACTAAAAAAACAGTGGTCTTCTTCTTATTCAGACTTTGACCTGAGGCCTTCTCATATAACTCCAAGATACTCATTATTGTCCTCCATTCAGACCAGCTTGCTTTACCAAAAATAATACAGTTGTCTGCAAACAACAGGTGAGTCACTTTTGTACCACCTCTTGCCACAGCCACACCCTTTAACACATTCTTTTCCTCAGCCCAATTAAGCATAGCACTCAACCCCTTAGCACACAACAGAAAGAGGTAGAGAGAGAGAGGATCTCCCTGCCTCAGACCTCTTGAAGGCTTGATCAAAGCACCAGGGCTGCCATTTTTCAAAACTGCATAGGAAACAGTAGACACACAATCCATAATCATTGTCACCCATTTCTCACAGAAACCCAACTTCCTCATAACCTTCCTGAGAAAAGACCACTCTACTTTGTCATAAGCCTTAGAAATATCTAGCTTTAGGGTCATACTTCCCACCTTATCTTTTTGCCTTGTTTTCATAGAGTGCAAGACTTCATATGCAGCTATAATGTTATCAGTAATAAGCCTTTTAGGGACAAAAGCACTTTGGTTTCTCGAGATAACATCACCTAGCACTCTCTTCAATTTGTTAGCAAGAGACTTTGCAATGACTTTATACATCACATTGCAAAGGCTGATAGGTCTGAAGTCATTTACTGATTTCGGCTCTTTAACCTTTGGGATAAGGGCAACAAAGGTATGATTTAGTCCACTGTCCATCCTTCTCCCATTTAAAAAATTCAATGCAGTCTCACACACATCATCCCCAACAATACCCCAATAAGCCTAATAAAAACATGCCCCATAACCATCAGGTCCTGGGAACTTTAGAGGGCCCATCATTTTTAAAGCTTCTAACACTTCCTCCCATGTAAAAGACTGCTGCAGGTAATTGTTCATTTCTTCAGTAACTCGACCCTTTACAGCATTTAAGCAAGAATCAATGATGCTGCTAGAAGGGGCAGCAGTAATATATATCTCAGAAAAATGGGATCTAAAAGCATCAGCAATCCCTCTTTGATCCAATCTCAGATTTGACTTTGAATCCAACACAGATAAAAACTTGTTCTTCTTTCTTCTCTGGTTAGCACATGCATGGAAGAACTTTGTGTTCTTATCTCCCATGCAATACCAATTCTTTTTTGCTCGTTGCTTCCACTTCAAATCCTCTTGCTCTAATAAAGACCCCACATTTTTCTGAAGGGATCTAAGTATCTCTACATTCTGTGGCTCTTCTTGATCCTGCACCTCTTGAATTCTTTTAGTGAGCATCTCAATATCTTTTACTCTTTCTATATCTCTTTTCCTGAACCATCCCACTAGATCCCCCCTACAAGCCTCTAAAAGAACTTTAACTCTCTTTATAGGATCTACAATTATGCCCTCTCTATTCCATCCATGTCTAACCAGCTGCTCACAACCCTCTTCTTTGATCCAGCTTGCTTCAAACCTAAATGGAACATACATTCTACCTTGTCTTTCTTCATTTCCCATCATAGATAACAGGATAGGTAAGTGATCAGAACTTCTACCAACAAGCCCCTCCACTCTAATCTCATTAAACATAGCCCTCCACAGATTGTTTGCCACACACCTGTCCAGTCTTTCTTTAGTAAAAGAACTGCCAATGTGTCTGTTGCTCCAGGTAAAGAAACCACCCTGACAACCCAAATCAAACAGACTGTTACTTTCTAAAGCCTCACGAAAATGGGTCATTTGACTTTCACTTCTCTGGTTTCCCCCACATTTCTCTGCATGTGTAAGAACTTCATTAAAATCTCCAGCAACACACCAAGCAGCCTAGTCCGAGGGCCTAATTTTGTTCAACAGATCCCACGAGAGCTTCCTTTTACTTACATCCGGGTGCCCATAGAAACCAGTAAATATTCACTCACCCCTTTCCCCTTCCTTCCTTATCAATACACTAATGTGCCATTGTGAGAAATTTACTAGCTCCACCTCCTCCTCATGCTTCCAGAACAAGGCTAAACCCCCATTTCTTCCCAGTGGATCCACACTTACACAACCATCCATTTGTAACATTCCCTTCAACCTCTCCAACCTTCATCCTTTCAGCTTGGTTTCCATCAGGAAAACCACATTGGGTTGCTTATTCTTCACCATGAGGTGAAGATCTTGAATTGTCCGAGGGTTCCCAAGCCCTCGGCAGTTCCAACTGATGATTTTCATAATGCTTGGTGGGGCTGCATCACAGCCACCACCTCACAGAGATCCACAACAACCTTTGCACCCTCATTCATTCTTGCCTTCTTTCCTCCCATATCCATCATCATTTCATCAACTTCATCAATCAAAGAACGTTTAGAGTTAAGGTTCGAGAGACATACCAAACTGGCCTGATCCTTTTCTAGTTCATTCTTCGCTCCATAGTTTGACCTTTGACAATTGAGGTTGGATCGACCTCTAGCAGAAGATCAATCCGAGAAGCATTGGATTTCAAAACAGAAGCTAAGCCCTTCCCCTCCTCTAGCCTTTTAGGACCAATCCTCCCACTAGCATACGATCCTTCCCTTTCCATGATCTCCTCCTCCTCCTCCTCTACCTTCGAACTCCCACCCTTGACTTCCTTAGACAAAAAATTGGACTCCTCCCCCTTCCTCAGTCCCTTCCCTTTCATACCATCCACCCTTTCCTCCTCAACCTCCTCAGACCTTTTTTCCTCTTGGTTTATGTTCCTCTTTTTCTCACAATGTTTTCTGTTCACCACCCTTGCTCTCATGCAGGTCCCATATTGCGCTGCTTCCCCATCTCCTCTTCCAGCACAACCATCTTTCCCATGAACAATGCATCCACAACTGAAGCACAACTTTGGTAATTTTTCATATTGAAAAGGCACCCAGATCTTACCTCCCAAAATATTAACAGTTCGTCCTCGGGCCAAAGGAGCCCTCAGATTGCACTCAATTTTCACTCTCAGATAACGACCCCATGCCATTCCATCATCATTTACATCGATTTCACTCACCCTACCAATCAAAGTCCCAATCTGCTTCCCCATCCATTTATTCATATATCCTAACGAGAGATTGTGCATTTAAACCCACAGATCTGCAGAATCAAAGTCTATTAGATTTGTTTGAGTTTCTCCATCATAATCCTTTAGCACAAACAGGAAATTGTCAAAAAGCCAGGGGCACCCCTCCTGTACTCTCGATTTATCTCTCGCACTTGCTAGGGAAATAGCAAAATAGTTGAAAACAATCTCTTCAAAATCCAGAGGTTTTCCCACCCTCCATATCTTCTCCATCGTCGACTTTACTATTTCTTTTCCAATCCTCCTCGTCGAACATATTTTCCCCACCAAACTTCTTTCTTCTCTTCTCCTAATACTCTCATCCTCCCCTCCATTTACTTCGATGAGAGTGTTTTCTTCTTCATTAAGTCTTATTCGACTCCAAACCTCCTCTATCTCCTCCATTTCTCCTCTGCAATCCATCGTAGTGAGTAATGACTCCGCCCTTTTCCTCCGACTAATGCAGGAGAAACAGACTAACAAACTCCACCTTCCAATTGCCCTTCAGCAGACGGTTGAGAGAGAAGACTACGCGTGATAAATATAATATATACATTTTATAACATGATTAATGTTAAATATAAGTTTTAAGAAGTGTAAGTTCAGTATAGTTCATTTGAAGAAAAACAAAGCCTATCATTAAAAATCGGATTTTTTTTAAATGGATTTTACTTTTTGCAAAGAGTCTTTACAAGACTTTCATGTCCTAAATTTATACCTAATATTATTCTAAAAAAAATGATCAATTAATTATGTACTTAATATAATAGACATACTATATTGTGTATTATGGGGAATGCACGTGATAGTCTATTTAATAGCTGTGTAGACCATATGAACATGACGGTGTTTATATATTATTATAATTTGTTTAATAAAATAAAGTATGATGAGTTGATATAATTTATAAATAATAAATTAAAATAAAATAAAATGAGGTTAGTTATTATATCTCCTCTATGCATCTAACGGACCTAGTTATTATATCTCCTCTATGCATCTAACGGACCTAAATCTGCCAAGTTATCGTACAGTTGTAATTTGATGGGATTGAAAGATTGGTGAGCTTTTTCTGTGTCATAACGCAATAAGTATGTCTGGTGGAGTGGGGCATCACGTCGACCTCAATGGTCGCTATAACAAACTCCTTTCAAAATTCATAAACATTGTTTGAAAGAGGATTTTCTCAATTTTCCCCTGTGCCTGATAAGAAGAGAATATCTGTCAATCACTTCTAGAATTTGACTACTATGCACGTGTTTTAATTTTTTATTTTTTTAAAAATGATTGATCCACTGCAATATTTTTTATAATATTTTATATATTTTAAAATAAAGATATTCTTATACAAAAAAATTATAAAAAAGATAGTGTCTATCATTTTCCTTTATTTTATTTTATTTTTATTTTTATTTTTATTTTTATGTATTGATCAGGTGATTAGTGATGAGGATCCCATCTTGTTGTATCTTATAACAAAAGAGCTAGTATGCGAAGATAGTTTTTGGCAAAAGAGATTTTCAGCCTCACACAATATGAGTAACAAAAGTGTAATGGTGGCTTGGGTTTCAAAAGATTTGAGTATTTTTAATGATGCACTTCTTGCAAAACAAGATGGGAGGCTAATGCAAAGTAAGGACATTTTGTTACAAAAAGTATTCAAGGCATGATATTTCCCTAATAAAACTTGCATTGAATAAAAAAGGGCTTAAACAACTCTTATGCTTGGTAAGGAATATGGTCAGCAAAAAAAATGTTGGATGCTGATTGCAAATGGAGAGTAGGTAATAGAAGATCGATCAAAATATGGAAGGATAGCTGGATACCAAGGATATCATAACTTAATCATTTAGTGGATGTTAATAGAATTCAAGATGAGAGGGCTAAGGTGGAAACACTCATTGACCCTCTTACTAAATGGTGGGATGTTTTAAGATAAGAACGGAACTGCCACCTCAAGTAGCAGATTAGGTCCTAAAAATTACTTTAAAGTTTTGATAATCATGAAGATTTAATTATTTGGAGTATGGAGAGAAGTGGTTGCTTTACAGTAAAAAGTGCATATAGGTTATTTTCTGTAATGGAGATGGGAATTGGGCTGCATGAATCATCCATACCAGTAACCAGAATAGAGTTTAAAAAATACTTTGGGAACTAAATATTCTAAATAAAGTTAAGGTGTTCTTATGGAGAGCTTGCTTGGAGGGCCTACCAACATTAGTGAATTTGAAACAGAGATTGCCAATGTTGAATGAAGAATGCTAGCTATGTAATATGCAATCAGAGACTACCATGCATGTATTTGTCAGTGTGTACAAATCAAAGAATTTTGGTTGCAGTTGTTTCTTGATTTGCAAATATTAGATCCTAATGTGTAGTTTTCAATCTTTTTAAGCAACTTTCTCGCAACAAAAACTAAAGAAGAGAACTTATGCTGTTGTTGTCTTGGAACTGCTGGTATAGGAGAAAATAGAAAATTTTCGAGGACAAATTGCTACAAGCTGAATGGGGGGTTTGTCAAGCTGTCTCAATGAAACAGATGTGCAAGATTATCAAATCAGATGCAAGAACTAGGAAAAACAGAATTACAATGTGGCCTCCTCCTGTAAATGATGTACTCAAACTGAATGTAAATGGAGTAATTTTTCTTGAAAAAGGTGCAGCAGGTGTGGGTTTAGTACTAAGAGATAGGAAGGGAGAGGTTTTTATGGTAGTGTCAAAGAAAGAATTGGCTGTGACAGATTCATATGAAATAGAATTTCTTGCAGTCTTGAGAGGTATGCGATTTTGTCTTCCTATGGGTATTCATGAATTATAGATTGACTGTGACTCACTATTGGTGGTTCAGTTCAAGATATCCAAGCTCCAACTGGTTCTTCATCTTTGATGGGGCATATACTTCATGATGTTAAACAATTGATGCAAAATGTGTCTTAAGTGTTCTATCTAGCATGTATTTCGAGACGCCAATGTGGTGGCTCACAAGTTAGCTAGACTAGCTTTGAATGTCTAGGATGTCAATGTTTGGTGTGATGATATTCCTATTTCTATTAAACAACCTGTTTGGGTTGATAAACAAACAGTTGTAATGTTTGCTTTTTTTTAATAAAAAGTTTATGATGTTTCCTAAAAAAAAAAAAACATGAGTAACAAAGGTGAGATCTAAATCTCTAATGAAATGTAAAGGCTGTAGGAAGTGGTTGCCTGAGAAACGCACACAACATGACTCATGTGAGCCTCCGCTTTAGTGATATGAAAGTTTATGAGAATAGTGAGATGGATCTATAAAGGGGAAAGAGGAAGACAAAGAGAAAGTAGAAGACAAAGAGTCCTTTTCAGGTAGAGAGGGAGAGAGAGAACGAGTAGTTCCTCTCCCACCACTTTGGACGGCTTGTATTCAATTTGGCTTTAGATTTGACTCGAGTGATTAATGTTTTCTTGGATATATGCAAGTGATTAGCTTTTATTCCTTTTGATATTGGTGAACGAGATTTACCAAATGCTCAATTTGAAGTTGCAAAATACTTTTTATGGTATAATAATAATAATAATAATAATAATAATAATAATAATAATAATAATAATAATAATAACAACAATAAAATTATTTTATTATTAAGTTAGTGTATATAGTGACAGAACCAGACATTTTTACGTGGGAGGCTAATTTTTCAATTATATAAAAAAAGTCTTATGTTTAGTTTAACGGTAAATCGTAAGATGATAATTATATATAAAAGTTACGTATCGATAAAATTATCTAATTTAAGGTACCTTTCATTTTGAAGAAAAAATATATAATATACCTTATGCATGTAAAAATAAAAACTTAAAAAGCACAATTTATTATCCCCTTTAAATTTCTTATTACAGTTTTTTTTTTTTGAAATAATATTAATCTATTATTAATTTTTGTAAAAATAGTTCTACTCACAAGCCGGTTCTAGAACTTACACCGCACACCTTTGTTCAATGGCAAACCGGGTTTGAAGACTTGACAATAAACCAGCGGTTTAAGACAAAATCATGACTCTTCATGACTTCAAGGGGCTATTTGTTCTCTCCATCTCTCTCTCTCTCCTTGTTATTCAAATTGGATTTGATTTTTACCATTATTCTAACTCCACTTTTTATTTTGGGATTATGATATGCTTGGAATGCTTTCTTGGTGTAAGAACCTTTTTCCTCCAATTGTTCTAACTCCAGTAATTGTTCCCCCCCCCCCCCATTGTTCTAACTCTACTAATTGTTGCTTGAGCAATCCTAAAAAAATTTTCTAATCTTTACGCACTATATTTTTTTAAATTTTTAAATTTTTTTTAAATTTTGTTGAATTTATTCTTTTTAAAATAATTCAATTTTTCTATTTATTATTCATATATTAAATATTTGATAAAAAAAATTAAAAATTAAAAAAATGTGGTGTGTGCAGGTTGTTTAAATAATAAGAAGTTGTGTAGATTTTTTTTTTTTTTAGTTATTATTTTCATTTGAACTGGAGATTATGATTTTGACCTTTTTGGAATTGTTTCTCACTGAATAACCACCATTATTGGAGAAGCTAGTTTTAGCTTCTTCCAAATAGCTTCTTCCTTATGTGTTCTTCAAATCTAGTTTCTCTCTTGGTAGACACAGTTTTTTCATTCTTTGGGTTTCTCATCTTATATATTCTGATTAGAAAACCATTTTGAAAGCCCATCTAAGAAATTTCAAAGATTGGAGATGAGAGTACCGGAGAATGCGCTTTGTAGAAAATGAGATTTGGGGAGAATTTCATTGCATATTTTTGCATTTGATGATTTTTCCTATTATTTGTAACCAATTGAATGATTTACGATGCCCTGGGTCTTTGATTGTTGCTAAGAATCAGGAAAAAAAAAATGAAAAATATTTAAGAAAATAAAATCGAAAAATTCTCGTCTTTCTGTTTTGGTCACACTGTCGCACTATAGTGAGATTTGCATTCTAGCCTCGTTTGTATTCGTAACCCATCTCAACCCACATCAACTGATCTCATCTCATCATTACAACTTTCTCAAATTCTCACACAAAATATAATAAACAATTCAACATTTTTAAATTTCAAAGCAGCTTTCTCAAATTTCTACACAAAATATAATAAATAATTCATCTTTAATTCTATAATTTACAAACTATCTCAATCAATTTCAACTCATCTCTGAGAATCTAAACCACTCCTAAGTATTTGATAGAGGAAAGGAAGAGGAGCAATCGCGGAGAAGAAGAAACCGTACAAGGAAAAAAAGGAGTTGCCATTTGTAATTGAGGGCAAAAATGGCCATTTATAATTGCTGACATGGGGTGTGTGGTGTGCGCTCTTTAAGTCAGCTTATGAGTATCATTTTTCTTTTTGTAATGATCATATTTTTAGAAATTTTTGTTCTCAATAAAAATTAAATGGTAAGATTTGATTTGTAATATTCAAATTTTAAGATTTATTTTTCTAATTAAATTATATCATATAAACATTTTATTAAATGTACTCTACACACCGACTTAAGAATCAAGATTTTGATAATAATAATTCACAATAATATGAAGGAAAATTGAGTTGTACCTTACATGTTAGATTGATTATGACCTATGAAATTTTAATTTTGATAATTAAAGCCTGGTAATAAACAAGTGTTGGGTAAATGGGCTGCAAAGGCCCATTAAGGCTCAAGAGGTCCAAAGTCGTCATGATGATAAGAAATAAAAGAACTTGAAATTTAGATTTATATCTCAAGTCAGTAGTATGATTTCAAATTCCTTTATTTTTAATGTTATTTAAGATTAGATTTTAAAATCTGATCTAAATCCAAATTTTAATATATGATCCAAGGAAATGATTTAGATTTAAAAACCCAAATCCTCATCCTCTTCAAATATAGTCATCCAAGTGCAACACAAGGAAGATCTGACTATAAATAGCCTGAAGCATAATGTAAAGTTTCTTGAAAATTTTCTTTTTACTTTTTAATGTATAGATATCATTTGAAGTGATTTCTTATCTCAAAGTCAAATTAATGGAAACTCTTACTTCTTTTTTCTTTTTCTTTTTTTGTCAGAATTCTATTAATAAGCCTTTATTAATATTTAAAAAAAAAACCCAAAAAATATTACAAAAAAAAAAAAAAAAGAAATTTTACAAATCTGAAAGCTAAAATTGAAAAATAAACATAAAAGAATAAGAAAAATGGAAAACAAAAATATAGAAAGATTAAGATCTGAAGGTAGTAAACTATATCTCAAGGCTGTACAATGAGTGGCCATTAATAGATTTGGGTCACCTTTCACCCAAGGAGTAGCAAATAATTAGGAGTGATAATATCTGATACGATTAGTGAACTTAACACGAACATGACATGAAATTAACGGATCTGGATTTGATATAAATGAGTTCGGGTCAAAGTGAGCGAGTTGACCCGTTAATACACTATTAATAAAAAGGTCAATAACGTGTCAACCCGTTTAACCAGAAATCAACTTGTAATAACCCATTTAAATTTTATTTCAAAATTATAATTTTATTATTATTGGATTGTAATATTAATATTTCTCAGTATGCTTATGTTTTTATTGCTGGTATTGTAATTCTGGACCTATGCTCATATTTATTATTGTTGAGTTTGTAATATTCATTTTATTAAAGGTTAAAATCTGAAAAATATTTACATTTTTTGTTAGTAGGTAGTTTGACTATTTTTTTTTAGATATTGTGGCTACTAATAAATATAGATTTAAACTATTATGTGAAATTAAGTTAATCAGGTCAAATGGATTATACAGATTAGTTCAACTCATTTACATGAAATAGATTGAAATGAGTTGCGTTGCGTTGACCAATTTCTAATTAATTATTAAACATATGATATAACACAATCCATCATTTTAATTTACAATGTTATGATTTGAAGGTCTAACTCGTATAGCTTAATAGGTCGTGTTAGGATTAATTTATATAATTGAATATCTATGACTTGACACGATACGAACACGACCCATGAACACTAATTACTACCCCTACTTGTAAGGCCACTTTTCCTTTTTCTACAATTTAAAAACAACAAATCTGAATTTCGTTTTAAGTAATTATTTTTATTTTTATTTTTTATGTTTAGAATTATATATTTTTTATTAACTATCACGTGGCATGTTAGATGTTATGCATGTCAAGTAAAACTACACAACTTATCACTGTTGACACACCAGCTCATGTGATTTTTTTTTTTTAAATTTTCGATTTGAAATCAATTTCACAAATCAATTTCTCACTGTCTTCTCTTGTGTATTTTTGTAACTCAAGTCTGTATATGAGTGAAATGTTACTATAGAGCTACATGTTAGAGCATTAATTAATTCAAGACAAATTATTAAGTCACATCTCGAATCCTTTATTTGATATTGTTAATTGTATTTGTTTAATGTAATTTGAAATAAAGAAAAATAGTTCAAAAAAATTATGAAAAGTTCCCTGATTAGATATTATCTGATTCTTCTTAATTCTAATTAACTTCTAAATTATAATATGTCAGTCCAATTATTAGTACTAGTTGTTGATCAAATTTTCCTTTCTTAACTAAATCAAAATATATAAAAAAAAAATCAACTAATCTTGAGAATTAACGATATACTGACAATTATGAATTAACTCGTAAAGACTAAAGAGAAATAACAATTGTACTCTTAGGGTCTTGTGCAATTTACATAGCATAACTTTATATAGAAAGCGTTTTCCATTGGTGCATTTGGTAGAAGTGCTCCTGAAACTATACGAGTGCTTTCCAAATATTTCACATATATGTTTGGCTATTCTATTATTTATATATTTATTTTTGTGTGTGCAGTTGAAGGGGGTGGGTGTTAGTTTTTTTTTGGATAAACAATAACCATTCATTGAAATCAATTAGAATCCGTTCAAATGGAAATCTTATCAAGCCAAATAGCTTGACTTACAAAAGAAGGACAATAATCCCACCACATCGCAACATCATCAACTTCCCATGCATGTCTTGCCAACCTATGGGCAGCCATATTACCTAAACGGTTTACATGCACCACTTTAGCTTCCTGAAAACCTAGCAATAGTCTTTGGATATCTTGGAGAATAAACTCAAAATCAGTTAAGAACTTAGAAGCATCATTCAGAGCATGAACAAGTAAGAGGCAATTGGTTTCCAGCAATACTTTTGAAACTCCCTAGTGAACACATAACTGTAATCCCCTTAACAAAGCTGTAGCTTCAATGAACTCTACAGATGATACTTCTTTTTTAGATTTACTACAAGCCATTAGAATGACCCCTACCTCAGCAGAACTTCTATCACAAAAAACAGCCACATCAATATTTAATTTCAGAAAACCAATAGGAGGGTTCCAAGAGACAACACTATTTATCTTTGCATTAGAGACATAAAAAACTTGCACCTGCCTGTACTCATATTGTAAGGAGAGAGCATTATTGATTACTACATTAAAATGCAAAGAGACTTGTTCATAAATAAACAAATTTCGTCTATACCAAATCCCCCAAGCGATTGCAATAAACTTGGACAACAACTCCTCAACTCCTCTGTCGCAAGCTAAATTTTCCAAATCCCAAAAGGACATTTCAGAGGCTACCGTACCCCACAGAGGGCAATATTCCACCCAAACTCTCCTCACATCTGAATAGTAAAACAGTGCATGAGCCCCATCTTCACTAACTCGAGCACAAACCCCACACTTGTAATCTTCCACCACATGTCTCCGCTTCAAATTCTGATAAGTAGGCAGCAATTCTAGACATCCATTCCATGTAAAAATCTTCATTTTTTGAGGTAACTTCACACTCCACAAACACTTCCAAAACCTTTTGTGAATATTTTCTCTAGAATTCTAACCCCTTTCCTGAATTTGATATTGCTGTAGCACTCTATAAGCACTTCTAACAGAATAAATATCATTCTTCTCATGAACCCAATATAAAGTATCATCTGAGCTTATAGAAATATTCATTTTCAGGATCTGATGCAACACGTTTGGATTGAATAGAGCTCTTAGTTCTTGGACCTTCCACCACCCTGTATTTTCATCAATTAGATTATGGACTCTCCAATTCTCATCCATCTCATGATCAACTTGTTGAAATTCCAACAAAGGAGAATTAGGAACCCTTGCATCCTTGAAGACACGAACTGATTTTCCATTACCCACTTGCCACCTACAGCCCCTTGCCAACCCTTTAACAGCTTCCCAAATTCTCTTCCAAATATAAGAGGAATAAAAACAAACTTTGGCTTCAAATAAGCAAGTATTAGGAAAATACCGGGCTTTATAAAGTTTGTAAAGGAGAGAACCCTCATTCTTCAGAATTCTCCAACCTTGTTTAGCTAGAAGGGCCAAATTAAATAATCGTAAGTCTTTAAAACCCATGCCTCCTCTAAATCTTGAACTGCAAAGTTTGTTCCAACTGAACAAATGAATTTTATTTTCCTGAGCTTGATTTCCCCACCAAAAGTTAGCCATCATCATCTCTAATTCAGAGCACAAAGTCTTAGGAAACAAAAAACAGCTCATAGCATATGTTGGAATAGACATTGCTATAGCCTTTATAAGCACCTCCCGACCCCCTTGTGACAACAAGCTGCCTTTCCATACCTTGTAATTTCTGCCACAACCTCTTCTTTATACCCGAGAAAGCTTGTTTTTTTGGATCTCCCAACCATAGGTGGTAAACCCAAATACTTTTCATATTGTTGGGTATAACCCCCCCCCCCTCCCCAAAGCTGCATAATCCTATTTTTAAGTTCATCATTCACATTCCTACTAAACACCATTGAAGTCTTGTCTTTATTAATACACTGTCCTGAATCCCTCTCATACTTTTAATAAAGAAAGAATCTTGACATTTGTAGAAACATCAGCTTTACAGAAAATCAGACTATCATCCGCAAACAAGTGATTAATTCTAGGGGCTCCTCTAAAATTCTAACACCCTCCACTACATCTCTCCCTATTGTTTGCTTTAACAACGAAATCAAGCCTTTAGTACACAAAAGAAACAAATAAGGAGACAAAGGGTCTCCTTGCCTTAATCCTCTACTTGGAATTATAGGTCCTTTAGGGCATACATTAACAAGCACTGAAAAATAAAGAGTCTTAACACACTTCATCACTAACTTCACTAAAGCACTAGCAAAACCAAGAGCCTCCATCATTTTTTCCAAAAACACTCATTCCACCCTATCGTACGCCTTACTCATGTCAAGTTTAAGGGACATAAATCTCTATTTTCCAGTTCTCTTATTTCTCAGAAAGTGCAACAATTCATAGGCTATTAGCACATTATTAGAATTTGTCAATTGGGAACAAAAGCACTTTGAGAATCTGAAATCACTACAGGCAGTACTCTCTTTAGTCTATTGGCAATGACTTTTGATAAAATCTTATAAAGCACATTACAAACACTGATAGAGCGGAAATCTGCTACTCTAGAAGGAATGGTTGTCTTAGGAATTAAAGTGATAAAAATATGATTTAAATTCCTAGGAAACTCTCCAGTATTCAAAGCTAGCAGCAAAGAATCAGTAACAAATTTACCTAGCACATGCCAATACTTATGAAAAAATACTGGCGACATTCCATCTGGTCCAGGTGCTTTTGAATGGTGCATTTGTTTAAGTGCTACCTCCACCTCCTCAACCAAATACGGTTTAGACAGCTCAAAATTCATCTCAAAATACGGTGGGTGTTAGTTACTTGTAATTAAATTTGAGTTAAATAGTGTGATGAGTGAAAGGGGAAGATGAAAGGCCACACATGCCTTCGACATCGATTTCACCAAGTCAGGTATGATTCACATTGTTAGTTGAAAATGTTGTTAATGTTTTATATAGCAGCATTAAGTTAATGCATTTTTTGCACTTTGTTATAGGGATACCATGATTCGCTAATTCCATACTACCCATCATCAAATACATATCCAATTCCATATCCGTATGCTTGGAATAGCCAAGTAGACATATGTTTTTTTATTAATTTTTTTACTTGTGAGACTGAGTCGTTATAATGGAGTTTTTCTAACACAGTTGGTAATTGTAACATCTTTTAATTCTACCATTTCAACCAACTATGCCTTACCCTCCGTTGAGTAATATGGAGGATTTGAGACCAATTAAAGATACGATGAAGGTAGTATGTTTTTATGTTTGAGAAATGTTTTTTTGTATGTGCGTGCATCCAATTCATTCTAACCGAATGGGTTTTTGATAATGTTTTAAGGAATAAGGTGGAGGTGGAGACGACGACTGATTTCTATTCTTGCAACCAAACGATTCCATGTGCATCTGCATTTAAGATTGAGAAGCAGTTTCAATCATTGTATACGAATGCGAAGTTTAAAGAGGTCCAACGAGAGGTTTGGGGGATGATTATGTGTAACCCTTCACTCATCAGCACACAAGGTTGCATTTCCACCTTCGATTTTTTGAAGAAATTTTCACCTCCGATGAACATGTAAAAATTTTCAAGTACTTAATTTACTATAATGAAGAGGGTTGCGAACTTAAATGCACATGTGTCCTGTTTGAGATGAGGGGGATTGTCTGTAGGCATAAATTTAGAGTCTATCAGATGAAGTACATTAATGAGCTGTCAGAGAAATATGTATTGGATTGATAGAGAAAAGACTTAAGGAGGAGATACATTAGTGAAGAGTAGCTATGATGACTTGCAGATCAATGCAGATTTACAACAATATGACCTTGTGGTTAAAAAATGTATGAGATTGGCAACACATGTATCCCCAAGTGATGACCATGTGAATGCATTCTTGCAACATTTGGATGACTTTGAGCACAAACTTGCAAGATTACGACTTGAGTCTAGTTCAACCAAGGTGAAAGAGAAGATGATCGTTGACAAGGGTAAGAAAATATTAAACCCTCACATAGTTGGGGGAAAGGGAGGTCGCCAACAAGAAGAAATGTACCTCCAGTGGAGAAAGCTGCAACGAAGAGAAATAAGAAACAAGTATTATATTTTGGTCAAGTACTTGTGTAAATATTGGATTGCATACATATTACTTTCTAGCACGTTCATAATTGTTTTTTTTGTCAATTTAGACACAGGAAAATATTTGACGACAAAACACAATATGATGACCTCCTGGAATCACAAGTTGGTGGTAGTCTTGACAATATTGTTATCACAACCCAATGTAGTACTCTAACACAACCAATGCCACCGGACAATAGTGAGGTATGAGTTTATTTTTTACCTTTATAAATCTTTGTTGAATCTTCAAATGTTGATATTTTTAGATTAATTTTATAATTTTTCATATCTCTAGGAAATGTCGTGCATGCCCCATAGGACTAGTGCAACTTAGTGGTCGAGTTTGAGCAACAATTTTTTGTGTAAAATATGGGTAAAGGTGTATTTGTAAATAGTTGAATGGGGTATGGAGAATATTTTTGGTGTGACTAACTAGAGCCACTATGGAAATGATTGTAAAATGGTTGAACAGGGTCTGGAAAATAATTGACATGCTGATCGTTCAGTTGAGCCCCATATGACAAATGTTGATCGTTCGGTTGTGACGTACCTCCAACATGCTTTTCACTTTCAGCACTAATTGACATAGTTGATGAATGACTTGGGTAGTATGGGCATGGTTGGTTCGCATGGTGGCATCACCAAATGCTGCAAATACCCACTGGTTTGGAATGAATCGAATGCATGCACGTACAAGAAAACATTTCTCAAACATAAAAACATACTATATTCAACATATCTTCAACTGGTCTCAAATTCTCTGAACTACTCGAAGGAGGGTCAGGCATAGTTGGTCGAAATGGTGGAATTGTCGGATGCTACAATTACTAATTGTGTTAGAAAGACTCCATTATAGAGACTCTGTCGCACGCAACTAAAAAGATTTAATAAAAAAACATATGTCTACCTGGCTACGTTGAGCGTATGGATATGGAATTGGATATGTATTTGATGGTAGCATATATGGAGGGTAGTATGGAATTAGCGGATCATGGTATCCCTATAACAAAGTGTAAAAAATGCATTAACTTAATGTTGCAATATAAAACATTAACAACATTCTCAACTAACAATGTGTACCATACCTGATTTGGTGAAATTGATGTCGAACGCATGGGTGACCTTTTATCTTCTCTTTCGCCCATCACGCTATTTAACTCAAATTTGATTACAGGTGATTAACACCCACCCCTTCAACTGCAAACGCAAACATAAAATGTAGGAATAGGTTAAAATCATAGAGGCCATGACAAAACGACACTGAAATGATAGATGGATCAATCAGAATCATGACTCTATCTTCACCAAAAGAGATTGTTGATCCGGTTATCTACAAGCTTGTCCGGGTACATTTTTTTCATTGTATAAGTTGTATTCCACATGTAAATATATTTATAATCATCTTGTCGATGATATTGCTTTTGTTTAGATATAAATTAACATAAGAAACCGGTTTCTCTTTTCTGGCATGATAAATGTTGAATTGATGCTAGCTGAGATGTAGATACAGAAGAGCACTTTGTTTCTTGTTTTATATGAGAAACTTTTGTCAGATATTAAAGGCTTGTATTTATATGTTGTTCTGATGAATGCAACTAGACACAACTTAAGGGCCAAAAAAAAAAAAAAAAGACCTAAACAAAAAACACCACAAAACAGAACTAAAAGCGACACAAAAGCTCACAAACCCCCCAAAACAGAACACAACACCTCCACAAAACTCCACAAAACACAGATAAAAAAAAAACAAACTCACAAATCCATTAAAGACAAAAACAGACAAAATGATAGAAATGGAGAGACAAAACTAAAAGAGACAAATAAAAAATACTTTCTTTCATTTATTACCCTTGTGAAAAAATAGAACAATGTTGGTCTACTGCGACAATAAGAGCTGGGTGATGGGGGAAGGATGACGCTGAATGGGATATATGGGACAACATACGCCGGCTGGGGGAAGGACGCGGGACAACGTTTAGGGAGGGGGGGTAAGATGCAGGACGATGTAATGAGGGGTGAGTTCTTGGGAAATAAAGCATTTTAAATGTAAGAAACACACACTTTAAAAAAAAAAAAAAGTAACGTGGGTTGGTGTGCAAAGATTGTATGAATAGTGAGCGGTTGAGTAGCTTAACTCGCATGTTAGTATGTTTAGCGATTTACTATTTGGGTCAAAATAAACGGTTTACTACCAAGATTTTAACAAAAGAATTAATTTGATCGATATCAAAAGTACAGGACGTAAAATGTTCAATTTAAAAATATAAGGAATAATCTAATTTTAACACAAACTATAGAGAATAATTTAATATTTTATCATTCTATTTAAACAATTGAATTAGAAAATGACTCAAAGTTATCAAACTAATCGATTAAATTTAATATAAGTAAACGGATGTGTAGGTATGAACATTATATTTTTTTTAAATATTTGTACAAGACGTGCAATTTCTTTGAAAATAAAAGTGAGAATCACCTGACAAATTTATTAATTTATGATAGATCTTGCATTTTTTTTTTAATTTCAAATAGACCGTATAAGGCTTTCACATTCTATACTTCTCTATCTAGCATTACTCTTACTCTAAAGAGAAGGGAGATTCTCAACAAGAAAAAAAAAAAAAAAAAAGAGAAAAGAAAAACAGAGTGGAGAAATGAGAAGAAAGATAAATGATATTTATAGTCATAAAATATGTAAATATTGTACTTTTTTTTTTTAAATGAGTAAATATGATACCAACAAAAAAAAAATTATTTTTTAATAATAAAATCTCACCTTTTTTTAAAAAAAAGAAGAAGTGTGTCACACTTATATAATACATGATTGTATCAAATATTAGTTGAGAAGAAAACTTGCCAAAGGATGAGGTTGCTAATAGGTTGCGAAAGGATGCTGATTATTAGTAGTGGACTCAACAAAGTTTGACCAAAATTTAGCTAGAGAATTCACGTTTATAAATTTAGCTAGCTACTTTTTAACAATACCAAATAACAGACTCTCCAAATCTATCACTATTATATTAAAATATTGATTTTGACATTTTCATTTATTTTAATTATAATTGTAATTTAAATATTTATTCATTATTAAAAAAGTACACATTAATTTTCTAACATTGATATTAGATTTTAAAAGAAAAAATTGACATCAACAAATAATAAAATTGTAGAACTAGAACTTGAAGCACTCCAGCAAGATGATGCCACGTCATTCAAATGATGACTGATGGAGCCTGGCCTCCTTTTGTGATTGAGTTTGGGATTTGGATGCTTCTTGCTTCTTAAACCAAGATAAAATTTCTAGAGTTGTGAACTCACACAAAATGAATAGCATGCGAGAGGGAATTTTTATGCCAAAATAATATTTGGTCAGCAACTTAAACTCAATAGATTTGGTTAGTGAAAATGATAAAAGTTAAAAATATTGTAACTTTGTTGAGTCTACTGCAATGAATTTTTATGTAATTTAGTTAAATTTTGATCGAAATATAACTTTAATGAATCTACTATTAGTGCCTAATTTGGCAGTGGATGAAGAAATAATTGATATGGAGGAGGTACCTGTGTGGACGGAATGCTTAGGAGCATTCTTATTGGATTAGTTAAAGTTAAATGATATTTTTTATGAATGTAAGAGAAATTTAATTTTTGGCTATTTCATTCACATAAATCTCTATATTGAAATAACTATTTTTTCATTATATAACAATAAAATAATATAAGATGAATTTGATTTTGATTATTCAAATCAAATATCTATATTAAATAATATATTTATTTATTATATAGTAATAAATAACTAATAATTTTAAAATATTTAATTTTTTTAATTATTAATTTATTTTATCATATTTTACTATTCTACATATTATATATTAATTAATAATCATATTCTTATTAAATTAATATATCACTAACTTAAATTAATATATTAATTGTGATAAAATATGTGATAGAAGAAAGTGAGAGAAAAATAATTAATAAAATATGTATTTGATGTATGTACAGTAATTTTTAAATTTAAAAATTTTTTTAAAAATTACTGTAGTTAAATTTTATTAATCTATTGTGAGTATATTTTATTATTTAATAATTAAATATTTATTAAATTTAATTTTAACTAATCCGAGTGTTAATGGCTGACAAATTATTGGGTTTTGTGAGAAGAAAACTTGGCCCAGAAAGCCTAAACGTTATTGGATTTTTGTTCAGAGTGGACCCACGAAATTAATTCAAATTCGCAACTTTCAGGAGCGGGCATGCACAGACGTGATCGGAGGATAACAACGAAATATCAAAAAAATAAATAAGAAAAAGGAAGAAAGAGGAACTAGCCGTTAACAGTTACATTCTTTGAATCTTCTCTCTCTCTTTCTCTCTCTCTCTCTCTACTTCAACCTCACGGCCACATGCTGGACAAAGAATCTCTTCTGACCTCTCTCTTCTTCTCTCGTGGATCACTGGTTGAGTGATTTTACAGAGTCCTCTCACAAAACCCTGACAAAAATATTCGTACCGCTTTCGACTCGGCGTTCTTTCCTGCGGCGGGGGCAACTAGATTGTCTGGCATTGTTAGAGCACTTTGGAGGAATCAAAGATTTCTCTGTGAGTTATCATTTCTCTATTTTCTTCACTTCAGAGTTCTTTTTTTATTTTCTCCTTTCTTCACTTCAGGTGCTTTTTGTTGGATTGCCTTTTTTTTTTTCTTTTTTTTTTTTTCCTGGTAAAGAAAGAAATCAAGAAGAGCGGTCCTTTGGAGTTTGAATACTTATAGAAACTTCTGCTTTCTTTACCGCATTCATTCATCTTTTTAAACCATTTTTCAGGTGAAGTTCGTTGACTGCGCATGAAATTACTTGCGCATTGATTGATAGGTCCTCCTTCAGGCTTTAAATTGTTGCTGATTATGCCATGCGTGAGACTCGCAGAGTTTAGGATTTTTTTTGGGGGGCCGGGGGGCGGGAGAATCACTTTCATATCTGGGGAAATAATTGAGGAAATCTAACTAGTTTGTCCGAGAAACCCTAGTTTCTCTCTTGGGGTCGATTTGTGTCCCATCTGATTCTTGTTAATACTGCATTAAAAAATCAGATGCTGAATTACAACCATGCGCCATGTTTATTCACAACATTGGATATTATATGTTGATAATTTAGTGGGTCTACCTATAATGGACTTTTTACCATCAATGCCAATGAGTTATAGCTCAAATGACACCTCTTTTACTTTTAAGAACAGGGTGGCGGGTGACATCGTAAATTCAAGACCCACTAGGTGAACATAGAACTTACAAATGAAAAAATAACTTACTGATAAGATTGATATTGCTATTTGCAATGACTATATAGAAATAATGATATGATCATTCTGAATGCTTTTGCTCTGCTTTAGAGTATTTCATCCTCTACGTATAAGTTGATCAATTTTGTACAGTGGAGACCAGTTATGGACAAGATGGTTGGGACACCAGCCACGCCGTTGTCTAAGATACAAAGGACCCCGTCATGCACCCCCGGTGGTCCAAAAGTTCGTGAGGAGAAAATATTAGTCACTGTTCGGATGAGGCCGCTGAGCCGGAAGGAGCAAGCAATGTATGATCTCATTGCTTGGGATTGCATTGATGATCATACTATTGTATTCAAGAACCCAAATCATGAGCGCACTGCAACCACATACTCCTTTGGTATATGTTATATGGAAACTGCCTATTCTTCTTGTGATTCTCTACTTTTTTTAAATTAAATGTTGAACATTGTTAATTGGAAAATATTTTTAAGAACCTTTTAAACTTTAAACGCTCATTTTTTGCAATTGAGTCACAATAAGTACATGATAGTGTGTCCCTTTAGACAGTAAAATTGGTCCTTTTAGCTTTTTGAGAGAAATTGACGCTTTATTTACTGTATTTTATATGACAGATAAAGTTTTTGGTCTTACGTGCTCAACTCAGAAGGTTTATGAAGAAGGAGCTAAAGATGTTGCTTTATCCGCACTTACTGGAATGAATGGTAACTATATACAGCATATCTAGCCAGCAGCTTGCAGTTTTAGTTATGTTTCCCTCGTGATAGCTGGTGCTTTTGGCCTACTCTTAAGTACAAAATGCCTTTTTCCCTTGCAGCGACAATTTTTGCATATGGGCAGACCAGCAGTGGTAAGACATATACGATGAGAGGAATTACTGAAAATGCCGTCAGGGACATCTTTGAACACATCAGGAATGTAAGTTTAATTCATAGCAAAAGCAGTTGTAGTTCTTCTGGGATTCCCTTTGTCTTGTGAGGGGAAAACTTTTAGATCATTTGATTTTTTTTTTTTCAAGTTGCATTTATATTTGCTCCACGTGTGAGTTATTTCACAGCATCCAGAGAGGGATTTTGTTTTGAGTGCTTCTGCTTTGGAGATCTATAATGAGGCTGTTATAGACCTTCTGAATCGCGAATCTGGTTCCCTTCGGCTTCTGGATGATCCTGAGGTACTTGCAAGAATATTTTCTTATGAATAAAGTTAAATGAATTTACAACGTTTTTACTGAAACCCTATTCTTGTTTCTGTTGTTGTGAAACACGCAGAAAGGGACTGTCGTGGAAAAACTTGTTGAGGAAGTTGTTAAGGATGGCCAACATTTACGCCATTTAATTGGCATTTGTGAAGGTGATCATGACTTTACGTTAATTATTCACTATTAAGGTTTCCTACTTTAACTTCATCACGTCCAAGATGCTTCATACTTCAATTCACATGAACGTCCACGATGTATATCTTTGGGTTTTGTATTATGACTGATCAGTCTGTTGGCAGAGCTGTACATTTTTCTATGTTTAGTGGTTTTCTTAAATGAGATTTTCATATCATCCAGCATTGGATCTTGCTCTGATAGTTACTGGAATTAACTCACCTGCAATTTTCAATACCAAATTTCTTTTCTTTTCCTTGTGTTCAACGCATGAATCTGAATTATAAAGATAGATAAATCCTACTGCAAGCCTTTAGCTACTAGCCTGACCTTTTTCCTCTTTTCTCCCATTTACTAAGATAATTTTTGTATTGTCTTTAATGACTTGTACAATCTTATACCAATTCCATTTGTGGGTGCAGCTCAAAGGCAGGTGGGGGAAACTGCTCTAAATGATAAAAGCTCAAGATCACATCAAATATTCAGGCTGGTATGTCTATCTATTGTATTCCTTGTGTGATTTTTTTCATCCTACTATAAATAATGCATGAGACTGGGATATTTTACTTTTTTTCTTTCAGACAATAAAGAGTAGCCTTCGGGAAAGTTCAGGCCGTGTAAAGTCTTTCATAGCAAGTTTGGTATGGTTGTTTGCTATCCGACGTTTTGGCTTCTTAACGGTAAAGAGTTGCTCAGTTATGTTGATTGGAGTTATGGAACATTGCAGAATCTTGTGGACCTTGCTGGAAGTGAACGTGCCTCCCAAACAAATGCAGATGGCACAAGATTGAAGGAAGGCAGTCACATCAACCGTAGCTTGCTGACACTCACAACAGTGATCAGGAAGCTAAGGTAAGAAAGTGCAAACATGGAAGCATCACATTCTAATACAGTTGGAACCTCAGTTTCATAAGTTTGTCTTAGTGTTATGTTGTGACATTCCCAAAAAAAAAAAAAAAATAGTTTTAATTCAATTTTTGTTAATGCTAGTTGAATCAAGTTGCTTGCTATTGTGTGCAAAACTGTTACCATGATGCTCATGAAACTCTGTTACATTACTAGTATAAGGTGTACCCTTCAAGAAGATAACCTGGATGTGATGTCCTTACCAACTGTCCTCACCAGCTGCCATTCTCTAGAATGGCTATGTAACTGCTACTTCTATATATATACGAATGAATAATGAATATACTAGGGGCCGGTAACAATTCAGCTCCTCGCACATTTTTTCTTCTGTATGATATTGATGCCAGAAACATTTGGTAACAACCAAACTGGAGAGATAAACTTATGAGTCTTTAACAAATCAAATCAGTGGAATGACTCGGTAGAAGTTTCTGACGAATGAATATTACAGGATTTGGAAGCTGAGAGTTGGAAAAAATTTGCCTATCAATAAATATCTATGTTGACCAATGGAAAAGTCTTGGACCTTAAATGTATCTTGATATATGAAATTCAACTGCATGTAATTATATGCCGTATTGGTTTTTATGGTTTCAGCGGTGGCAAAAGGAGTGGCCATGTACCATACCGGGATTCCAAACTCACACGAATATTGCAGTCTTCACTTGGGGGAAATGCTCGGACAGCAATTATTTGTACCATGAGTCCAGCTTTAAGTCATGTAGAGCAAACGAGGAATACACTCTCATTTGCAACTAGCGCAAAGGAAGTTACCAATAATGCCCAAGTAAACATGGTATGATAATTAGCAAATCATACTTCCGTATTTTATAGTAATTACTCTGTTATCTGTCCTGAATGTCTAGTGACATTATTATAAAGGAGTGTTTTTCATAACAGCTAACTGAAGTTCATATATTGAATCTGCTATAAAGGAGTGTTTCTCAATAACTTGCTTCATTATAAGTTGAGTGAGGCTGACAAGGCTATTGGAAACTTGGGATAAGTAAGATCATATAACTTGCTAGAAGCTCGGTTCTCTTGCTTAAAGAAATCTAGATCATATTTACCATGAAGGAAATAAGATTAGGAAGAATCAGGAAGCTACTTTAAGGAAGAATCACAACTAAGGACATTAGGTTATTAGGACTGCACGTGGCTTGCACACCCTAAGACTGTACTGATCATTTCCTTCTAGAAATAGAAAACATTTACTCCAACATTTTCTCAACTATCCTCATTATTTTCAAAATAATAACTAGAATAAGAATAATAAAAACAACAACAATAAAGAAGATTCTCATTAAAACTCATGCTTGCCTCTGACATAGAATGAAGGTCATTTGACTTAGACTATCTACTTTTTATTGATAATAGTGTTTCTGATCCAAGATTTTTATTTTAGGATGAAGTATTCAAAAATAATTATTTGGGAACCCAGTGCTACGTTTTTTTTTTTTTTTCACAAATTGGAATTAACACACGCATTATTGGATGTATGTATGTGTTCATATATCTAGCTAGTTACTGTTTTGTATGTTTCCTGCAATCGCTACTGAGAACTTGTTACTTTGGCAATATTGAGTCCATCACATGAACTAACAAGCTGATTTGAGGTAATTATTTCTGAAAGGAAAGAAAAATTTCAAGTATTTGTTTCGCAATGTCTGAGGCTCTTTTTCATGGAATCACTTACCTTGTGATTCACAAGTAATAATATAGTAAATAGGTCATGTTAGTTGTGTACCATGCGGGCCGTGGGTGCCCTTATTCAAGACCTTGCTTTTAAGGAAAACATAACAATGTATGGTTGTAGTTGTTTATATATTGATTCTAAAGCATACATACGTGTATAATATATCTTTCTAAATGAAATTATTTGTGTAGATCTTTTGATCTTGTCATGCGACTAGATTAATATAGTGCTTGGGATCTTGGTTATTATGGTGATTGTGTTATCCTGCATACTTACAAAGTACCTACAACATTCAAAACAGCCTAATTATCCCACTGGATTTCGGTTTAGGTTGTTTCAGACAAGACACTGGTGAAGCATTTGCAGAAGGAAGTGGCCAGACTTGAAGCAGAGTTACGGAGTCCTGAGCCTTCTTCATCTTCATGTTTGAGGTCTTTACTAGTGGAGAAGGACTTAAAAATACAACAGGTATACCTTTTCTTTTTGAGTAATTGATAATTTGTAACTCCCACAGCATGAGTTTTTTAAGTTACTAGTAAATCTATAGAAGTCTTGGACGCGCTGTTTTCTACATATATGTTCTAAATGAGGTAGCTTAATCGTGGTGCCTTTGTAGCCCACATAACTTTCGTAAGTAAATGGCTTCATAGAAGTGTGATTCAACCGAACTTAACTCAATAAAGCCATATTACCCCAACTAAAGGAATGTGGCGACATAAATGCTTTCCTCCTTTTAATCCTAGGCCATAAATTGAACATGCACGATGATATACTGGGCACTAGTCGAGTATTCTTGTTTAGATTGATAAAGAAATGTATATTCTACTAGTCTTTTATCAACCAAAAGGACAATAAAAAAAAGGAGAGGAGTTGAAAAAGTGAAAACAAAGTGACTATCATCAATCAATGTAAATCTAACTGTAATGAAAATTACATTTCCTAGATGGAGAGGGAGATGGAAGAGCTTAAGCGCCAGAGAGACATTGCTCATTCCCAACTCGAACTGGAAAGAAAATCACACAAGGCTCAAAAGGTACGACAGTGATCACTGTTATACACCTTTAATTATGTTTTTATCTTGATCTCATATAAACATTTCATCTTTAATTATATTTGACTCATTACTTATCAAAAACGAAAACCACACAGGGGTTAAGGCAATGCGGGCAAGTCGTTAGGTGTCTTGCTTTCCCTGGTGAGAACGACTCAGTTTCTGATAAATCTAGCCCGGTAACTGGGCCAAGAAATGCAATTGGAAGGCAGGCAATTTTGAGGCAATCAGTCACTTCAACAGATCAATCCATGCTCGTGCATGAAATAAGAAAGCTTGAGCAGCGGCAGAGGCAGCTTGGTGAGGAAGCAAACCGGGCCCTTGAAGTACTGCATAAGGAGGTTGCTTCACATAGAATAGGGAGTGGAGAAGCCGCTGAAACCATTGCAAAACTGCTGTCGGAAATAAAGGACATGCAAGTGGTTAGCTCCATTCCTGAAGAAATTGTGATTGGAGATAAGGCCAACCTGATGGAAGAAATAAATCGATTGAAGTGCCAAGGAAGCACCATTGAATCTTTGGAAAAGAAGCTTGAGAATGTTCAGGAATCTATAGACAGGCTGGTTTCATCTTTTGCTAGTAGCAAGGAGACTCCTAAGTGCAAGACCCAATCCAAAATGAAGAAATTTCTTCCTTTCACCGTGAGCAACAATGCAAATATGCAAAACATAATTCGATCGCCATGTTCACCTCTGTCCTCTTCTAATAGGATGATGGAATCTGAGACAGAGAACAAAGCCCCTGAGAATAATGATGTTGTGCCTAGTAGTGATACATTCCCCCTGCCTTGTAAAGTAACTCCAGTAAAGAGTGATGGACATGGTAATTGTGTCCCATCAAGGGAGGGAACTCCTGCTACACAGCAATCGAATTCAGTTAATGTGAAGAAAATGCAGAGGATGTTCAAGAACGCTGCTGAGGAGAATATTCGGAGCATTCAAACTTATGTTACTGAGTTAAAAGAACGGGTGGCAAAGCTACAATATCAAAAGCAGCTTCTGGTTTGCCAGGTAAAAAATCATTTATAGTCTCAATTTACCTTAGAATTAAAAATTTTACTCTACATGTAAGATGTAATTTATATTTCATAGACGTACGAGTCATTAAGCTATACTAGTTACCATTGCATCGATTAGCCTCTTATATCTACTAGGCAAATGTTTATTTTCCAGCCTTTAATCTCAAAATTGCTTGGCCTGATCATCCTCTATGGATTTTGCAATGGAATATATCACAATCTTAGTAAATTCCACAAACCAATCACATGAGAACGCGATATTTATGTGGCTCCCCCAATGTGAGGTATGTCCACAGGCGAAAACAATCAGGAAGAGTTTCACCAACCAAAGATGGAGCACAAAAAATATTTATTAATAAAACCAACAAAATCTGAAACCTATACACCTAGATTTCACACTTCCATGAAAAAAAAAAAAAGAAAAAAGACTGTTTATTCTAATTTTCCTGATGTTTGGTTTCACAAAGCAAACTGGGGTTCTCAGAACCCCTTCCAATCTTATGTTTTTCATGAAAATATTAGTCTAAGCATACATCGGTGAATAGTTCACTAGATAAAACACTAGATAAAACTTGAGTCAGGTGGGCTTTTACAAAACCAGCCAACAAAAAGTGTTAGGATGATTAGTGTTAAGATCTTGCGAGTGGATGATTAGTTTGTACTTTTGGGTGTTTGTGTCCAATGAAAGGTTGAAGGCATTCGGTCCTCAACTCTCCTCCTTCGCGGGTGGGTATCCTGTGCCTACAGGGAGAGTAGAACTTGTACAGTTTCTAATAGTGTGAAGAATTATTATCATTTTTCGATATTGGATGACCAGTATAATAAATACTTTGACTCACTCTTTATGCTAGAATATGAAATCTTTTTATAGGTTGTGATTTTTCTATTATGTTCAACCAACACAGAGTGAGAGTACCTTAACTTTTGCTTTCATTCCGTATTTTATGTAGGTATTGGAGCTGGAGAATGCAGCTGGAGCTGATGAACCGAATATAATCGATCAGACTCCCCCAAAGCCATGGAATTTAAAGTTTGAGGATGAGAGAAAGCAAATTGTCATGTTATGGCATTTGTGTCATGTTTCAATTCTGCACCGCACTCAGTTTTACTTGTTATTTAGGGGAGACCCAGCTGATGAGATATATATAGAGGTTGAACTTAGAAGATTGACATGGTTGGAGCTGCACTTTGCAGAGCTTGGAAATGCAAGTCCTGCACTTCTAGGCGATGAACCTGCAGGCTCAGTTTCAGCAAGGTACTTCAAGCATTAGTACCAATGCCTCCTAATTGTATAATATATCAAACTTTGTACAAGGAGATTGAGTTAGATGAACTTACAACCGAAACAAGTAGTAGACGACTTGTTCATTATACAATTAATTGCTCACAACTCCTTACCATTTGTTTCATGGTGTTGAATGCAGTATCAAGGCTCTTAAGCAAGAAAGGGAATATCTAGCAAAGAGGGTGAATTCCAAACTAACAGTAGAGGAAAGAGAAATGCTTTATACAAAATGGGAAATACCTCCTGGTGGAAAACAAAGGAGATTGCAATTGGTGAACAAATTGTGGACAGACCCTCATAACATGCAGCATGTAAAAGAGAGTGCTGAAATTGTTGCAAAGTTGGTTGGCTTCTGCGAATCTGGTGAGCATGTTAGTAAGGAGATGTTTGAGCTAAATTTCGTATACCCTTCTGATAAGAAGACATGGATGGGCTGGAATTTGATTTCAAATCTCTTAAATCTGTAACAAAACACTCTTTTAGTCCAACTACACCTAATATTTCTAATATTAGTCTAGAAGCATTTTGGTCAAGTAAGCTTGCATGGTATGCACCCAGCGTAGCTTCTAATCCCTATCCATAAATGAAGTTATTACAAGGGGTAGTAAATAAACAACTCACTGTATTGCTATCTCTATCCATCACAAAACAGATTCAAAATTTTGTCCAGATACCAGAGAGAGAGAGAGAGAGAGAGAGAGAGAGAGAGAGAGAGAGAGGCACTTGCTCAAATTATTCAATACAGCCAGTAAAGGATTTGTACAGTACAAGTTAGGGGATGCTTGTAATGAAAAATCTGAATCTGATGGATAGCCTATCACCTTAACTTTAGGGTGACAATACAGATGAGATGAAATGATATGTTAAAAGTTGAATAAAATATTATTAGAATATAATTTTTTAATATTATTTTTATTATAGAATTTAAAAAAATTGAATTATTTACTATATTTTTATATAAGAATTTGGAAAAGTTATAATAATAAAACGAGACGAGATAAGATGAGATGTTTTGTGTATCCAAACCCACCGTTTAAGTTTAAACAAGTCCTATATTGCATTGAGTCGAAATTACTTCAATTTGGATGCTTCGTTAAGAATAAATAAACCCAAAGAACAGAGAAAAGGTCAATCAATCTTGGAAAAGTTTTATTTTTTTAACTGTTGGAGAACACAAAATATAGTAGCACTCCAGTCTAGCAGAAGAAGACTGATGGTACAAATAAGGAATAGCCTTGTTTGCGAGGACTTTGAGCTGGGCCACGCATACGAGGGAGTTTGTGGCTTTGACTTAACTGATCTTGTGATATTTTGTTCTTGTCTTGTATTACCTCGACTCATACTATATTATTGGGCTCGTGGGTGCGAACTTTTTTTTTTTTTTTTTAAAGAAAAGTGTTAGATATATTTTATAATAAAAATAATTTTATAATACGTCATATGCTTCCCCATAATGGAGCCTTGAGCCCAACTGACATTGGTTACTTTGGGAACCCTAGCTCTCCGTAAATCCACAAAGGTTATTGTGCATGTGAGGGTGAAATACGTACGGTCTTTTGCCAATTGCCTGCCACCCCAGAGTTCGTTCGGCAGAATTATTCCAAGAAAGCAACGACCAAACGACATATACATCCTCAAATTTTTTCATTTTTTGACAGGCTTATATACATTCTCATTCGACAACCAGAAAAAGACCTTTTGGTATCCTTAATTCTTGTATAGCACCGTTGACCTCAACAAACACAATATTCTGTTATCATTATAGCTCCCTTGATGCCTAGACATTTTATGTAACGTATAAAATCATATTTCGTAAAATGACTCGTATTTTAATTAAATGAATTCTACTATAAAATTCTTTCTTAGGTTTATAAATGTAAGTTTTAAATTTTAACTATAAAATCTTTTATATTCTGGGAAGAGAAGGAAAAAAGTTTTAAAAGGTTCAGTAACTTCCGTCTCATTTTCTAAAATTATTTTCTAAAATCCCACTATAAATTCGTGTGTTATAGTTTCCATGAGATGTGTTGGTTGAGGAAGTGTCAAGAGAAATAACCGTTTTAGTCGAACGGTAGTGTCCCTTAACAATGGTTGCACCCTTTCGCCAACTAGCGCCTTATGATCTATAAATAAAGACCATTTGTACGCAATTCAAGTACTTGCAATTTTCTCAGTTAAACACCAACACATGGGACAAACACCCTAACGAGATTATCACCATTTTGTGAAAACACCAGCATGTTCGTTCTTCATGATGGATGTCCAAAGGGGTTGTGATGCTACAATTGGGGCATGCTGTGAGGTTGTTTTCCAGTGCGGGGTCTTCCATGGTCAGAAAACACATTCGTGATAGTGCACGTGGTGGTGTAAGCTTCTAGAGGTGGTGATGGACACCAAGGAGGACCAAATCTTAAAGATCTGTTACAAGTTTCAAATGGGGCAATCACAAGATCGAGAGCTGAGAAGTGCAAGGAAGCAATGTAAGAATTGATGCAATCCACTTGGGAAGAGTCTAGCGATAGCCGAATATTCAAGATGGGCTTGAGAGAAAGAGATCCAGAGATCATCCATGTGATACGAGCTATGGAAGAGTGCAATATAAATTAGGGCTTATTATTATGTTTATGTGATTGAAGGCCTTAGACTTATTTATTTCATTAAAATGACTTATTTTATTAGTTATAAGAATTAGTCTAGAATAATCGAGCTTGAGGATACTTGGCCCACATATGTTTTATTTTGTTGAACTAGGGTTTTCAGAAGTTACTGTAGCCGAGTTACTATAACCGTGATACTATTCATTCAGGGGTATTTTTGGAAGAAATGACTTTATTTAAGCTAGAGTTTTAATTAGGTTTTGGTTTTAATACTTTTTATAGTCTCATTTTAATTACTTTATGAAATTTGATGAATTTATGCATTGTTAGTTGAGTTTATCTCCTCTTGTTCTTGAATGAACTTTTGAATTTATTAAAGACAAATCACAACATTTGTAGTGTTCTTCCTTATAATTTAGGTTCTTGAGACAGGTTCTTCAACGGGTTTAGATTTTCAAATAATCTAAGTTCTTGAAACGAGTTTCTCAACAGGTCAAAATTTTCCATTGGCTTGATTTTGGCTTTCTTGTGTGAGTTTTCAAATTGATTGTGGGTTCAAGGGATTCCATTCCCACAAGTTCATATCAGGTAGTACTCATCTACGTGGTGTAACTTGGTGTGGACTTGGTTACTCTATGTTAGTTGTTCAAAACACTCCTAAAGTTTCGTATGGAAGAATAGATAGTAGCTAGCAGTTGCAACGTGTACAACACCAGGGGCATAGGGAGGTAAAATTAAGGCTGAGTCTAAGGCACGAGGGTCTCTTGGAAACGTAGGGGCAAGTTGATACTATGGTGGTTTTGGTGGTCCACTAATTGAACGACGTTGGTGCATGTGGATGATAGTGGGAAGTGGAACACGAGAGGAGGAGTGGGGGGAACTTTGGGCGCTGGATTGAACGACGCATGGTTACCATTGAGAGGGCTAGCTAAAGTTGGGTTGCGACTTGTTGCATCTGTATATGTTTGCAATAGCTTGCAGATCAGATGGTTGTGATTGTGCTTGAGGCAAAGTTTTGATGTGTGAGGAAAGGTTAGTGTTGAGGTGTATGTGGAAATTGGTTTTGGAGCTGAAAAAGGTGTTTGCTGAAAGTGCGCTCAAGTGAAGTTCGCTCGACATCACTCGACATACTACTCGAGCGGAGTTCAAGTTGGAGAGTTCGCTCGAGTCCAACTCGACACCTCGCTTGAGCCAATATTGATTTGGCTCTTTGCTCGAGGCTCGCTCGAGCGAAGAACGTTGATTTTGTCAGACTAGGATTTTCAGCGTTGTTCGCTATAAATATATCATATTATACATGTCTTACATGACCTTAAGCATATTTTGAAAAAAGAACAATTGTCTAGTGAGTACATATTATGTGAGAGAGCAAAAAGCCCTAGAGAGTGTGAGTTGAGTGATTGTAATCTCTTCTGATTAATAAGATTTCTGCAGCTTTGTGGATATAGGCAATTTGCCGAACCACGTATATTATTCGTCGTGTACTTGATTGTGATTGCTTTTATTTTGTTTGCCATCGTTGGTGTGTGTATTCTACACAACATTTCACAACAACTGGTATCAAGAGCCAAGGTCGGATCTGAAGAAGAATGATGGCTGGAGATAAAGTGATTACACCCGAGATCGAGAAGTTCGACGGTATTAATTTTGGGTACTAGAAGATGCAGATCGAAGACTATCTCTATGGGAAGAGGCTCCACCTTCCACTGTTGGGAAAGAAACTGGAAAGCATGGATCATGTTGAGTGGATCCTGTTAGATCGACAGGTTCTAGGGCTTGTTCGGCTGACATTGTCCAGAATAGTGGCACACAATGTAAGTAATGAGAGAACCACGGTGGATCTCATGATGACTTTTTTAGGTATGTATTAAAAGCCGTCTGCGAATAATAAGGTGCACTTGATGAATAAATTGTTCAATCTGAAGATGTAGGAATGTATGTCTGTAGCCCAACACTTGAATGAATTCAATACGATCACAAATCAATTGTTTTCTGTAGAGATTGAGTTTGATGATGAGATCAGAGCGTTGATTCTGTTGGCATCCCTGCCAAGTGGTTGGGAGGTCATGATGATGACTGTGAGTAGTTCAGCTGGCAAGACGAAATTGAATTAGACGACATACGTGACATGATCCTTATTGAAGAGGTACGTAGGAGAGACTCGGGTGAGTCTTCGGGTTCTGGATCGGCCCTGATTGTTGACAATCTTAGCAGAGGATATGATAGGTCAAACTACAAGAGTAGAGGGAAGAGCAAGATGAGATCTAGACAATAGATCACATGCTGGAGTTGTGGCAAGCTGGGTCACATCAAGAGAAACTGCAGGAATCAAGAAAGTGCTGAGGATGATGCTGTGAATGTAGTGGCAGAAGAAATTCATGATGCCTTACTTCTTGTAGTGCACAATCCGATTGATGATTGTGTGTTGGATTCAGGGTCTTCGTTCCATATCACCTCATATCGAGAAATCATGCAAAATTGTGTTGTTGGTGATTTCGGAAAGATGTATGCGGCTGATGGAGAGACAATGGATGTAGAGGGAGTGGATGATGTGCACATCACACTCCCAAATAGGAGCGTGTGGACCTTACAGCAAATCAAACATGTTCCAGATCTAAAGAAAAATCCGATCTCTGTGGGACAACTTGATAACAGTGGTTTTGTAGTAGCGTTCTCTGGAGGAGCTTAAAAGATCACCAAGAGTGCACTGGTTCTAGCACATGGTAAGAGATCTAACTCGTTGTATTTAACGTCAGGGTCTAGTGATGTGCAAAGAAATACAAGAGTGCAAAAATGCAAGCTTGATCACGCGAAACATGTAAGGAAGCGAAAGAGAGTCAGCATTTTTGTTCCTCATGAAAGCCCGAGAAAGTTGGCTAAGGTTGCCAAGATCGGTTCAAGACTAGATACTCCTGGTGCAGTGGGAGTTGTGAGTCGCCCAGTGAATATGTTGACTAAGGCCTATGTACGTATAAGACTGAAGTCGGGCTTGACTTCAGTGCGTCTTCTAGCTTGAAGACGGGAGCTGTGAGCTGCAGAGATGATAGGGATTGGCTGGAAACAGTAGCTGACATGTGGAGACCCAGTCTCCAAGTGGGAGATTGTTAGGGTGTATGTGGAGCTGGTTTTGGAGCTGAAAAATGAGTTTGTTGAAAGTGCGCTCCAGTAAAGTTCAAGTCCAAGAGTTCGCTCGAGTCCTGCTTGACACTACGCTAGAGTGAGACACAAACCCCAGTGTTCACTTGAGTATCACTCGACACCCCGCTCAAGCTAATCTTGATTTGGCTGTTCGCTCAAGGCGTGCTTGACACGCCACTAGAGCGAAGAAAGCTGATTTTACTAGATTAGGATTTTCAGCACTGCTTGTTATAAATATGTCATATTAGACATGTCTTGCACAACCTTAAATATATTTTGAGAGAGAACAATTGTCAAGTGAGTGCATATTGTGTGAGAGAGCAAAAAGTACTAGAGAGTGTGAGTTGAGATTGAGTGATTGTAATCTCTTTTGGTTAATAAGATTTATGCAGCTCTGTGGACGTAAACAATTTATCGAACCACGTATATTGTGCGTCGTGTACTTGATTGTGATTGTTTTTACTTTATTTTCCATTATTGGTGTTTGTATTTTGCACAATATTTCACAACAGTTAGATGGTGATGCATAGAGGAGTTGGTGGGTGCTCGAGGCTGTTTTGCTAGAGGGGAGGCTATGGAGGTTACAACAACAACCCTAGGGAGTACTAGTAGATGAAGGTTCCTCATGTAATGCATGGGGGAGTTTAATACGGGTCTGATGGGAAATGAGCTTGAGCTTTTTAATGGGTTTTGGTCTTAAGCTGGTTCCTACCCATACACGTACATACATAAGTTAGGTCCATTTTTATAGGCTTAGCCCATGGGTGCTAGGGTTTTCTCATTGGGCCTATTTTGTGGACTTTTAAATATCTCTTTGGGCTTGGTAAGTGGGTTTGATTATTTAATGGGTCTAACCGAATTCCAGGACTTCCCTATAAGTAGAGTAACAAATTCTAATTAATCGGATTTAAGTCCAAAGTAAGTCAAGTTGTCCAAAAAATACTTTTGGACTTTTAAATAATTCCTTAAGCCTATTATCTAATAAATGTGGGCTTACTTGCTCAATGAGTATTAAATGGGCTTTAATTGAATTATTGAGTAAAATAAAATTTCATAATCTACCATAATAAATATTGAGCCCGTAACCTATTTAAAATTACATTATAAACCTCAATTGAGCTTTCCAAAAATATTGGTACATTAGAGTCATCCAAAGTCATTTACTAAACCTCAACAAGCCTTAAAACAAATTTTTGGGCCTAATTAGAAATTCATTGCCTTACATGTCAGCATTGGTGTGCGAACTCGCTTCTAAGAAGGCTTTTCCATAAATTATAGTCTCTGAATTTACCCATAATGCTCCATTAAATCTAAATTAGGTTAAATAAAATTATCCTTATTCTGTACCTATTAATATTAGACCGAGTTATTACACAAATGCCATGAAACCTAATTGATGCAAGCTGGATAATTCTCACTCCCCAAACCTGCCACATAAGCATCTAAACTGGAATTAGAAATCCACATTGACATGCCATACCATCAAGAGGAATGACATCTGCAATGATAGATCATTGTATATGTCATGCATTATTTTTGAAAAAGTGAGTAAATATGTGACTCGTATAAAAAAATTAATTTTTTAATGATAGACCTTACACTTTTTCAAAAAAAAAAAAAAAATGCGGCGCTTGCACAACCCGTGATTTTATCTATTGCTATACCATCAAATTGCCACGTTACCATGTCGCCATGTGATTCTAGATTATGCTCCTGTGGCACTAATTCTATCGTGTGTATTTCCTAACTCTACATGAAATTCGAATTTTACTAATTTCATAAGATCTTATGTCACTAATTTAACATTTATGAAAGAGAGAGGGAGAGTTACCTAGAGGAAGAGCTTGATCCAAAGGTTGGGTTTGAATACATTACTTGATAAGTGATTTGTAGGGATGTAATTGATCTAGTTTTAGATAAATTTTGGAACCAAACCGGTATACACCAGTTTTGAAAATTTAAAAACTAATATGGACCGATTCATCACTAAAATTGAAACTTTCAATTTTTTTGGTTTGAGTCCAATTGTTTCAATTTACCGTTTATATGTATGGTACTACATACGTTTAGCATTATAATTTCTTCAATATTAAATTTAATTGTTAGAATTTAATATTTATTATTAACAATTATTAATTCATTAGTCTCTAATTAGACTAGTATAATATAAATAGTGTCGAACTTATTAGTAAGATTAACTTATCAAAAAGAACTTTATATTAAAAATTTAATATTAATGCTTTGAAAAATTAATAATTTAGTATATAATATATGTTATAATATAAAAAATTATGTATAAAATTTTTATATATAACATAAAAAATTAAAAATATATATATTTTGGTTCAGTTCTCATTATCGAACTAGTTTTGATTTTTAAAAATCGATACTAGACTGACTACGAATCGGACTTAGGATTGGTTTGGATAGCGAGATAAGATTTTTTAGATGAGTTGAATAAAATATTGTTAGAATATTATTTTTTTGAGATTTGAAAAAGTTAAATTATTTATTATATTTTATATGAAAATTTGAGAAAATTATAATGATAAGATGAAATAAATTGATAGTATTTCTTCATTCAAATGGAGTCTGAATCTACCTATTCGATTGGTTCCGATCCGGTTCAACTAATTTTCCGATTTTCTTTAGATCCCTAGTGATTTGGGTCCCCAGGCTTATGTGACATAAAGTTTTTGTTTTCCGGGCCGTTTCATATCGAGTCGGGTCTAAATTTCAGTTCCGGTCGGGTCATACGGTTTCTCGGAATCCGAAAAAACAAAGTTCGATTCCAATTCCCTCTCTCACAGTATTTATCTCTGATTAATAATTTTGATTTAGGGTTTTTGAGACTGAGGGGACGCCATTCGAAAATCCTAAACGAAAGGGGAAAAAAAATGGGAAGGGAGAGAGAGAGGGAGGTGCAGCAGTACACGGTGGAGCAGCTGGTGGCTGTGAACCCGTACAATCCCGACATCCTTCCCGATCTCGAGAACTACGTTAACGACCAGGTTTCCTCTTTAACTCTCTTTCACTTCATTCTTCTTTTTAGAACAATTAATAAAAACGAATTAAAGCATTTCAATCTCATCGTTATGAATCAAAGAATGATGGTATTTATCATGTAATCTTGTTTTCTTTAAAAAAATAAATTCCAGGTATCGTCGAAAACGTACAGCCTTGCAGCAAATCTCTGCCTTCTTCGCCTTTATCAGGTTAGGAGAAGTGCTATTAATGCATGCATACATACATATATGATTGGTTTTGTTATGCTTCAAAAAAGAAAAAAGCTTTGCGTTTTGTGCAGTTTGAGCCAGAGCGTATGAGTACCCAAATTGTGTCCCGCATCTTGGTTAAGGCACTCATGGCAATGCCTGCTCCAGATTTTAGCTTGTGTCTCTTTTTGATTCCAGAACGAGTGGTAACTCTCTTTCTCTCTCTCTCTCTCTCTCTCCATTTCAAATATTTTCTATTCATTATTATGCTTTCCGCCATCAGTAGCACTTACTCAATATGGCACTAAAAAATTCACGCTTATATTAGGCGTGTTTGATCATCTGCTATAACTTTCTGGTGTTCAGAGTTAGATTAAACTAGAGATTATGTATATATTAGGTGATATGGGTTTTCTGATATTCTAACTGAATACTTCTTAATTTCTTTTTTGATAAGTACTTCTTTAGTTCTTCTGTTTTCGTAAGCCTCTCAATGGAAGCATAAAAAATATGTTATTTGATTTAAATTTTCTTTCGCTAGATTTGAGTTTTAACAATTAGATTCCTCATAGCCGTTGTTGGTAAAAGTTTTCCTTCTTTCATTTGATTGAGTCAGCAAATGGAGGAGCAGTTCAAGACCCTTATTGTTCTCTCACACTACTTGGAGGTATGTATTTTTGGTTTGTGTTTCTTGACTCATCTGTGCCATTCATATTATAAGAACTCACCTGCTTTGTTTGCAGACAGGAAGATTCCGTCAGTTCTGGGATGAAGCAGCTAAGAATCGTCACATAGTTGAAGTTGTGCCAGGTAGTAATGATTTTTGATGCAGTGAATTGTCGGTGTATGTTCGTGGTATATACTATTTGGATTTTCTATCCAGTTGAAGCTATATGATTGTTCCATTTATCAAGGATGGTGTCTTTGGTAGAATAATCACTTTCTACCTTTAGATTATAGAATAATGAAGACGATATGGGGCCATGTTTACTCTAATACAAGAATGTGATTCCTGATATTACACTGTTCATATGGTTACAGATTTGGATAATCTGATGGTATGCCTCTTTATAATATTTAATTGCAATGCATTGTTGCCATTTTTATGAAGTTCTAAAACCTTTGTGAGGATTTCTGGCTGTTCGTTGATTATGTTAGTCCAATTGATGGTATCAGAATCGTATGATGCGATCATTAACATATAAACTGATGCTGTGGTTAGTGTTGTCACCTTTTGGCTAGACATACCATTGTTGATTAAAGCTTGTGTTAGCAAAGTTTAAGCTCCTGTTTGTGTTGCTCAAATGGCTCATGGCTCATTATTCCGACTTTCTGCTGCTCAATTTAAATTGCTGTCGTCTCATGTTCTTATGTTTATGTTGCTGTCTTCTATCCGTTCATCTATTGTTTTCTGCTTGTATGATTATTAATGCTCACAGGAAAACAAAATGCAGGTTTTGAGCAAGAAATCCAAGCCTATGCAATTCATGTCCTTTCCGTGACTTATCAGAAGGTTCCCAGAGCTGTGCTTGCTGAGGTAGGCCCTTGATATTGTTTCCTTACTGTGCTATGTCATTTCTATTTCTAGGACATGGTCTGATGGCCAGCTCCTACCTGGATGGTATAGTGCTTGTGTTGTTGAGGAATCAATGCCTGGATGTGAATCAAATATATTTCAGCATGATAACAGAAAAGGAATATCTAAAGGCTATGTGCGGTAGGATGTGTAATTTGAGGACACTAATTTCTGATGATTTTCCAAATTGTGGTTGCGGGGTTTTCATTGCATTTTACTTTTGTTATTCTATTGCCTAATGACCCATTCATATAAGGCTTGAGTCGGAAGACCAGGGGTGAAATTGCATTTTACTTTCCAGATTGTGGTCGTGGGGTTTTCGGATGGCACCGCTGTTAGGGGGTATTATCTGTGCTGAACAGGCGGCCTTTCTCCGTGGACGTAGTATTTTTGATAATATTGCGCTCGCACAAGATCTCGTACATGGCATGAATCGGAAGACTAGGGGGGAAGATGTCATGATTAAAATCGATATGGCCAAAGCTTATGACCAGGTGAATTGGCATTTTTTGATGGAAGTGTTGAAGAGGTTGGGCTTTTCGGACAAGTGGAGAGCCCTCATCTTTAATTGCATCTCCTCACCAGTGTACTCTGTGATGCTAAAGGGTAGTTCTAATGGATTCTTTAAGCCGTCTCATGGTCTTAGGCAAGATGATCCTTTGTCCCTGTATCTTTTTATTTTATCGGAAGAACTACTCTCTCTCACGCATGCTTCATCAAGAATTCCAATTGGGGAAAATAAAGCCTTTTAACCCAAGTAACCTCATTCAACTACTCCACAAATTTGAAAGCATTCCTGGCCAACTTGTAAGTCCAACTAAATCCTCAATTTTTTCCCCTATAATTACACTCATTCCAGGAAACTAGAAATGATGCACTTAACTAGCTTTGAGGAGAGGATGTGGCCTTGCAATTATCTGGGAGTTCCTCTAGGGTGGCTCACCACACGTTTGTTTGACCCCTTGATTACCAAGCTTCAAAAGAAACTAGCCGGTTGGAAGAGCAAGCTTATCATTCGGGGGAAAAATAACTCTTATAAAGCATGTTTTGAATAACATGCCTATCCATATGCTTTCGGTGATGAACTTTCCAAAAGGAGTCCTCACAGCCATTAAGTTGATCTTCTTAAATTTCCTTTGGGGATCCGGAATGGAAACAAAAAATGGAAATGGGTGTCTTGGCGCAAGATTTGTTTGCCAGTGGAAGAGGGCGGCTTGGGCATTCGCGATCTCTTGGAAGTGCAAACTTCTCTCCTAATGAAGTTTGCATGGAAACTTCTCACTAGCAGCTCTCTTTGGTCATAATTTTTCAATGCAAAATATGTTGGCAACTCGCATTTTTCTATGCTTCTAAATGACATGGGGCTCTCGTTTTTGGAAAGGTATCATGCGAGTTATGCCACATGTGCTAGGGAACACGAGATACCTGGCTCACAAAGGGGAGATAAATTTCTGGTTTGATAACTGGTTGGGGGATGGAGCCATTGTGGACACAAAACAGTGGTGGGTGATTCGGGCCTTCAGGTTCGCTCCCTGCTGAACTCATCAGGCTGGGATTTCTAGAGCTTACGGGCGCTGGTAGATGATGGTATGGTGGAGAAGATGTCTTTCTCATATTTGGATGTGTGAAGGCAAGGATATCCATGTATGGAAGCCCAATGCAGAGGGTTTATTTAGCACCAAGTCGGCTTGGCAGCTGATTCGAAAGTATGGTAACCCCTGTCAGTGGAGGAAATGGCTTTGGCAACCTCCTGTGCCAAATAAGATGTCTTTTGTATGTTGGAGGGCTAGGAAGAATGCTCTTCCTCTCGATGAGTCGATAAAACAGCTTGGCATCCCCGTAGTGTCCAAATGTAATTGTTGTGAAGCCCCTCAAATGGAGACACTGGACCATGTGTTGTGTGATGGGGAGGGGGTGAGGAAGGTATGAAATTTTTTTGTTGCTTCTTTTGGCATTCAACTACCTCAGATATGTTGTTAGTAGGGAGTTCTAAACGTGTGGTGGCGACAGGCCTCCTCCTCTCAAGTAGGCCTATTACGCGGCATCACTCCCATCCTTATTACTTGGGCTCTTTGGTGAGCACGTTGCGTAGCACGTATGGATGGTGTTCATGATTGGAGGGCTATCATCCGCATTGTTAAAAGCCACCTCATGGAAGTCTCAGGTACCCTTTGGTCTTTCAAGAAGCTGGGCTCGAGAGATTAATCAGTTTTGCAGGAGCTTAATTGCCCTATCGCTCCAGTCTCATCTAAACCATCGCAACCTATAGTGTGGTCTCGACTTGGGCGTGGGATGGTAAAATTAAATGTGGATGGAGGGTCTAATGGCAATCCAAGGTCTTCGGGCCTCGGGAGGGGTATCATCCGGAATGACTAAGGACATGTTGTGGCTGGTTTTGCGCACTATTATGGGATTGCTACTAACACCTTTGCCGAATGTTGGGCCCTTTCTACTAACTCCTTGATGGCCTCAAGTTGTGCCACCAGCTCGAGTTGAGAGACTTCCTAGTTGAGTCTAATTCTAGTGTAGTGGTGAATTGGCTTCTTTCGGAAGTGTGCAAGAACTGGTACGCATGGGACTTTTGGGATGAAGCACAAGCCCTCACTTGATCACTTAATGCACATGTTCACCATGTTTTCAGAGAAGCAAATATGGTGGCTGACTATTTGGCTAAAGAGGGGGGCCAAAGGACGTGCTATGGATTTTCAAGGTAATGGATTTGGACAGAGCAGCCTTCGTGGTCTTTCATGTACGGATAGATGGGGACTTCATTACTTACGCCGATAGTGCTCCCGATTTTTTTTTTTTTTTGTTAGCTTGATAGTGTACCTGAATTCTTTTGGAGTCTTTTCCTTTTGTGTGGGCCTTTAGCTTTGTAATCACGGCTTTCCCCCCGCCTTTAAGTGAGGTTTTTCTAATATAAGTCGAAGGTTCAAACCTCTTTTACAATATATATATATATTTATATATATATATATATATATATAAGGCTTGAATCTAACAATGTAACTAAGGGTGCAAATCGGTCAATCCGGTCTGGCGATGGACCGAATATTTTCGGTCCATTTTCCCGGACCGGACCGGACCGAACACCCATAGGGATCGGACCAAACTGGTAGCTATCGGTCCGTTCGGTTCGGCCTAATTATTTTTTTATTTTTTTATTTTTTAAATCAATTAATAAAAAATTATTTAAAATACTAATTTAAAATTAAGTGACTTATTAATGTAGATTATGTAATTAACTCAATAAAAAAATATTTTATATGGTTAATGAAAATAAATTAGATGAAAATTACATTATTAATTTATATAATTACTATAATTAGCTAATTGATATTATATATTAGTTAATTGATAGAATATTAACAATTGTTAATAACATATTTAAAATTTTAAATTGTTAATAGTGATAGGTTAGATGAAAATTACATAATAAATTGTACAATTATTATATAAATAATATATATAAAATATATTTTTTATTTTTATTTTTCATTCGGTCCGGTCCGGTCCGGTCTAGGGTGGAAAAACCCTTGACTTGGGACTAGACCGAAACTTTTCGGTCTTCTAAAATATGGACCCAATCTTGGTCCGGTCCGGACCGACCGTTTATCACCCCTAAATGTAACCCTGACAATGATGTTTTATTTAATCCTTGAATTTGATATTTGTTCTTTCTTTTATTTAGTCTTTCTTTTCCGTGGGGATTATTAGGTGTGTCTTCCTTTGTTGCTTTATATATTTATCTTTCTATGTAAAACTTGTTATCCTGGTCGATCTTGCAGGCTATCAACATTGAAGGTCTGTCCTTGGACAAATTCCTTGAGCACTACGTTGCAAATTCTGGCTGGATTCTTGAGAAAAGTCATGGCAGGGGCCAACTCATTGTCCTACCTCGCAATGAATTCAACCATCCTGAGCTAAAGAAAAACACAGAAGATAGTGTTCCACTCGAGCACATAACCCGAATCTTTCCCATTCTTGGTTGACGTTTCTGCCGGAGAGTAGGAATCTTCGGTTTTCTCAGAAGAAGCTTGAGACTAGTAGTTCTGGTGCCTCCTTGTTATTCCGAGATGCTCGTCTTTGAAGGGATTACTGTTGTTCCGTTTTCTTGTTTTTGGGTTTCCGTTTTCTTCCAAAACAGTTTATGCGTTGAATATTGAGAAGAGGTCTGGTTGTCAAATCGATTTTTCCTTTCCTTAATTTCTCTCCAACCTATCTCGGGTTTGGCATTATGATTGCCCATATTCACTTGCAATCAGCACATATTTCTCATGAGATCAAATGGGTTTAATTGAGTAATTGGTAGTTTTCATTAAATTTAATCTTCAGAAGAATTAAAAAATTAAACAACAAAAGGCCTGGGATTGCATAAATTCCGAAGATTAATGATATTATTATTTAATACCCTGCATCTTATGAAAAGAAAAAAAAAAAAAAAACCGAAACTGTCATAAGGTGTGGATGTGAATGGTGATTGATATATAGCATTCCCATTATAAAATTATTTTATAATTCATTTTACAACAAAAAATGGGATGATATTAATTCATCAAAATAATACTTCTTTTTATCTGAATTTCAATCCTCCATGCAATGTAGTCAGAAAATAGCATAAAAAACTAGTACGTGCCTCGATAGTGCAATTTATTTTCAAAAGATTCTCATTGCTCCCTAAAGTCGATGGGCACCAATATCATGAATGTCTTTATCCCAACAAACCTTTCTAAACATGCTAAACACTTTATATACACGAGCATTCTTTCTGTCTCTGAATGTTAGGATTTTTCCTCTCACTTTTTAACATTGGATGGAGCAAAAACTTACAAAAGCGTAAGCTTAAAAGAAGTGTCCATTTCAATCAATGAACAGACGTCCTTCGTAGATACCTACCCATAAGAAAAGATCCATGTAAACAGACCGTTGGGGAGGGCTAGATCTTCAGGCTCTACAATTACACATATCAAAAGAGGGAGGGAGGGAGTTCTACAGTACCTGGATCTCAGAATGCTTGACCACAAATAAACATGAAGCAATATAAAGAATCAATGACCTGCAATTCTGAAACTGGAGCTCGGTCAAGTAGAATGATGATATTTACAAAAGCGGCATCCCTACACGAGTCCGCGAATACTAGGATTAAGAAGGAAGAAGATGAGCTCCAAAAAGAATTTTTAATCGTTGCCTATTTACTCTTGTACTTTGGTATTGGGTTCTGATCGTGGTTTCTCGGATGGAACTTAATGCTGCAAGTCATAGATGAGGAGGGCCCAGAGGATTGCTTCGTGGGAAAACATCTTACAGAAAAATTGCCGGATTCTCCGCTTCTGATCTCTCTTGTTCCTGCTACCCTTGCTATACTCAATATGGTCTCTTCTCCATGGATCAGTTACAGCACCCTGAGAAACGAGAGTGAGAATATATCGAATTAGGGTGGAAAAAGTTAGCCTAACTTTAATGGCAGAGTGTCTCTCCATGGTTCACCCAGTGCACAAAGCCATCTGAAAAATCCTCAAGAACATCGGAATTCTGTGCAATACCATAAGATAGCTCTGTTCCGGTCTGCTCCCTCCCCTACATGACATGACAGGAAAAGACAAAACATCAGCGCATATCAACAGAACCTTCAGTAAGCTTTCTCCAACTTCTGAAGCTAATAATGTATTCCAATGGACCAACCAGCAATTGAAGCTCAAATCAAGAGAACTAAGAGCACAATCCACTAGAGAACCAGTATGACCAAAAATCAGTTCAGTATGCATCAAACATCATTATTGTGCAAACTCTACACGTGAACGTCAAGTGCACAAAAGTATACAGCTAAAACAACTATTCCAAATATAATTCCTTGATCACTATATATTTGATTGAAATAAAGATGATAGTCAAAGATATTACTGGAAACAAGATATCTTGTATCTACGAGTGCTTCAAGTTTGATCTACAAGAAATTAGTGCAGGCCAATTCCTAAACAGTTGCAACTTTTACCTAGATACTGTTGATCAATAACATTCTTACATAAGCTCCCAATGTCCAAAGGCGGGTACTTACTTTCATGCTGGATCCATATTCACTTGTGGAGGGGGTAGTTTCTCCCATCACTCCATTGACAACATTTTCTGACGAAAACCCAGCAACTGAAGAGTTTGTGAGCAATGATGACCTGTGGACACATTTGATGGAGGGAAATTAGCTTCCTCAGTTATAGTAAAAGATTAGATAACATCCTAGCCACAGTAACTAGGGGAACCAAACCAGTAAAAAGAAACAAACAACTCATTAATCCACCTAGCCAAAAAACAGCCATTAGCCAGCATCAAACCTTCCAATGTAGGATATGGGGAAGGGTGATCTGGATATAGTTCTAACTTTAAGCCCTTTTCTATGAAGTGGCCGCTCTAAACAATCAAACCAGTGCGTGTACTTTACCCATCAATATTTTAACCAATGTACCGAAGAAATTCCCGATCATTGCATTAACCTTCTTGTGCTTAGGTGGCTCTTTTTTATGTTTGGGCTTTCTGAATATTTTATTAACAAGGTTATCACTTTCTTAGAGCTAATTAAAAAATTACCTCTCAAATTGCTCTTCCTCGCATGAATTCCCAGAGGAAGATAACCAGTCAAGGTCAAGAAAATTTGAGCAGTTGGACATATCTCCATGTTCTGAGAAGTAAATATGATTGGTTTCAAGGCATCGATCTCTTTGCATATCTCCAAAAAGCTGCCTGCGAGGTATTGATGGGGTATACCTACATGAAAACATCCACACCACAGGAAACAAGCCAAATAAGGTAAGGAATCATTAAGTAACATGAGTTTATGAATCCCAAAAGAAAACTGTGCTGCATATAGTCTGTTTGCAACGATTGTGTTCACAAATATGAACATAAGAAAGGTAGTATCACTCAATTAATTGCTAAATACACAAAGTAAGATGGCATAAACTAACTAAATACATACATGTTCAAAGAGATACAGTGAAAGTGTCAATACATGCTGACACATAAGACAACGTTGTTGATACAAATCCAAATACGCATTTTTTACTCGAACATGTTTAATTCGCAAGCAGATAAACTCCCTCCCGAATCAGAACACGAGGACCTGATCATAATCAGACACACCAGCAGGTATTTCAGGCAGCTTAGACACTTATTTGATGCCCATCAAGCCAGAAAATCCAGTCCAGCCCAAACACCTATGCACTTTTTTCTTTTAACATAATTTTTGGAGAACCATTCGAGGATTATAGGCTTCTCTTTTATCCTAAAATTACTCCAGTAAGCACCTTCCATCCATTCTCTTCAAGTGTTAGTAGCATCATCTCATATGTGTGCATATCTGGGTGGGCCGGGATATTTCTCATTGGCTCTCTAAGATTACTCTTGGAGTCTTGAAATTTGTCTCCAAAGCACTGATCCTTGCAACAAAGCCATAAGAAAGCCAAAAATAGATTGCCTTTGAGCTTAGGTTGGAGGTTGGGCTTGACTTCAACAATATCCAGACTGGCCCACCCAATGATTAGGTCCATTATCACTTGTTCCAGTTAGAATATGAATGGCCCATTTAATGCTTTTCTATTTCTTTGGCCTATAGATTTCTTCCAAAACATCCACTAGTTTTGAGATCATAATCCCTATAGATTCTGGAGGTGGTGGATTGTGAACCTAAAACCTGAAAATATATCTTCCATACTTCAATCAGCAAAAGCTGATGCTACAAGCCCCAGTTCACAAAAGTAACTGCTGTTTTTTTTAATGTTAACGAGAATTTTATTGGAGTTGTCCCATATGCCGGAATGTATACAAAAGAGACCTAAGGAAGATGATAAATGGGTACACAAAAATCATGGACACTTAGTCAATTAAACTCTATTGCAAATGCCCAAAGTAACAAAGTGTTGAAGAAGAATTTAAGTTCATCCAATGTCCGCTTATGATCTTTGAAACTTCTATCATTCCTTTACCTTCATATGCACCACCACAATCATTGAGAAATCATCTTCCCTATTGCTGCAATTTGTGTGCTGCCATATAAACCCCCCAATTTCTGGAAAGTCTATCACCCATATAAGCATAATTTGTGTGCTGACCCGACTCTATCCAAAGAACTCATTCTATAGTGCCCTGGTGGCTACCAAGCAGTGTAGTTGCAGATGATCTACCGTTTCCCCATTCTTTTTACAAAGAGTACTACTACATCTACAAAGGAATTACACAAGAATAATCCCACAAACTGATGTGGCTTCATCTGATTTGTTAAATCTACTTTACAATAACAATAACTTTATAATCTGACGAACAACATCAAACCACATCAGTTTGTGAGATTACTTTTGTGTAATTCTTTTGTGGCTAGAGTATTTTCCTTTTACAAATACAGCAATGATCCACCACAATGATTTGATGTTTCCTTGGGTTATCTACAGTAAGGATCTTTCCTAAGCTGTACAGACAAAAACAAAAACTGCTTTTGGAGGGGCTTTGGTCCTCCAAATTTTCTCCCAAGGAAATGGATTACTGTCTCGAATAATGAGGACCCATAATATGAATGAGCACTTCCCTTTCTCAGATGGGCAACAAAAGGCCTTGTCTACGTCTCCAACTCTCGGTCTAGTGGAGTACAAAAAAATCAGTGAAGGCATTAGCTGCTCTGGAAAAATTGACAATTCTACTAAGGGGAGCTATTGGAAAATTCCAGAAAATTGGCTATTGAGGCTTTCTGCACCCACACAATCTCATACGCTTCTAAAAAAGCTTCCTTGAGGACCCTATCTTGACACCATAAATCATGTCAAAACTTAATTCTGTACCCCATCACCCACCTCACATCCCCTATATCTAGAAAAGGCCCTCCATCCTCTTCTTATATGTTTCTACAATCCCACCCCATGTGGGTCCATTGACCTCATTTGAGCACAGACTACCCCAAGCCGTTCCAAACTTTTAGTCTATATCCACCTTCACTGAGCGTCCTTTTCTTGATGATATCTCCGCACCCATTTCCCAGTCCGGTTGAACATTAACAAATTTCGAACCCCAAACCCTCCACCAAATATCAGAGTGCATACCTTTGCCCAACTCACTAAATGAAAACTTATAACTCTTCACTTATCCCACTGTATAAAAAGTTATGTTGTAACTTCTCTACATGGTTTGAAACCAAAATAACCCAATAGTCCTGGAGAACAGAGGGCCTATTTGACTTTGCATTTGGGAGACAAAACGCATTATTAACACTTTAAAAAAGCTCTTTTCAAGCAAAAAAAGTCTGTTTGGTTAAAAAATTCTAAAGTTTCGTAGTATGTTTCAAAATATTTTTTTTAATAAGTAAAGCATATTTCAAAATATAAGAAGAAAGGATTGTAATATATTTCAAAATTCCCATTTGTTAGTTTGTATGATTTCTTCCATCAACCAATTCATTTGGAAAGCTTAAACTGCCACAAGTTTGTTGTAACACACTGTTGTTGTGCAATACAAGGAACATGATGTACCCAGACTCCTTCATTGCATTGGGACAAAAGAAACTAAAATGACTGCTGCAGTAACTTTAAGGACAGCATTTTTTTTTTTTTTTGGGGGGGGCTGCTAGGCGAGATTTTTTTAAAGCTCAAAATTCACATCAACTGAAGAGAAATGTGCAGCTGACCAGGGATGGGACTAGATTTTATCGAATCTAAAAATGTACTGAAAAACAAGATGCCTCTAAACAAATTGAGAAAGGACTTGGCGAGAGTCCAATAAAGACAAAGTGATGTAAGCAAACCTCGAAAAAGCTATATCACTTTCACAAGTTGATATTTCTGGTGATGATTCAGATAGAAAGTTGCTTGATCCTTGTGATTGCTCAGGCAAAACTGAGTTAGAAGCATGCTTCACATTCTTGGCTGACATGGGAGAGCTGCTTTCACCATGTATGTTCCCATCTGATAAGGATCGTTTGAAAATCGACCTAGAGAATGAAAACATAGCAACCATAAACTACACTGCAGCAGCAAATTTTTGTAGAACATATATTGGTTAAAGCCGGCATAATTATTCGCAATTCAGCAATCCATGCAGTATGCATAACCATGAAAAAACCTAGCAATCTAGAAAATCCTTCTTGTTTTGGTTGGAGTGGACAAATTCAGGCAAAAAATTGAAAGAGCACAATCGTTATATTGTGCTAGTCAAATTTCTCCAAAAATCAAGATATGGAACTTATATACAATTTTCTAATTTTCTGCAAATAGTCAACTGCACTATTGCCACCAGTGTATGTTGTGGGATCTTACTTGTAAAAGTAAAACTGTTTGCAAAAAAAAAATAAAAAAATAAAAAAAAGAAGAAAATAGACAGAAAAAGTACATAGGTAGTAAGCAAAACGGCTCCCACCCAGAAGGTACCTCGTAGCCCATCCATGGTATGGTGTCACAACTGGTTTAATTAATGTCTCAGCCCTAACTTTAGCAGCATCTAATACTATCAAAACAATAAACAATTGCTGCAAAGTAAATCCTACATGCCATTAATTAAAATTCTGATCTTGCACATGATTCATGATAAATATCTTGGCATTAAACCAATAACTTCTGACACCAAATCTCACATGCATATATACTAGCGCATGAACTATGGATACCTTGAAGGCAAAGAGAGAGAAAAAAAAAAAAAAAAAGAAGGTGATCTTGCACATGATTCATGATAAATATCTTGGCATTAAACCAATAACTTCTGACACCAAATCTCACATGCATATATACTAGCGCATGAACTATGGATACCTTGAAGGCAAAGAGAGAGAAAAAAAAAAAAAAAAAAAAAGAAGGTAAAAAACTAGAAACTAAGCCAGATTAACATTTAAATGCATACATCTATTTTTGCCTAAGCCTATATCTTTTTGCCACCGTGTGTGATCAACTAAAGGAGTTCAAGGCTTCATTTAGCTAGCTAGTTACCTTCCATCTTCATCCACATATGTATGCCCATTCCTATCCGCATCATGGTGCTGGTCTGAATCCAGTTCCCAAAGTGCAGGTTTGTCCTGTTGCGGCTGAAAGTGACCCAAGAATCTGCACAAATAATTTGAAAAAAGAATGAATGTAAAACAGAATGCAAAAACTTATTTGAAGTAAAAGCATAAGGAATAAGCTGTGTTAACATTTTATTCTTTCAAAAGTGGTAGCAGTTTTATCAAAAACAAGGAGTAAACCAACCCCAATGTCAACCCCACCCCAGCTGTTTCCTGAAATGACACCAATTACATGGAATCAAACACTAGCCCTTCTAATAAAGGAGGAGATATGCACTTGGAGACAAAGAGCGGAAGATAATAAAATTGCAGCAAGACCACACTCTAAACTTTATCTCATCACCACTAAATCTTTACTTAGAATAGGCCAGAGGATAAATTATTTGAGCCAAGACAGTGCCGGAACACTGAAAACAGATGCTCCAACTAAAGAATCAAGCTAACATGTATTTCCAACTTGTAGAATAGAGCACGACTGGCAGACACTCTAGAATCAGCACAAACCTTGCATTTCTCCTAAAAAGTAATACAAGGTTTCAAATGCAAGACTTACAAATTAATTGCATCTTGTTTCTCCGCATCCATATAGGCATTGCTGTAATATCGTTGAAGAGTTCTGAAGAATTCTTGAGACTGCGTTGCTGCTTTCCACTGACCCCTTCTCTCGGAGAATATCTATGGCATCAGAAGTTGAAGAAGTTAACAAATGAAGCAGGATAGTATCAATTTAGATGATTACTTAGGCAACATAGTGGGAGAGGGGAAGAAGCTTCATATTCTATTCAGCAATGGAAGTCATATACTCTGCCTAACACCCATAGGAGTTGTCAATGGGTGGATCAACAACCAGGCACCTAATTAGCAACCATATCAAATAACACTGCATAGTTCACCACCAAACCCCCAAAAGCTAATTTTTTTTTTATCGGTAAACAAATTTTTATTGATCAAAAGGGAGACAAAAAGAGCCCAAGTATACAGGACATATACACGAGCACATCTATTTTAAGTGTGCACCCAAAAGCTAATGCTTCAGTCTAAATTTTAAACTTACAAGGAGCATAGCTATTAGTGTTATAAGTGTGCACCCATCATGGTATCATACTCTAGTTATTCTTTGGTGTTGAAGTCTCAAACCTCCCTTCCAGTAACTTCTTCAGTTTTACACATTCAGCACTACATTTAGTTTAAATTTTAATAGGCGGGCAAGCAAAATGTTTTAATATTAACCAAAGGCACTAAAGGCAATTGTTGACCATTACATAGAGCTGGTCTCACCAACTAGGGCAACAGTTCCTCCATTGAACCCAAGGATAGCTAGAACACCACAAGTTAGAAAGTTCAGAAAATAGAGTCCCCCCTTGTTTCTCCAAATGCTTTTCTAAGGGAAATAATGGGCAACACTTTGGGAAGAGCACTTCATAGAAAGACTTGACCCCAAATGTTCGTAAAGGGAATCCAACAGGTTTTGTCAGCCCCACCACTCCACGTGAAGTACAAACAATTAAAGAAGAATGAGGTTAACTCCACCTCCCAATCTTGTGCTGGTCTAATAACAACCTTCCATAGGGTCGCACTATCAGAGATATGCAAATGTTCTGCAACCAATGCATTCTTACATTGGGATATGCTAAAAAATGTTGAGAGAAACTGTCTTCAAAGCCTAATCCCTACACCATGTGCTTAGTTCCATCAACCAGCTTGAATCTAACACAACATAGTAAATCCCCAAACCCCCTCGTTATATTTTCCACACCTCAAGCATGTTTAGAAACTAATAACTGATGCAAAACAAGATCCGGAAGTGAGACCACCTTTAACTCCATTGCATTTTGAGTATAGAATGTTGGTCACTTGTACTCGGTTTGTTTTGGGTATCCCCCGGTTGACGGCTGGCATGTTGGCTAATTTAACAGAGCAATTTAGTAGGCATAGAAGTGAGATTTGGAAGGCTATTCCTTAGATTTGGAGAGGATGCTAGGGATTTGAGGGTCCTTTGCTTGGATGGATTCTTCTTGCTGCTTTTCCTTATCTTCTCTACCAGTTATGCTCTGGTAATCTCTTGGATGCTTCCTATGTACCAGGGTTACACCCGTCTCTCACACTTTTTAATTCAACTTAATTCAATTATCAAATGATCAAGTGTGGGAAAGTAACAAATCATAGAAATACAATCTGAGTAGCAGGGAGAGAGCACCTCCTAGTGACTAAGTGGCAGTGACAGTGGAGGTATGTCTCTCATCCCATAGTGAAGCTGCCAAATGTATATTATTTGAAAAGAAACACAACCTTATATTATTTTATATCGAAAATATACCAGTTATCAACTGGGCCAGATTAACGTTAAGAAAAACTGGATTTGCCAGTTGAGAATTAGGCATGTTCAGCTTCTTCAATGGAAAAATATGGCTTCCCTTTAAAAAGTTGTAGTCAAATCAAAATAAAATCCATATAAAAAGACAGATCCTACCCCCCGCACGGGGGAAACCATTTTAGAATCCACATTGTCACCAAGTAATTCTATTAGATTGGTTTTGGAATAGCCAAAGAAAGGAAGAAATTATACAAAATTTCATCGCATCACACTTAAGATGCAACACCACTACGTCCCCACATTGGGCAGGAGATCTATGATAGAGGTGAATGAAGAAGATAACAGTGCATTGAGATATTTAAATGAAGAAGATAACAATATGCTATCCCATTAAAGGAGGCTTAGGTATTCAGAACTTGAAATCTTTCAAAAAAGCGTTGTTTGGCAAATGGTCATGGAGATGTCACTATGAACAGGAAGGCCTTGTGGAGAACCGTCATTGAATTGAAACATGGAGAACCATGGGGAGGATGGTGTTCTAATGAGGTGAGTGGGCCTTATGGAGTGGGGTTGTGGAAGCATATAAGAAGAGGTTGGAATACACATGCAAGAGATATCCGTTTACTATGGGTATTGAATCCAAGGTCAAGTTTTGGCATGATGTATGGTGCAGCGATAGGGCACTCAAGGAAACTTATCCACAAGTCTAAGGTCTAGCAAGAATGAAGGAAGCCTCGATTGCAGACCTAATAATCATCTCCAATGGTATTCCCCGATGGAACGTTAGATTCCTTAGAGAAGCACAAAATTGGGAAATTAATGTTTTTTGGCATTCTTTGAAATTGTGTATTCCACCCATTTGTCGAGGGGGAGTGGAAGACAAGATTTTTTGGTGCCCCTCTAAGAAAGGGATATACACAGTCCGCTCTTTCTACCAAACCATGACCACGCGCAACACAAATCCATTCCCATGGAAAAGCATTTGGAAGACAGGCACCTCTAAAGGCAGCATTTTTTGTATGGAAACTTCTTTGGAAAAGATCCTCACTCTTGAGGAAACGTCAAATCATAGTCATGGACTGTTGTAGTATGTGCAAAAAGAGCGGAGAGTCTGCTGACCATCTGCTATTTCATTGTGAGATTGCCAAGACTCTGTGGAATGATGTCTTTGCTTGGTTGCGATTGGCTTGGGTGATGTCAAGTAAGCGATATCCTCACTTCTTGGAGACACATTCAGGCAACTCTCAAATTGCATCAACATGGAAGATGGTCCCAATATGCCTATGGTGGTGCATTTGGAGGGAGAGGAATGAAAGAATCTTTGAAGATCAAGAGCGTCAATGAATGAGCTTAGAAACTTATTTTTTAATACTTTACTCAATTGGTTGACTGTAATAGATTTTCTTCGCATGACTTTTCATGAATTCCTTGTATCATTAAACTAGCACGCCTAGGCGTTGCTCTTTTATGTCCCGTATATTTGGGCTCTTGTATACTCTTTTGATCAATAAAAATTTGTTTACCGATAAATAAAAAATGCATTGAGTGCCAAATCTCACATCGGTTCCTTACAAGGTAGAACTAAGATTTATAATGATTCCAAATAGTTCAAATTGTAATATTGACTAATTCTTTTTAAGTACAAGCCCAAATGTGGCTTGGGCTTTCCTTGGGTCAATATATTGAATTTTGGAATTCGTGCACTAAGAAGAAGCATGAAAAGTGAGAATTACCTTGTTATGAGCAGCTGAGCCACCATATTGGTGAGCAAGTGTGTCACCCATTCTCTCATAAAACCCCATAAAATCATCAGCTAAAGGAGCATCAAGATCTATCTTTGGGTTGTCTGCGACTCCCAGAACATGAAGTTGTTGTCCAAGAGCTGCTAATCCATAAGCATATTGAGCAACATTAGTGCGATCCAGGCAATCTATACAATTGGTCCTGAGAACCCCTTTCTGAAACATGGGTGGCTTGACAGGGTGATTCCCATTAGCAACATTACTAGCACCATTATTACAACCACCAAGTTTCCTTTCTAAGTAATCATCATCCTCATTATCACAGTTGCAGTGCCTCTGAGGAGAAACGTTATCATTGTCCAAATTCCTGAATCAAGTTTCAAAATCAAGCCATGGCATCAGATACCCCCAGTATTAGTAGAAAACATGCAGACTAGTTAGTCTTAAATATATAACTTCATCAGGCTGATCAGATGACCATTGGAACAAAACCTCTTAGCACTCACTCAAGTTTTTAAGTATGTATCAAGAATCATGATGATCAAAATGACATAAATGATTCAGGGGAAGATATTACAATGAGATAGCAAAAAACTAACCCAGACAAAAGCCATCTCACACACCCTTCATGCCTAAAGGCTGGTGTTACTTGGCAATAAAAGAATCCCGTTAGTGTCAATGCATATGCAGCCACTTTGCCCAGAAGGAGTAATGCATTTGTAGCTTTGCTGGAATTTGGTTAGGGAGAAAATAAGCATTTGCAGGAAAAATCAAACTACCAATAAAATAAATAGCATTGTTTGAAAGAAGAAAGAACCAAGAACTGAGCACGTTAGACTTATACCTCCGAGAATGTTTATGTAGATCCCAGTGAAGAAACCTGAGACGGTTCTCCTCTGGCAAACTTTTATTAATGAAATCAATTGCATTAGCAAACTCTGCACGGAGGATGGACTCTCGGGGCTTCTTCTCATGTGACTATTTATTGCCAAAATTCAAATAGATACCATGAGGGATGTCAAAATAAATTAAAAAAGCATATCAATTACAGACAATCAAATGTATTTAATATTTGAACCATAAGTAACTTAAAATATATTCTCACCTTAATCAAATTCAAAATTATTATAGGGTTTTCATATCTATTGACAAGATTTTCAAAATGAAGTCTGGTGGCTTCAAAATTTTGGTCCTTCTTTGACACTGGAAAAGGGGGGAAATCAGTAAAAGAAATATATGGCATAAAGTTAGCTGATGTTATTTATGCAAGGACATACATATAATGTCTGGTTTAATATTCAAGCGTGACGTCTCCTGTGACCAGAAAAGAGGAATTGAGCCTCGGTTTTGGACTACAGAACTTATCTGCATGGGAAACCCTTCTGGAACATCCTCAAACACAATCTGTTCTGTTTCAACATCATTAGCAACTCTGCCCTTCTCATTTACACCTCTCTTCAGATACCTAAATAAGAAGTAAAGTTCAATCTTAACCATGGTAAATAATTTATATTGTTTTACAATGGCAAATGAGAACATATTATCCAATTTAATTATGCGACTGACATAATATAATGTTCTAGCAATAATTTAAAACCATTGAAAACCACATGAAGGAAAAGCAATTTTCTAATATATGCATCCATTCCAATTCTAAGCACATGGTGTATCTGAAAAGCCTACATGCACCCCTACCTGGTGCCTGCATAGTGACGGGAACGCCTTGCAATTAGGGTCAGTTTGAATTCTCGTCCATATAGAGAAAGTGTTGCCTAGATTCAAATAGCAAATCCATCAGAGAAATATAAAATAGTGAAGCTCAAAGTGGGACAAAATATTATCTGTATTTTGAGTAGGCAATATTTAAACAAGTCATTGAGTTTCAGCAAATTTATTAAACCAGCAATAACAATAATTAGTAGAACTATGCGTCCAAGAAATAAATATTATTTGTCCGCATTCCATTCACTTCGCAAAACTAAATCCAAAAAACAAAAGCACGTCAATGAGACGAGTACAATCACTTGGACAATTGAGAGTAAAAATGAAATGGTTTCATCTTCATAATGAATAAAATGCCATGCACACAGTATCAGAACCTGGTAAAATTGAAATTGAAATTATTTAAAAAGTAATATTCATATCTAGAATTGAGTCTATAGTTAAAAAAAACTACTGAACAGGAAAAGAAAACCTTGCAACAGCTATAGCAGAGTTATTTGAAAGTTTTGCTCAATTTTCCCATCCACCTTACCATATTTCCCTACTTATGTCCAATCAAAAACAACATTATAGGTTCTCACCTGCTTAAAAAACCCATAAACCAAAGCAACTGTCCAAAGCGTATTCTGGAGGTGATTCCGGATTTCCCTAGTCAAGAACTCATTCCAGACAAACATGGTTTCATAGAGAACCTGGCCAGTGTCTTTATTACACAAGTTCTTTTGAAGACTACGCATAATATGGTAAGAGTAGCTAAAAAAGAAATCCTTTGTGAGATCCACCATGCACAGGAGCTTCTTGTATCTGAGTCACCAATCCAACAAAGAAGAAGTTAGTGACAACAGTGGCAATATTTAGAGCAAGAACAATTGGTTATAAGAAGAAGAAGAAAGATACACATTTATAAGAACTTTCAATAGAATGAAGCCTGAATGTGCCCCATAAACTTGGTTCTGTAGATATAGATGGATACACACTAATTCATAAAAGGAAGATACACATTAAATAAACAACTTTCAAAAGAATAAAGCCTGATTGTGCCCCATAAAACTTGATTTTGTATATATAGGTGGGTAGACATTAACGAATAAAGGAGTCAAGCTTCACTTGTCAGTTGCAGAATTTCATCAACTAGCCTCAGCAAATTCAAACCAAGTTTAGAAGAAGCGATTAATTCAATGTGATACTTTACCAATTCAATCCATGTGATCTCTAATGAAGATTAAAACTTAGAAGGAATGAAAATAACTCCAAGGGTGCAGACTAACAGATCCTCATCTTAACATGGCCGCACCATATTCTTGCATTGACAAAATTACTATGCTTCAATGTATTACCATTGAAGTGCATAATAAGTGATGAACAACAAGAGAATGTGGTCAAAGTTGGACATTCTGTTCCCAAAATAAAGGGAAATAAAGAATGGATGAATCGCATTAAACACACTAGGTTTTCACAAAAATAGAGATACAAAGCCAAGTAGCATTCACAGTTCCCCTAACAAGTACCACAGTCAAAATACATTTACATGCAGAAGGGAATAGGAACCTGTTCTCATTCTTCCAATTAGTGATACTGTTCTGAACGTCAGAGTTTGGAACTGGAATCATCTCACTCTTGGAGACAGCATATACAGTGTGACCACAGATTGCACCAATCTGTCTTCTTTTTGTGATAAGCAGCATGTAATAAGGACCCAAAAATTTGATGAACCCTGAACACAGTAAACCACTTTTGAGTACGATCATAATAACAATAAATTATTTTGATAGAAAGAATGCAAACTTGGGTCCACATACCGACAATTCCATAACAAGTAGTGACAAACTTTAGTCCACCTGTGGACTTGTTTCCTTCATGTATCCGCCTCAACAAGTCAGAACACTCCGGTTCCGTATACATGGTAGAGTCTTCCTGGATGTTTAGGTCTGAAGGGTCCAACCGGTCAATCTTTAGCACTCTCCAATATGTTCTGCTCTTGTCCCTTCCTATCATGTAAAAATTCTGCAGCATAACACATAGTAAATACTTGTTTCACTTAGTTTGCATATTACAAAGATTTTGCAATGCACAATAACCCAGTTACAGGATGACTTTCACACGAACCAAATATTTCACCTACTTTTAATAGCCAAAGACAATAATACTAACGATAAATTTCTAATTTATAAAGCAAAGAGTGTCACAACAGAAAATCTACTAACACTAATATTAAAATGACTTAGAGCGAGCTATATGACATTGACATGGCAATTTCAATACACTGTCAAATTTAATGAGACCGGCCAATTGGGATGGTCCTCTAACTATATGGTAATTGTGGGTTAGGATTCTTATGTCATATGCGAAAATAAATAAATAAATAAATCAATTAAAATGCCTAATGATTGGAAACTACCACAAGCTGAATAAAGGTGTTCCCAAATGGAAATGAGTAATATAGAATGGGAAATTTACATTTGATGGAAGCAATCTGCAAAAAGGGGTAAGAATATAAATTAGTAGGCGAGCATAGGTTACGCGGACTGAGAATTAGACCATATACTCCAATCCAAAAAGATATACGAAAAAATGTCTCAACCAGCTAGACCTCTAAAACTTTTTATATTGCTATTATAGATACTACCCCAAGTCGAATTAGTTCCTTAAAGTTAGAAGCCCAAACAACAACCTTCCTTTCTCCTATGCCATTTGAACAAGGAATTTGATGTGGTACCAAAAAAATCCAAATGCTAAAACAAAACAAAGGTTTTAATTAATTGCACATTTCACCTAAGTAAGAAGAAAAATAAGAGATGTTAACATTTGGAATAGAAATGAGAGAGAGATTTACCGATCGCGTTTCGTAAAGCCTGAATTTGTGCATAAAAGCGTGGGCAGGAGGAGGACCAAGGGATTCGTCAACGACAGAGGGAGAGTGGGAGGAGGGCTCATTCTCTGGCGACGCCATTGATAATATTCCAGATCGCCCCCCCCCCCCGCCGAGCCTTAGGGGCTCAGGCTCTGGCTAAGGGATTATATTATCAGAATTGCATCCAGTTATCTATATTTACGAATAATATGTGAATATACATCAGCGAAATAGTCTCCAAGAAACAACTCCCACTGCGCATACAATCGAGTTAGGCTGCTTCGAACACAACATGCTCTTCTCTTTGACCTCTGCCTACAATTACTGTTTATTATTCCAACACCAACTCCTTTTCTTCCATTCCCAGCCAACGCGAGAGAGAGAGAGAGAGCGCTTTTGATCTCTTCAATCAAGGGGAAAACGGAATCAAATAAAGGCAAAGGGAGCACAAGTGAGAGAGAGATCGAATATTTACCCAAAAGAAACAGATATATGTACCGAATATATACGTAAAAATGTACAGAAATCGAAAGAAGATGAGGGAGGTTCGGAAATATACGAGCAGAAAGAAGATCGAGCTGGAAAGATATCGATTTGGGAGGTTCAAGAAGACACACAAGGTCCAAACCAGAGAGAGAGAGAACTTCTAATAATTGGTGATGTTATTCATATTTATAAGAGGGAGAGAGAGCAGCAGCGGCAGCTGTTGTTTTTGTTGTTGGTGATGATGTTATTCAAACACTACAGATACAGAGACGGGAAAAACAGAAACTCAGATCCAAAACAAAACACAAAAATAAAAGTGAAAAATAAAAATGTATGCATTGTAAATCAAATCAAAACCACAACTTCGGTCACCACCGCTACGATCCACACGTTTTTATTAATTATTATTATTATTATTATTATTATTAACTATCACCCGTGAATTTCCCCACCATTCCAAAATCTTCCCCACTTCCCTTGCTTTCATTTTTCTTTTCTTTTTTCTTTTTTTCTTTATTATGCTCATTTGAAAAATAATACATAAAAATCTTTTCAGAACTCTTTTTACTATACTGTTTTATATGAAAATAATATAAATATCTTTAATTTAAAATGAAATATTTTAATCATTAAGAAATTTTATAAAATTAAACTCACAAACAGACGTGACTTAAGGTCCCGTTTGAATAACGAGAGTGTTTCATCTTATCTCATCTCATCCTAACAACTTTTTCAAATTCTCACACAAAATATAATAAACAATTCAACTTTTTCAAATTTCAAAACAATAATAATATAAAAAAATAATATTCTAACAATATCTTATTTAATTTTCAAATTTTATCTAAAATCATATCATCTAATCTCACTATCCAAACTGCATCTAATATGATACCCTAGATTATAAAACTATTTTTATTGTAAAATAAATATAACGTACCATATCGAGTCACGTCAGTTTGTATGTTTATTTTTGTAGGATCTGTTTATGGTTTTAGTACTTCTCTAATTTAAAATATAATTATATAAATAATTGTAGAAAAGATTCTACGTATATTATTAATTATTTTATTTTCAAGTCGGTATGTAGAATACGTCATCCACATCATTTAAATTGTAAGATTTGATTTGTAAGATTCAAATTTTAAAATTTATCTTTTAAATTAAATTATATTACATAAATAATATGTGATGTAGAGATTTTAAAATAACAATACTCATATAATATTATTTCTCTCTATATTTTTCTCACCAACGTAATTGAGGTTTCTAAGCCGTTTCTTGTTCAACTTTGTATTTGCTTTACCCTAAAGAAAAAACCACGAGAGTTCTAGAGACTCTCGTCTAGACTAGAGTATCGTGGACAATCATGGTACTTGGCAAAGTTCTCCACGTACCTTTTTGGCATCAACCTGACATAAGATCCTCTTCTGTTTTCAAATATTCTCGTTTCTTTGTTATGTTTTGATAGCCATGTTTGACAAAAAACCCAAGATCCTACGGTATCTAATTTTAAGATTTTATCTTTTATGTGCACTCAATATGATGTCTTTATCTTAAAAATGATTATTATTCTTTATCCCTAATCTCTTCTTCATTTAAATAGTTTAGATTAATTAACTGTTACAATAATATAATAAAATGTTAGGGGCTCAAATCGAAAGGAAATTGTGGAAGGAAATGGTCTGAGCAGTCGGTGGAGAGAAGGGTTCAGTTAAGCAAAACATTAAGAAAGAAGGAACTAAAGTGTTGAGTTCATGTGTTACAAGTAAGTAGATGGGTTGAAGCTAGATACGATGTCGTTGTGACCAAGGAGCAATGGTGTCGTTTCATAAGGAGTGGAGTGTTGCGTTAAAGGGATTAATTAAGTGCTGAGTTTTGAAAGGGAGGGCGATGCGTCATCGTCTTGCTTAGAAGAGTTGTTGCTATCTTATTTGATCTGTTATGTACACACTTACTTGTCCGGAGCAAAAGAGAATAAAAACAGTTATAATTTGTCTTGTATCCTCTAACATCCATGATTATAAGGATGGAAGGAGGGCTGCTAATTTTTCTTATCTGAAAGCATTGTATGAACGTACTATTGGGAGGTTAGGGACTCTTGAAGATCACGTAGCAATTCAAGCAATTAGTCTATTCCATTTCCAGCATCTGTTCTTACATCATATTATCACCATTACAGCATTCCATTACATTTCCATCAATTACATATATATGGGTTCATAACATAAAATAAAGGTGTTAATGACATGCTTCACTTCCCGTTGACCTTCTTGTCCGACCTGTATCAAGCAAACTTGGTGGCTCGGAGTGTCAGAAAACATCTTTGATGCCTAAATTAGTTTTGTCTTTTGAGAGAGAATTTGTGATAACATATGTGTCTGAATTGTACTTGTGTCTAGGCTTTTATACCCCTTTTTTCAGTTGGGTCTTTGTTCTTCTGTGCCTAGGTGTTTGCCCCTTACTCTAGGCGGCATGTCATTGCATTAAATGCAGCAACACCTTTCAGGGACAAGATCTCTCGCCGAGATCCCCTTCCTGTGACCCAATTTTGTCAAGTGGGCATGGTGGAAATTTTTAACACTCATGTTTTGTCTTTATCCTTATAATTTCTTCAGCAATACATATCCCCACGTCTTGGGACAGGGTACGACGGTTCCGTATCCATGTCCTTTCACGTTACAAGGATCGCAAGATTAGCCAACAATGTTTCTATTCCTTGTCCACCTGTCAGCTTCTCGTTGGAGTCACTTGACCATTGCCTGTCTTCTATTTAAACCCCCTGTTATTCAAACTTTTTTCACCCCATGCTAGCTCTCGCTCTCCTGCCTGTGTGTGCTTTTCCCTGAAACCCTAATCTCCTGCTCATTTACCCAGCTTTCTCATCTCACCTTCGATAGCTCCTAGAAATGCTTCTCAATTTTCTTCATGGGGCTCACATTCTCCTTGCCCACGTGGGTCTTTGAAGGGGCCCAAGCCTTTTTCATGATGTGACCCTACTTATTATGAGGGATAAGATTGGTCCGCCACCACTAGTTAGGTGAACCTCAAAGCGTTGAGGGATGCGTATGGGATCTAACTCAGTCATCTTGGAGACCCCTGAGCCCCGCCGTGGAGCTGTTGACTCAGAGGGATTCGTCGAGAGGGTCGCTCTACACACTAGTACTTTCTCACATGGGCTGAGACTCCTTTTTTGTCACTCCGTTCGCGACATTCTGAACTTCCCAGAAATCACCCCAATCCAGCTGCATCCCAATGCATGGAGAATCCTTATGTCATGATGTATGGTATGGCACATGATCCTAGAACCTACTAGCGAGGAGTATCCCGACTTGAATACTCGGGAGTTCATCTTCACTCACGAGATTCAATTCTTGGAGGGGAATATTTGCAGCTTTCACTCTTAATCTAAGTATTGGGTTGCTCGATTTGAAGGCTGCTACTCCAATGCCAAAAACTGCCAATGCAAATTTCCTTTAGTATTTGGCGAAGGATGGGAATTCCATGGTAACGAAGTTGTTAACTAGGAATTTCCTGTCCGAGTGGCATGGCGGATTGTCCTTGATGACAAAGTAATCTCCTTGACCCTCTCCGAGAGAGAGCAAGTTCGTTTACAAATGGTTTACTCCTGGATCGAGCAGCACTAGGAGGAGGTTTGGACCGATGCCCTTTTGACTAGGGTGGATATTGACCGATTCTTGGTGATGCTAGATTGATCTCACGCAGTTGGTTGCCACTTTCTGAGGGACCCTATTGCTTCGCAGGGCAAGAAAAGACCCTTCGATGCTCCAGAGAGTTGGGGATAGACCTCGTTGGTAAGGCAAGGAGGTTTGGAGGTTGGAGAAAGTCTGTGGTCGCACAGGACCAAAATAGGGGACTTCTCGCCCGTCCGTTGAGTGGCCACAACAAACCCAGCCACCGTCGAGTGTCCGAGCTCCTAAAGGAGGATTTCTCTAACTCTGATAGTTTTGATGGCATCATGGAGCAAGCTGTCGATGACTTGCCGATGGCATTGGATTTTGAGCTCCCTATGCCAGAAGTTCAGCATGCGCCCCTTCTCCTACCCCGCCTAACGACCCAGGGCTAGCTGGGGCTCTTGACCAAGATGACATAGACATAGAGATGGCATTCTTTCAAGCCCTTCTTGATTCACTTCCCTGTGTGTCCTGTGGCCCGATACCTAAAAGAGCGTTTAGAGGAGGCAAGTGGTGTCTCTGTGGCATCAAGCAACATCAGCTCTCGAGGCGCCTTCACATCAAGTACAAGGGGCTCCTCGGGACAGTGCTGAGGGCTACGCAGGTACTCTAAGTTCCATTCCTTCCACAACCTCTGGTGGCAAGATGCCCATTCGGCCAGCTGGTCCCAAGGGTCTTTCTTGCGAGGACCCTTGGACTTGAGCGAAGATAGGGTTTCGATACCCTTTTCCCTCTTTAGTGTATCCATTGGGCAATGAGTCTCCTCGCCTACTGCTTTTGAGGAAGTATCTTCCCAGGCCCCTTCACAAGGATGGGAGGAGCAGTTGACAGAGCCAGGTCCTATTGACCCTGCGAGTGTTGGACCCTTGTCACGGCCAAGCGAAGATGAGACCATTGATTTAGAGCGTGATGGACCTTCGTCACCATCGATCATTTCCCCCTAGGCCAATTTGGGGGTCGAGGTCGACTCCTGGAGTTGAGGATCCCACTTTCTCGAGGCACTCTGGCCCTTCTAGATCACGACGATCCCGACCTGGTGTTAGCGGAGCTAGGGCCGAATCCATTTGTGGGATGGCCAAGAAGCTTATAGACTTTCTCTCTCCAGTAAAATTTCTTAGTGTCTCTCATTGGTCTTTTCTTTTTTCTGTTATCTATCGATTGAGTGATTTTGTTTGATAGGGGTTGATCAACTGGCCACTTGGATCATGGATAGTCGGGCCGAGCTAGACGAGGAAGTTCGTACGTTGCAGATTTATGCCAACCAGGCTTACTGCTAGATCGTTAAGCTAATGGTCAAGAGAGACTAGGCCGAGCAGGCTTCTTCTCAGGTTGATGATTAAAACCATTTTCTAGCAGAAGACATCGCCAACCTTCGCGAAGAATTGTTTGACCTTCAAAAGGACTTGGCCCGGCCGAGGGAGGAGGCATCTCGTAATCATTTCAAGGCTAGAGCCTTGGAGGAGGGGTGGAATTTAGAGTGGGCTTGAGTGTCCCTCTTGGAAAAAGAGCTAGAAGAGGCCCAACATCGTTGTCTTTAATACGTCACCTCGTTGGAGGAGTATGAGGACTCCAAACTAGACTTGGGCTTGGAACTCAACTATGTCAAGGTCAAGAAAGAGAAGCTCGAGGAGCGGCACACAGTGCTCAGGAGAGACAAAACAGTAGTGGAAAACAAGTATGCTGAGCTTAACGACTCTTGGTTGCATGCTAAGGCGAAGATGAAGTCCCGTAAGAAGCGGGTGAAGGAATTGGAGTCTGAGCTTGCCTCTTCCAACTAAGAGCTTGTTAGACTCCCTCCACATATGATGGCGGCCAAGACAATCTGTAATCGAGCCTGGGGTTATTGGTACGCTCTAGGCCTAGAGAAGATGAGGGAGTAACTTTTGGTGAACCCCCAGACTAACCTGAGGACCTCGACTCCTTGGGCAGAGATCTGATTCTGGACACCTTCCCCAGCCCTACATTGAATGAACAACTTATTGTAATATATATTTTTCTGGCGCTCATTGTTTTGAGCGATCTTTGTCCTTGCTTTTTTATGTTTATTCCTTGACTTTTATTGGTGTGTATGGATACGTACATTTCTTGCTTCTTTCTTTTCTTGTTTACTTGTCGCGTGAGCCCTTTATCTTGTATGTCAAGGTTGAGCAGAACATATTGATTGTCTGGGAGCCATGACCTTTGTCTTGAGCAAAAGGGTCATTTGCCTTTGTTTACAAGTGGGGGATTGACTCGACCGCCCTGGGTGTCAATGAGATGTGGGACACTTGGAAGAGGTGTTCCCTCCTTTGTTCATCGGTGCGAATGCAGAGCTTCAACTTAGCTAACCAGATGGGAGATGGACTCGACCGCACTAAGCGGCGAGGAAAGATGAGATAGTTAAGAGAGGTGTTCCCTCCTTTGTTTTGTTTGTGCGAGTGCGAAGTTTCATTTTAGACAACCAGGCAGGAGATGGACTCGACCGCGTTGGGTGGTGAGGAGAGATAGGACACTTAGGAGAGGTGTTCTCTCATTTATTCCCCCGTGTAAGTGCGGAGCTTCGGCTTAGCTAACCAGATAGGATATGGACTCGACCACGCTAGGCGGCGAGGAGAGATGAGACAGTTAAGAGAGGTGTTCCCTCCTTTGTTTTTTTTGTGTAAGTGTGAAGTTTCTGTTTAGACAACCAGGCGGAAGATGGACTCAACCGCATTGGGTGGCGAGGAAAGATGGGACACTTAAGAGAGGTGTTCTCTCATTTATTCCCCCGTGTGCGTGCGAAGCTTCGGCTTAGATAACCAGGCAGGAGATGGACTCGATCGCATTGTGTGACAACCTAGACTTAGCCAAGTCCTTGCCTGTCATTGTCATTAGGGGTGCTACCTACCCCTTACGGGGCGGGGGCCCACCCCCTGCCCCCACATGGGCGAGGGATTGATAATTTTCCCCGTACCCCGCCCCTGCCCATGCGGGGGCGGGGTACCCAGTCCGTTCGAAGGGGGGCGGGGGTAAACCCCCATCCATCCGCCCCCTACTAGGCCTTCGGCCCAGTTCATTTTTCTGGACCCTAAATTGCTCAAAATCTATTTTTGGGCCCATAATTTAACTAAAAAAATTAAATATATTTAAAAATTGAAAAATATATAGTATATACATATATATAGATAGAATTATTAACTATATACTAAATTTCAACTATTAACTATATACTAAATTTCAACTATTAACTACTAAGCTATTACAAATTACAATTTACAATTATACAAATTAAGACTCGAAAATCAAGATCATAAATGTTAATAAGTTATAAAATCTTAAAGGCTGAAATATTAATAAGTTAAAAATAAAACAAATTAGAATTATAAAGTTATAAAATGAAACAAAAATTTAAAAATTAAAATACAAAATATTAAAAGTACTAACCAAGATGAGATTGAGATTTGGCATTTGGAATTTGAGATGAAGATAAGGCAGATGAACATAGATCGGTCATTAGGATTGGGTATATGTATAATTGTATATTGAGAATATAAAAGCTAAAATAAAAACAAGCAAAACAATTAGATACTAAAATATAATATAAAATTATAAATACAAAAAATAAATAAAGGAAAAATTGTGCAAACCATGGCAATGTTGGGTCCAATAAAATGTCATACTGCATCGAAGGTAGCCGTAGACGTCGTCTCATGTATCACTATAACAATAAAATTTGAAATTAAATTAATGAATACCAATTAAATGAAAAAAAATAAATTAATAAGAAATTAGAAAATGAAATTAAAATAAATATTAGATCCAGGCTGATTACCACCCTCCTCCTCGACGTTGACCTCCTCATACTCAAGAACATCTGGAACATGAATTGGAGTTCCCTTGATCCAATTCTGCGTGCAAATCAAAACCTCCACAGTGGTAGGAGCTAATGAACTCTGAAATGAATCCAATACACGCCCTTCGGTGCTAAAGGCCGACTCCAAGACTACGGTGCTAACAGGGATGGCCAAAAGACTGCAGGCTATCTCTCCAAGGATGTGATACTTCACGGCATTCACTTTCCACCAACTTAATATATCGAAATCTCGTGAAAATGATATTACCTCCGCTGCTAAGTATCTATCTATCTCTGACTGAGCATTTACATAACTCCGCATTAAGGGGGTCTGCCCAAACCTTTCACCCTAATCCAATCTACATCTTTTCCCACTATTGACTTCTTGAACCGGTGTGGGGGTAAGTGTAGGTGCTGCAATATTACCACCCTATTGGACGGTAAACTCATCAAATAATCTACAAAGGGTTTTCCGAAACCTTGCTGCAATAAGATTCGCCCATGTTTGCCCATACGCAAGGCCCAATCCAAATATCATGCCATCCACCTTAAACATCGGGTCAAGGACGACAGCTACATATAACAAAATATTAGTCCTAGTAAAATCTCCCCAATACTTGTCGTACTTTGACCTCATAACCAATGCCATCTCCCGCAGCCTATAGTGACCACCCACGACCATGTCAACTAATTCTTCTTTTATCTTATATATTTGCTGACATAATTGATGAGATGTAGGGTACAAAGTTCCAGATATTGTCGTGATGACCTCATAAAAAAGCCTTAAAAACTCTACAAAAATAGATACAATCTCTCAATCATCATCTACGGATTTCCCCAATCCCCTGTGATTATCAAAATATTTAACATATTGGATGTCTTCATCACCCAATAGTGCAAATGCCAGCCTATATTCTTGGGCCGCCACCAACATCAAATATGTTGAGTTCCATCGTGTAGGCATATAAGTACAAAAGCCCTTTTTGGATGTTAGGCCCGCAGACCTTGAAGCAATCTTGAATTTCTCCAATCTCGAAGGAGAATATCTCACCAATATCACAGCAGTCCTGACTCGAGCAATTGAGTCATGAAGATCCCTCAAACCATTAGTAACAATAAGATTCAAAATATGTGCCGCACATCTCACATGCAGACACTCACCACCCAAGATTATCTTATTTGCTTCTTTAAGATAGGTCTTCAAGTGTCCCAATAAGATATCATTAGATGAGGCATTATCAACTGTGACTGTAAGAATTCAAGTCAACCCCCACTCATTTATTGCGGCCTTTAAGGCCTTCCCAATCGTCTCACCCTTATGATCGGTCATTTGACAAAATTTTATAATTTTCTTATGCAATGTCCAATTACAATCAACAAAATGCACAGTTAAAGATATATAATTAAAATTTTGGACTGATGTCCAAGTATCAGTGGTAAGGCAAACAAATTGACCGGCCAATTCACCCCTCAACTTCTCTTTTTCAGACCAAAAATATTTTTTACATCCTTTGCCACCGTGTGGCGAGAAGGAATATTAAACCTTGGTTTCAAGTAGCGAGCAAACGCTTGGAACCCTTTCCCATCAACAACTTGAAAATGTAGCTTGTCCATGATGACCATACGAGCTAAGTGTCTTCTACACTCATCGGGATCATACTTAGTATACTCCCTCAAAGTTACACCCCCACTAGTCCCATCTGCCATTTTTTGAAGTCCAATTTCTAGCCTAGATTGCCTTTTCTCTTGTAATGATCGTAATATTAGACTTTTTTTTACATTGGTCTTCGAAGTGCACCTTTAATTGTGAGGTGCCATGTTTCCTATTGTGGCATTCATAGTAAAATGAGCTCAAATTATAGAAGCAGGTTTCTTGTTGGGTTTGGGGGCAGGGCAAGGTGCCGTAGAGGTAGGTGTTGGGCTAGGGGTAGGGGTAGGAGTAGAAGTAGGAGTAGAGGTAGGGGTATCCTGGGCATGGAAATGAGAGCTTGCACTAGAATCTGCTGACATATCCATGAACTCAACAAAACAAGAAATCAAAAATTAAAGCAAACATAGCAACATGCCAAACAATTACATCCAAGCATTAACATATATATTGGAAGTTGGAAAATGAAACATCAATGATCAAACATCAAACATAAAAAAAGAAAAAGAAAAAAGAAATACCCAATTAAAATGGGTTATACAAGTTGTAAATAAAATGAAATACCCAATTAAAAATTAAAACGGGTTATAAAAGTTGTAAAAAAAAATTGAAATACCCAATTAATTAGGGTATTTTAGGGTTTTGATTATTTAGGGGTTTCAAGGAAATATAATTTAGGGGTTTCAATCCTTGAAACCCCTAAATTATTTTAGGGTGAATCAAAACCCTAAAATAATTTAGGGGTTCCAAGGATTGAAACCCCTAAATTAATTTAGGGTTTCGGATTGGAACCCTAAATTTATTTCGAAAAACTTAAAAAAAATAAGCCAATCACGATAGATTCACACATGAACACAGAGTCAACACACTGTACAATCAAGTGAACCACATGCACAATCAAGTCTCCACAGCACACAATTTACAAAATCTCGTCCTTCATCTCCGATTAAACCCCATCCTTTCTCCAATCTCCATTCCATAAAATAAATATCACAACAAATTGTAGAAGATGATGGGTTTCTTACTTTCGGCGACGAAGATGAAGACAGAAGGATGTGGTGACGGAGCGAGCTGCGAGACACAGAGAGCACGACGAGTGAGAGACGGAGCGAGTCTGTGAGATGCCGAGACACGGAGAGAGGTGAGTGGGAGGGAGGGTGATTGCCGGGGGGGGGGGGATTCTAAACAAAAAGGAAACGACGTCGTTTCACCATTGACGACGTCATTTCATGCTTAGGTTATTATATTAATATATATATACTTTTATATATTTATATATATATAATAACGGGGCAGGGCGGGGGTTGCCCTTATCCTGCCCCCGCCATGGGGGTCAAATGCAGGCAGGGTCACCCGCCCCTCGCATTTGACGGATGGGAGGCTCCGCCCCGTTTACCGGGGGCAGAGCGGAAGGGGGGAAGGCGGCTAGGGTGGGGCCTTGCTGCCCACCCCTAATTGTCATTAAGATTGGTCACAGCAAACTGAAATTTTGGGCCTAAAAAGATATGAGGAGAGCACTTAATGAGAAATGTGGGCTTTAACTTGTTGCACACCTAGGGTGCCCAAGCCCACCAGTAGGCCCAAGGGCCTATGTGGCATTCGGCCACTAGAAGGTTAGGGTTAGGAAAAAAAAAAAAACCCTAGTTTGAGTTTGGTAAGAGGGGAGGTGCCTATGGGATGGACAAGTGTTTTATATTTCCTAAGTCCTCATTATTAGGAATCTAGGGAAGGAGCACATACTTTGCCACTTAGCAAGCATGTTAATGGCTTCTAGAAGAAGCCAAGTTGATGAAGAAGAAGTTAGGGTTTCGGCACACTTTGGGCACACGCCCGTTGCACCCACTCACACGCCACTTGACTCAAAAGCAAACCTATCTCTAGGATTGCATTGGACCTAGACGTGAAAATGGGGGGTGATAGGGGAGAGAGAAAATAGGGTTTTGGAAAAACCTTAATCCCTAACACGCCACCACCCATGTAATAATTAGTGTGAAAGTTCCTAGAATACCATGGCAATAATGAGAGGCGAATGGGGAAGGTGATAAATCTGATGCACAAGGCTCAAAGGGGCTCTAGTGTTTCGACCAACAAGATTTACACGCCACCCCACCCCACCCCACCATACCATCCTTGCCATGTGTCACGCATGCACCTAGTGAGAGAATTTCAAGAAGGAAGCAATCAAGAGGAAGAGTAATAGAGGCTTAGGAAAGGGGTGCACGCATCATTTGAGGATCCTAGAAGAATCCTAGTGGGAAATGAAGACAAAAGAGAAAGAGAGATGGTCGGCTAAGGCCAAAAGACACACATATGCCATTGTCAAATGACAAACATGCACACACCTAGTCCCAAGATCCAATGACACCCATTTAGGGTTTTAGCCAAAAGACTTAGACGCCCCTGAATGTTCATTGAACCTAGACCATATGAGGGACGCACCAAGAGCATTAAAGGTTTCGGTTTAGGGCAAGACTTGTGCCATATGTTGTTTATGCATGAGATAACTAGTGATGTTCCTGAAATTGAGGCAATCATGAGGGAAGAATGAAAGGTTTTCGGCCATGTAAGAAGCAAAGTGCCACTTGCGCCCATGCACAATATTTCTTTGGTTCCCAATGTCACAAATGATGATGAGAGAGGAGGGCTAGTGTAGGAAAATGAGGGATTATTTAAAGCATCCTTTAAGGGGGCTGTCGCCTAAAAGGGGCACCCAAGAGTCATTTTGTCATTCTTCTTCCACTTTCACTTACTCTTTTCCTTCTTGTACGACCACCATAGAAGGAGACCGATTTCCTTCACGCTCTTGCCTACCAAACATGACTTTCTCTCCAACCAAACCTTACTCATGCCCATACCATCCCCATTCATCCAACCACACGAGTAAAAAGAGGAGCCATAAGTAAAAGGAGGAGCTCGCACGATGAGAACCATTAACTTTAATCTAAGCCTTTTCATTTACACACACTCGGCCACATGAAGTTGAGGATGATGAGGGGCTTGGGTTTGAGTCTCTTGCCATGACTTTGAAGGGCGCATGATTAGGTCCATGTTTTAGCTCACACAATGGATGTTTGGAAAAACTAGGGTTTTTCCTCAAGGGGAAAACCAAACCTTCACTAGCAAATACTAGTGAAAGAGACCTTGAGAAGGATGAGAGATCATCGGCCACCATTAGGGTTTGAGTTAGGGTTTTCCTTTTGAGGGAGTTTCGGCTAAGATAAATGAGGATCACCATGCATGACACGAACCACACACGCATGCACACCACTAAGACCAAGCTCCTATGAATGTGAGTGGCACATAGTCTAGGGCAACACCTTGAGGCCGAACACATGAATAGCTACATTAAGCCACCTAGCGAACCCTAAACACACCGTACACACTCACTCTAAAATTAGGTTTCCAATATCTAATGGTTGTATTTTTCATCTTGCTTGTCGTTGTTTTCTTCAGATATTTGTAAGTTGGCCTCTAACTTACTTTTGGATAATATTCGTATGTCTTGCGTGAACTTGCATCTTGTTAAACCAACTAGATTATAAAATTGTTGGCTATCACATGCTTCGTAACCGATTTCTCTTATTTTGCCATGCTTGTATGTCATCTATGGTTGTTGTGATGTTTTAGCCATACTTAGTTGTCTTGATCAAATGTTGCTTTTACCATGCTAAACACCGATTGTCATTACCTATGGTTTTGTAACAAGTGTATCTTTTGTTCTAATATTTTCAAGTCGCAAATGTGAGATGCTCTAATGTGTTGCATGAGAATGTGAAATGTTGCTTGAGATCAAATAGTCCATGGAATTCGCATGATTTGGCCACTCCTGAAAGAAAAAGAGTTTCAAAGTACATGTCACATGCATTTTGGGTTATGCATCGTTTTTAAAAGAAAATAACATTACATGTTTTGCCACGAACCTGAATGCAAGGATGAGAGAATGTCCTAGTAGAACTCTTTTGTCCACTCTAGAGTGCGTAAATTAGAGTGGTAACCCTTAGGTTGATGAAGTACAATCAACGGACTTCGAATGGGTCATTTTTAAAGGATTCCGGAGCGAAATAACACCTAACGCTAGTGGGTGTCACATGTGTAAGGTGCGATGAAAGCGTTATAGACTGTCGTACCATAAGATGTATGCGGTGAAGGCGATAGGCGAATTGCCGCATAATAAGTACTCTAATGTAGTCATCCTCGGTCAAATGGGTCGAGAAAGTGATGCGGTAACTAGCAGAAAGCTCACGGTGCATAGGAGAGCCATGAGGTGTCCACTCATATGTTATTAGGATTAAAATGTCTATAAGTGTAAAATATGAAATGGAAAAAAGAAAATGTTATTGAAATGGAAAACATGATTTTCTATCATATGAATACACCGTCACTGATTTCTGAAGTGCATGAGCTGAGTTTTTGGGTAAAGTACATGTCCATACATTCATCCTCATGGCTTGCCTCTACATGCTCATGTTATCTGTTTGTGTGTCATTGGTTAACTTGGTGAGAATTTTCAAAACCTCACTATGGTAGTTTCCACTACCATTTTCCCACCCGGAATGGTAGAAATTGTAATAAGACTTGAAACCGAACATAAAAAATGCAAGAGGGAGGATCCTCTGACTATTAAGGAGGGCCCAAGGAGCCCTAAGTGCTTGGTGGAGCCAACCGCAGAAAAAAGATTAGAGGCGGCCGACCGATTTATTTTCGAAATGCTTAATTTATTTGAGGATCTGTAGAAAATCATCAACAAGGATAAAGTGAATTAGCTTTTTGTGAAAGCAGTGTCAAAGTTTGAAACTTTGTAGACGTGGTTAATTGAGGGTCATGGTTTAGAGCACGCTTGTATTTTGGAGATTTGAACACTTACACTTTTTTTTTTTTGGATTTTAGTTTTAAATGGTACCATGGTTTAATTGCTCTAAATATCGATTAGATATGAATTATTTATGTTGCGATTATTGTATATTGCTAGAAACATGCTAGGTGTATTGGTAGGTGTATTGCATATTAAATGTCATGCACGGGGTATGTAGTCTTGAGTTACATGTCCCGATACTACAGTCACTATCCAACCCCAAGTGGAGGTGCTGAGGGCGTCACACACTAGGTGGCGAGGAGAGATGGGACACTTAGGAGAAGTGTTCTCTCCTTTGCTCACCAGTGCAAGTGCGGAGTTTCAGCTTAGATAACTAGGTAGGATATGTACTCGACCGCATAGGTTGAACTTCGTCTAATGTAATTAATTCCAGGGGCTTGTCGGTTTCTCCTTGCTTCAGGTTTTGCTCGTCCTTGGTTTACACTTATCACTCAATGAGCTTGGGTGATGGGAGTGGAGCTTGTTGCTCAGTCACTACCTTGTGCACATCCTTTTCTTCGCCCTTCAACTCCTACACATAGCATTCTCTCGTCACCACCTGCTCGCCACACACTTCACTTACACTTGTTTCCGTTGGAAATCTCATTTTCAAGTGGTACATAGAGATTATGGCCCTTAGATTGTTTAGCATCGGCCTTCCGATTATGGCATTGTACAAGAAATAAGTCTTGACCACAAGGAAGTCGATCATCGTGGTGGCCATGTACATTCCCGATTTGATCGTCATTGGTAGGGTAATGGGATCCATGGATTACATCGTCTCTCCCGAAAATCCCTTTAACATGGCGGTGATGGGTGCAATCGATTTTGATCGATTCCCATTTTGGTGAATGCCTCCCAAAAAAGGATGTCAGCCGAGCTCCAATTATCAATCAGTATCCTCCTAGTGGTGAAGTTGGTGGCCGGCATTGTTACCACTAGGACATCATCTTGTGAGGTAGATCACCCCTTCACGGCCTCTTCCATCGAAGAAGACAACCATCGTCTTTTGGGTTCGGGCTTGTTTTGTTGGTACTTCCAAGGCTAAAAATTTACTCATATTTCACTTTTTGGACATATGCTTTTCTGCTAGGCGTAGATTCAGCTCCCCTAGTGATGGTTTGGATTTCTCCTAAAGGTACGTTGTTTTGATTTCAGCATGAGGGATTCTCCAAGCTCCTCTTCGTGATCCTCCTTAACCTTAGGCTCTTGCTCTTGTGGTCTTTCCTTCTTCACTCGTTACCTCCATCATCTACTCGCCTAGGTGGCGATGAATGCTAGGTAATCAGCCACCCAAGCTCCCCATCTGCTTGCATCTCTTCTATTCTTTGTTTCAAAAGGTGGCAATCCTCGATTTGGTGGCCTTTTGCATTGTGATAAGTGCAAAACTTGCGAGTCATTTGTTTACAATCGTTGTTGCCTCGAGGCTGCCCTTCACTCCCCGTTTATACACTCATGCTCGAATGCGTCTTCCTGGGAGGAGCCCCACCGTTGTTTTTCTTAATCGTTGACTCCTTCTCACGGGTTCTCCCACTAGTGCCTCCTTTGTCCTCGTTCTCCGACCATTCCAACTTGGATTGTCTCGAGGCAGTCAAATCCTGGAGTGTGTCTTAAGCATTACTAAATTCATCTGCCCGGTCCATGAATTCTCTTAGTGTTGTAAGGGTTCGTCTTGCCAATTCCGCCATGAACGGGCTCCTAGGTCAAACGTCGCCCAAGAGTGCTACTAGTGTAATCTTCTTCTCCTAGTCATCCATAGTCATGCAATTCTTATTGAATCGGGAGAGGTAAGTTTTAAAACTTTCATCTTCTCCCTATTTCATGTTGAGGAGATAGACTGCAGGTTGCCTCCTCCTCTTGCTAGCCATGAACTGGGTTATAAACTGCATGCCCAGCTCTTCGAAACTGTCGATGGTGCCTAGCTGCAAAGCTCTGAACCATCCTCATATTGTCCCTCTGAGTGTCAGGGGGAAAACCTTACACACAATCTCCCCAGAAAAGCCATGGAGCATTATGTAAGCCTTGAATGTCTCAAGAAGCTCGATTGGATCTTTGGATCCATCATATATCTCAATCTGCAAGATTTTGAACTTAGGCGAAAGTGGAACAACCATAACTTCAACACTGTAAGGGAAGTTCGTACTGCTGAGCAGCTGATTGACCGAGGAGGATGCTCCTATCTTTTTGGCCATCTCCTTGTACTTGCCCATGAGGCTATGTAGATCAAGGTGCATCTTTTTTTTTCTTCATCGTCAGTGGTTACCCTGCCCCCGCTTTGCAACAATGCTTCAATTTGCTCATTTTGGCTTTGTCCCACACTTTCTCTAGATCCTCCTCATCTGCGCCTCCATTTATGTAAAATCTTCCCTCCATCTTGTTCGAGGTATCTTCCTGATTGCAGGTCGCCTGGGGTCGTGTCGTGGTCGACATACGAAAGGCACTTCAATTTCACTAAAAGATCCCACAGATGATGTCAACTAGTAATGACATGTTTGGCACCCCGTTATCTTCTCATTTGACCTTTATCAAGGAAGCTTGGTGGCCTGGAGTGTCAGAAAACACCTCTGATGCCTAAGTTAGTTTTATCTTTTGAGAAAGAGTTTGTGATAAAATGTGAGTTTGAATTGTTACCTATATCTAGGCTTTTATACCTCCTTTTCTGGTTGGATCTCTGTTCTTTCTGTGCTTGGGGTATTCGCCCCATGCTCTAGGCGGCATGTCATTGCATTTAATATGGTAGCCCTGTCATGGACAAGATCTCCTGTCGAGATCCCTTCTTGCAACCCATATCGGGTCATTTAATACGGCGTGCTTGTGTGAGCGCTATCCCATTTCCTTATACTAGCCTAAGCTTTCCTCTTCTTCGTCATTCAATGGGCCAGTAGCATTTGGGTTTTGGGCCTTAACAAGGCGGGTTGGGCAGACAAATACGTCCCTCCAAGAGGAAAAGCTACTGTACAAATTTTTGAGGTTGGATCTTTTCTCAAATTGATTTCTAGGGTTGAAAAAGTTTCACAAGAATTTCTAATGAATTAAAAATCAACACTTTCGTCAAAAGTTTGTTAGTTCAATAATAAAAATGGTTGCACAGACGTATAACGCATGTTTACTATGTCATTAGAAATTATAGAAAGGCACATGTCATACACGGTTAGTTTTTTAAATAAATTTAAAAAATACATAATTAACATGTTATGCGATTATAATTGATTAAAAAATTGAATACAAAAATAAAAATCAACAAAATAGAAATGGTTGATGGACCAATCAAGGCCACCCCTCGTGGCTAGCCTCTTTGTTTTCCTTTTTTTTTTTTTTTCGCTTTGTAGTTTTTAGTTTTGGAATTTTTATATTTTCTTTTATTTTTTTAAGTTTTTGTCTAATCTCAATTTATGTTTCATTCCGTTTAATATTTTTTACACTTATTTATAACTTTAGCATATAATTTTACATATTTTATTTTTTAAGAAATGTTTAGTTGATGTTTTTGTTTTTCTTCTTATTCTTTAAGTTTGTATGTGTTTTATTTTCTAATTTAGTTCAACTTTAAGAATTTGTGATTTTATTGCATTTTTTTATATGTCTATTTTATTGTATATTTATTTTTTATTTTTAATATTTTATGCTTGACATATCATGTTAATAGTTACTTTTATAATTTTTTTTAAAAGCTTAATATATATGACAACGATCCTTCTATAATTGGAAGAACAATAATGTAGTAAGAAGGTGAAGATCAAAAAGATTAAACTTCACTTTAAGTAGTTTAAAAAACACACACAACCATATATATAGCGGTTGGGGGTGCTACTTGCACCCCTCCATGCTAGGTGACCCCCATCCTGTACCCCTCCCCGCATGGGCGAGGGTGTGGTTTTGACCTTGGCACCCACCCTCATTCGGGTGCTGGGGGCAGGGGCCTATGACCTAGAACATGTTTTTGAGCCCAAAAGGGCATAAACACATTTCTGGTTTGAAAAATGGTCCAGAACTTGTTTATGAAATTTATAAAAGCTAACTGAAAAAAATAATACAAATTAAAAAAAAAAGGATTTCAAAATAATACAAATTAAAAACTTGTATACTCCTAATTCTTAAGTTGCAACTAATAATCCTAAGTAAGTTATTATAATAATAAAAATAATCTAAAACTATTACAAATTAAACAACTAACATTACAAATTGTAGCAAGATTACAATTGACCTAGGAATATCATTTCAATTTTCAAATTGACTTTGACATTGAAATTTGGGATGGTCAGTGGTCATGGTGGTGGGAAAGTCAGTGAGCTGTGCTATGAGATTGTAAGATTATAAAACCTGAAACATTAATAGGAAAACAAATTAGAACTACAAACAAAAAACAAAAATCATAAATGCAAACATACAATAGATATGTAAAAATTATAAACATTAAAAATACTAACTAAGATGAAATTGATATCAAGATGATAATGAGATTGGGATTAGGATTGAGCATATGACAGTGAAACTATAAGAGCTAACATAATAGAAGAAAAACAATTAGACTTACCAAAAATTATATAAATACAAAAAATAATTAAGGGACAAATTATACAAACCAATAGTAAATGGTAATGGTGGGTCCAATACACACGAAATCATATGGTAGCCGATGTAGACATAGTCTCATGTATCGCAACAGAAATTAAATTTGAAATTAATACTGGTTAAATGAATATAAATAAATTAAAACAACAAAGTCAAATCAATGAATTAAAAGTGATTACCATATCTAGGTTGATCACCACCCACCTTCTCGTCGGCCTCTTCAAAGTCTCCCACATCCGGAATATAAATTGGGGTCCCTTTGATCTAATCCTGGTTGCAAATCAATGCATTCACAGTTGTAAGAGAGACAATAAACTCCAGAATTAATCCAATTTGCGCTCTCCAGTATTAAAGGCCAACTTTGAGGCTATGGTACCAATAGAGATGGCCAAAATATTACGAGCTATGTCTCTAAGAATATGATACTTCACGACATTATTTTTCACCAAAATAAGATATCAAATCCCCACGTAAATGGGTGTAAATCCAATGTCAAGTATCTATCCAACTCCAACTAGGCCTCTGTAGGATGATAGAGTAAGGGGTCTTACTCCAATCTCTCAACCCACTCCAATCTACACTTTTTCCCCACCTCGGCTTCGGGAGGAGACTGGGGGCTATGTGTAGGTGTTGGAGTATTACATCCCTAAACGTGTAAAACTCATCAAACAATCTACTAAGGATTTTCTTAACCCTTGCCGCAATATGATCGGCCCATGCCTTCTCGTGCACCAATCTTAAGCCATACACCATGCAATTAATCTTGTACTGGGGGTCATGAACAACAACCACATATAGGAAAATATACATCTTACTCAGATCTCCCCAATACTTATCATACTTAACCCTCATGCTCAATACCATCTCCAGTAATCTACTTTGGTCACTCCTGCACATGTCATCTAATTCTTCTTTCACCTTACATATTTGCTGATAGAAATCATTGGATGAAGGGTACAAAGAACCGGAAAGTCTCGTGATGACCTCATAGACAAGTCTCAAAAAGTCTACAAAAAACCCAACAACTTCCTAATCATCATTAGCAGGCTTGCCTAATCTCCCATCATCCTCAAAATGTTTAACATATTGAATTTCTTCATCACCCATTAACACAAAGGTCGACTTATATTCTTGGGCCGTCTCCAATATAAAAAATGTTGAGTTCCATTTTGTAGGAACATCAAGAAGAAGGTCCCTCTTACATGTTATACCTGAAGTCCTCATATCAACCTTGAATTTCTCAAATCTAGCTGGTGAAGATCTAACAAATCTCATAGCACTTCTAACTCGTGCAACCAAATCATCAAGGTCTTTCAAGCCATCACTGAAAATTAGATTTAAAATATGTGCAGGAAATCTCAAATGCAAACACTCCATGATTGACTTATTTGCCTCTCTAATATAGGACTTAAGAAGCCCTAATGCGATATCGTTAGAAGAGGTATTGTCAACTGTAACTGTCACAACCCGCTCCAACCCGCACTACTTTATTGTGTTCTTCAAGGCCTTCTAAATGGTCTCACCCTCTTGATTGAGAATTTGAGAAAATTTTAGAATTTTTGTATTTAATTTCCAACCACAATCAATAAAATGTGCCATAAAAAACATATAATTATAATTTTGGATAGATCTCCATGTATTGGTGGTGAGCAAACTCTTTGACCCCCTAATTGGTTTTTCAACTAATCGTTTTCTACACTGTAATTTTTTTTTATGTCCTTCATCATTGTGTGACGAGAAGGAAGGTTAAATCTAAGTTCTAAATATTTAGAATATGCTTGGAACCCTTTTCACTCAACAAACTGAAATGGTAGCTCGTCCATGATGATCATTAGAGTTGGCTGTCTTCTACACTCATTTGGATCATACTTTGTAAATCTCTTCAATGTTGCCCCATCTACTCTCATCCGTAGTTGTTTTAAGTCCAATCTATAGTTTAGATTGACTTTTCTCTTGAAAAAACTTCAATATTGGACTCTTTTTGTATTTTTCTTCTAAGTAAACCTTCAATTGGGATGTACCATGTCTCCTATAGTGACATCTATATACTTTACCACAATAGTTACACTTAATTTGGAGGTTATTGGAGGTCACCACCCTCTATTTTAGCGAAGTGAGTACAAACAACTGAAACATATTTCTTGCTTGGTGGGGGCATGGGGGCAAGGGTAGGAGTAGGGATAGTGGTAGGATTAGTGATGGTGGCAAGGGTAGAGTTAGGTGTAGGGATATGGGTAGGAGAGCTAGCATTAAAATCTGAAATGATGTAAAAATCATACAACAATTAAAACCATGCAAAAAATACCCAAAAACATAATCGAGTTTTGATATCGAAACCCCAAAATAGAATAGACTTTCAATTCGAAACCCTAAATTAATTTAGGGGTTTAGAGTTTCAGATTGAAAGCCTATTCTGTTTTATTTCTACTAAAATTTAGTCCCAAGTTTTGTTTACTTGAGCTTTTCTTAAAAACCTAAAGTTAGGCTGCCTTGCCTTTTTTTAATCTTGAAACTAAAGTCTCGTTTGGTTATATAGATGTGATAAAATTTAAAAGTAGGATAAAATATTATTAGAATATTATTTTTATTTTGGGATTTGAAAAAATTAAATTGTTTATTATACTTTGTGTAGGAATTTGAAAAAATTATAAAAATTATATGAGATGAACTCATCTCCCAAACCAAACGAGACGTAAGTTTTTTCTTTTCAAAAAAACTTATAATGTGTTGCATTTTCTATTATCTCTGGAGTTCTATTAAGTTTTTTCTTATTCTCTTCTATTCGCTTTCTACATGTGAATTTTCTTCATTTTCTCTCAAGTCTCATTTCACATTTTTCCTTACTTTTATTTGTTTTTTCTCTCATTCACATACAAAACATAGAAGGAAAACAATAAATATAATAGCTCCTTGGTTTTATGTAAATTGTAATCTTTCGGTATCATAAATGCATGCCCTATAAATAAAATTTAAGATGATTTTTGTTTTTCTTAATCTTTATATTTGATATCAAGTCAAATGCAGTTGTGCGTTTACTTCTGTAAAATTATGTTGTGCCTAAAACATTTTTCAAATAATTATTGTGACATATATTGTAACGTTCTAATGAAAGGCCCAAATTACGTGATCTATATTTTAAAAATACTAGTCAATGATACAATTGGAGCTCCATTAGAACCTTATGAAGAGCAAGAACTTCTCATTCCCAAGTAATGTGAGATTCCATACACCATCTACCATTATCCATATCTTATGGAATATCACATAAATTTTGATGGGAATTACAAAAAACTTTTTTGGGGGAAATATTTAATTCTCTAGGTCCACTTCAGAAAAAGTACTATTTTTTTTTAATAGGAAAAACTGACTTCATTTCATCATAAAACAAAAGCCTTACATAAGATAATCAATCCAAAGGATATTAGTGATTATATCTGGATATGAACCCCACCATAAACTAATCTCCTTAACACTTAAACTAAACTTTGCTAGTGAGTGTGCTGCTGCATTGCAGCTTCTATTGGCATATTGGATTGCACAAGAGTTGAAGCGTGCCATTAGTGCCTTTGCTTCCTTTATAATGTTTCCAATTACAGCCTTTGAACTTCCTGGTTTATCAAATTCAGTGATTACCAACTGAGAATCACTCTCAATCACAAGATGTTGGATGCAAAGGTGAACACTGAGCTGAAGACCTCAAAGAACAGCCAAACCTTCTATCTTTAACCAACTGAAGACACTTAGCAGAAAAAGTACTAATGATTTTAAGAAAACTAGCAATTCCTCAGAATTCAAAAATTTCCCGGGGCTATATAGTTCTCCAACTTTTGGGGCGTTTGAGTGTGTGTGTGTGTGTGTGTATATATATATATATATATATATATATATATATATATATATATATATATTAAGTTTGAAGATTTTTAGAAAATTTTGAAAGAAGGATTTAACTTTTTTGGAATTTTGTAAAAATGATGGAACAATTAGAGATATGATTAGCTTAAGAAAATGTTTTAAACATTTTTTTACTAGAGATTCAAAAGGTGGAGATACCCATTAAAAATAGGAAAATGATTTATAAAGTCCTTACCTATTAAAAATATGAAAATAATTTATATAGTCTTAGAGTGTGCAAATTTTTTGTACTCTATTTCAAAAAAGTAAGATAAATTTGGATCCATATAAAATAAAAAAATTAACCTTTTCATGATGGACTCTATTTTTTCAAAAGGAATGTGCGGTTCTTGTATACTTTAGGACTGTATCTAATATTATTTTTAAAATTATGAAAATAAGTAAATTATAATGAGAGATTTTTTTAAAATTTTTTAAGTCTCGTTTGAATAATGAGATGAGATTATTAGTTAATAGTAGTCATGGAAAAATTTGTTAATAATAGTGAAGCGATTTGAGTTAATATGATTTATAGAGTTGTTAGAAAGTTGAATTATTTTTTCTATTTTATTTAAAAGTTTAAGAAAGTTGTAATGATTAGATAATGATTAGATAAAAAAATTAAAAAATTGAAATTAAAAAATATTTATATTTATGGTTATTAAATATTGAGATAAAATTAATGAAGATGAGATAAAATCAAATGAATTGAAAGAATTTTACTATCAATCCGGGCCTAGTTTTTAATTAGTTATTTTATTATAAAGGTATTTGCACTGGGATCAGAAAAATCTTTAAATATTGGAAACATTTTAAATTTTCAACATGACGTTAACAGATCGAATGAGTCACTCCCCGCTAGGACTAGGCTGTCTTCGGTAAGTGGGATTACTTCATTATTATTTATATATAATTTATTATTATTTATAAATTATTTATTTATTTATTATTATTTATAAATTATCTAAAATTATCTCAACATCCAAACGTAGTTAATTAATTGCCCAATTTACGAATAGAATTATCCTTTATAATATAGTAATGACATTTTTTTCCTGTTCAATTGCAATTAAGGCTTCATTGGTTGTATAGATGAGATATTAAAGTTAAAAATTGCAATTAAGGCTTGATTTAATATTATTTTTATTTTAAGATTTAAAAAAATTAAATTATTTATTATATTTTGTGTGAAATTTAAAAAAATTATAATAAATAAATAAGATATGATAAATTGAGTTGAGTTGAGATAATTTGTATAACCAAATGAAGCTTAAAAAGTATATAGAGATGTGTACTGAAGTCGGTTAATAAAAATAAGAGTTTTGTTACTTATCATCTCTATACACCACATATTATATATATATTTTTTATTTTTTTTAAATTAATTAAATTCTTTTATTTATAATCTATACATCATATATTTATTATGAGAAAAAAATAAAAAATTTATATATAATATATAGAATGAAGATGAGGATTAGAATTTTTTTAAAAACAAACCACTCTTAGTACGTTTGCTCGAATAATTGCACCCACGTTTGCCTTAGCCTGCCGTCTCTTGTAATTATTGGTACCGACCCCACATTTATGTCCTGACACCTTCGATGTGCCCCGTCCCATTATTCTTGTCCCTTATATGCGAAAGTCTCCCATTTCACTAAAGATGGATCAAGTTTCCACCTCAGAAAATAAATAAATGTTACCAAAAACGAAAATCGAAGAAAATATCATACCAACTAGGGTGAGCATGAGTAGGTGGAACTTCTGGAGCGGTTAGGCGATTAGGGTTTTCTTCACTAGCGTTGGTGAGGTGAAGTTTTTTCTTATTCTTTGAGTAAGAAGGTTATTCTACAGTAGGGATGGTGTGTTATTATGGAAGACTTCTATAAATCTTGGCAAAAGATCACTTTAAATGATGAGGAAAGTACTGCAATTAAAATTGAGGTAGATGATTTGGAGGATCTGCGTAGTTATGAGAGCCGAAGTCTGGTTGACAAAATCTGCCCAGATAGGAAAGTGAGTTTGGAAATTATACGATCCACGATACAAAAGGTGTGGAAAGTTGCTCCCTCAATTATCTTTAAGAATTTAAAAGAGAATGTTTTTGCTATTACTTTTGCATCTACTGACGAAAGGGATAGGGTTCTGGCTGGGTGTTCATGTCTTTTTGATAATGCATTTTTTGTGTTAAAGCCCATAGATATGCAAGTCCAACCTCATCTTATGAATTTCTTCATTGAGATATTTTGGTTGCATCTCCACAATTCACCTATGGCATGTATGACTCGACGAATAGGAACACATATTAGGGAATCTATTGGAAAGGTCTTAACAGTAGATATACCCTCTGATGGTATCGCATGGGGTAGTTGTCTATAGGTGTTAGTGGAAGTTGATTTGCATAAGCCGGTCACTCGAGATAGAACAATAAAGTATAATGAGGCTAATTTGTGGATCTCTATTCAATATGAAAAATTGCCGAAGATTTATTTTAAGTGTGGACAAATGTAGCACGGCGTGGAAGGTTGCAGGGAAGAATCTGGGGAGGGGTCTTAGAGATTTTGGGTCATGGTTGCGGGCCTCGTTTGTGAGCGGAGAAATACTGAGTTTCAGTTGGAGAAGGACTCTACTAAGATGTCTTCTAGTAAGCATGGTGGAAGTGGGCAACGTGCTAAGTTGGATACTGTGCTTCATGATCCTGATGGGGATGAGAACTTTATGGCAGGAATTTTTTCAGAGGGCAGTTCTGGTTTTGTTTTGAAAGGTAATGTTTTGGATAAGGTTATGGGTTATGAGACTGGTGACAATTTGAAAGCCCCTGATAATTCAATTCTACTAGTTGAAGGGGTAGATCAGTTTGAATTATCTCAGGAAGGGCCGAGGCCCATGCTGCTTCCTGGCCCAATGAATTGTGACCCATCAAATGATATGGAAAGCCCATCTATTAAGGGGGGGGGGGGGGACCAAATGAGAAGCTGTTTCTTTTATTCAATCCCTTGATCGCGCAAGTTTGCTTTCTCTAGTGATTCTGTCATCCCAATCTAAGACACGAAAGGTTGCGACGGGTGGGAAGTGGAAGCGTAGGGCTCGTCTGTCTAATATTCGAGGTCAGTTACTTTCTTCCCCCTCTAAGAAACGTGTTGTTGGTCTAGATTTTTGTGATGAAGATATTGATGAGTCTTTTAAGCGAAAGAAGTATGTGAAGAGTGCTTTGGTGGATGTTACAATTGTGTTATCGGCGGAGCCTACTAAGCAGCCCCACCGGGAATTATGAATCTCCTAAGTTGGAACTGTCGTGGGTTTGGGAACCCTCAGACAGTTCATGATCTTTACCTGATGGTAAATAGGAAGTCTCCCAAGACTTTGTTTTTTATGAAAACTTTGCTAAGTTTTGTTAGGTTGGAAGGTTTGAAGAGAACGTTGGGTTTCTCGGGTTGTTTCTCTATGAATCCAGTGGGTAGAGGTGGGGGGTTGGCATTTTTTTGGAAGGAAGATGTTGCTCTAGCCATCTATAATTACTCTATTAATCATATTAGTGGATGGATATCTGATTTCCATGATGGAAGAAGGGTCCTCCTTATAGGTTTTTATGGAGTTGCTGATGTTAGGAAGAGGTCTTACTCGTGAGCTTTGATGAATAGATTGAACCCTAGGAATTCTCCATGGATTCTCTTTGGGGATTTTAACGAAATATTAATGCCTACTGAGAAGGTAGGGGGAGGGCTTGATCAGAAATTCAAATGAGAGGTTTCAGATCTGCAGTGGAGTAGAATGAACTAGTTGATGTGGGTTACAAGGGCAATCCTTTTACCTGGAGTAATAGACACTTAGATGAAACATTTACCAAGGAGAGCTTGATAGGGTTTTTGTTAACAGTTTATGGTCCTATCTCTGTGGAAGGGTAGAGGTGGAGAGTTTGGTAGTGAGAAGTTCTGACCATCATCCTATTTTCATTTCTACTTTCCCTAAATATGGTCGATCTGGGAGTAGGATTAAAACTTTCAAGTTTGCAGCTGGTTGGTCTCTTCACAGTGATTGCCATAGAATTATTGAGGAAGTTTTTGGGGGGGGGTTGCAAAGAAGCTCTGAACCAGAGGGTCTTCAACATACTCTTTCAAAATGTAGTTTTGAGCTGTTAAAGTGGAGTAGAGTACACTGTTCTAGTGCTGAAAAACTAATTGGAGAAAAGTCAGAGGTCCTTCGAAGTTACAATCTAGAAAAGGGGTTGATAATGAAAATCAGATTAGAATAATCGAGCAAGGAGTGGGCCTTTTATTAGAACGAGAGGATCTTAAGTGGAAATAGCGTGCAAAACAGATTTGGTTCAAAGATGGGGACCGTAACACAACGTTTTTTTTTTATCTCAATGCTTTTTAGAGAAAAAGAATAAATAATATTTTAGAAGTAAATGATTCAGAGAGTAGGGTAAATATCGGCTAGGCTCAGATTCAGGTAGCTTTTCTTGATCATTTCAAAAAAATTGTTCTCTTCTAATGAACCATCTGCACATCTTATAAACACTGCCTTATCTGCTTTAGATAGTAGGATTACAATAGCCATGACTGAGGATCTGGATAAGTCTTTTTTTAGGGAAGAGATTGATGATGCACTATCCCAAATGGCTCCTTTGAAAGCTGTTAGGCCTGATGGGTTTGGCCCATGTTTTTTCCAGCAATACTGGAGAGTTGTGGGGGATCTTGTAGCTGGTACAATGTTAACTTCTTTCAATGAAGGTAGATTTGATGAGAGTTTGAACAAGAATAATGTAGTTTTAATCCCTAAAATGGATAGGCCCCTTTCTGTAAGTAATTTTAGGTCAATAAGCTTATGTAATGTTGTGTATAAGCTTATGGCTAAAACACTTGCCAATAGATTGAAGTTGGTGTAGCCTGAGCTCATTTCTTTTAATCAAAGTGTTTTTATCCCCGGTAGGCTGATCTCAGACAATATCATAATTGTTTTTAAGGCTTTGCATTCTATGAAAACCAGACAAAAAGGTAGGAAGGGGAGAATGGCTATAAAATTGGACTTGTCAAAAGCCTATAACAGAGTTGAGTGGCCTTATTTGAGGGCAGTGATGGCTAGGTTGGGTTTCAGTGCAGGATGGATTCAAAAGATCATGATGTGTGTTACTTCTGTATAATATTTTGTTTTAGTCAATGGTCAGCCTAATAGTACCATAAAGCCTTCTAGAGGTTTAAGGCAAGGAGACCCTTTGTCCCCTTACCTTTTTCTTTTATGTGTGGAAGGTTTATCTTCTTTAATTTAGGTTGAAGAAAGTAAAGGTAAAATTAATAGAATCCAAGTTAGTAGGGGAGGGACTTGTATCAATCATTTGTTTTTTTTTTTTTTTTTTACAGATGATTGTATGCTATTTTGCAAAGTTGATATGGAGCAACGAGAAGTTCTTAATGGAATCCTCAAGGTAGAAGCTTTGGATCAGTAGTTGAACACTAAAAAACATCATTGTTTTTCAGCTCAAATACAACAAGGCAGTGTAGAGATGAGTTGATTAAGGCCATTGGGGCTAGATTCTGTAATGATGCAGATAAATACTTGGGTCTTCCTTCAATGGTGGGGAGAGAAGAATATAAAGCTTTCAAAAGTATTAAAGAAAGTGTGAGGAATAGGATAAATAATTGGAATAACAAGTTTCTATCCCAAGCTGGTAAGGAAATACTCATTAAGTTAGTTTTACAAGCAATGCCGACTTATGCAATGAGTGTATTTAGAATTCCCATACAGTTGAGTAGAGAAATTTCAAAAATGATGGTAGACTTTTGGTGGGGTCACTTGAACAATGAAAAAAAGGTGCATTAGAAGCAATGGAAGGGTATGGGTTCTCCAAAGCGACAAGGTGGGATGAGATTTAGAGATATGGAATTTTTTAACCAAGCTCTATTAGCCAAACAATATTGGAGATTACTTATTAATCCTTCTTTTCTCGTAGCTAGGGTCATAAAGGAAAAATATTTCAAAAATGGGGATTTAATGAATGCCAAAGTTGGATATTCTGCATCACTCATCTGGAGGAGTATTTGTGGGGTAGGAGACTTAGTTAGAGCTGGGATGAGATGGAGAATGGGTAATGGAGAACATATTAAGATTTGGGGAGATAGCTGGCTTCCTGCTTCGTTTACTCATAAGGTGCAATCCCATATTTCTATTTTGCAAGGGGATTCTCATGTGAATGAACTGTTGGATGGAGCAGGGAAATGGAACGAGCTATTAATTGACCAGATTTTTAAAGTGGAGGAAGCAGAGGTCATCAATTGTTCACCAACTAGTAGTAAGGCTATAGAGATAAAATGTATTGGGGTCCTTCTAGAAATGGCCTTTTCTCTATAAAGTTTGCATACTTCTTACAGTGTCAGTTACATAATTTTAATTTGGGAGGGACTTCAGATTATCAGTCTTCATCTGTTAAGTGGCAGAAAGTGTGGGGGTTACAGGTGCCAAATGGGGTTAAAGTCTTTTTGTGGAAGGCTATTCATGAGGCTTTGCCAACTAAAAGGAACCTTGTGAAGAGAAATATCATTAATGATGGTTTCTGCCCCTGGTGCAAACAGTTTGAGGAGACAAGTTGTCATGTGTTTTGGAATTGTGCTGCTGCTCAAGATGTATGGTTTGATTTACGCAGTCCAGTGTAGAAAGCAGTCTTGAATGATTTACAATTTCGACACATATGGGAAGATCTGGTTATGAAACTTAATAAGGCTGATATAGAATTGCTTGCTTGTGTGCTTAGGAGTATATGATTTAGAAGGAATAAATGGGTGTTTGATGACCAAATTGAGAATCCTTACGAAGTGTGGCATACTGCTCAAATAGAATTATCTGACTTTGCTGCTGCTCAACATTATCTTCATGTTTCAGTTGCTGAAAACTTTGCTTCTACTATAACTGTGAGATGGAAAAAAGCAGGTTATGGGTGGTTTAAGATTAACTGGGATGCTGCCTATGATGATAATTTAAAAAGGATGGGAGGGGGCATTGTCATAAGGAATTTGGATGGTGAGTTGATGGCTGCAGCAAGCTAGACAAAATCATTTATTTCAAACCCTTTACATGCTGAAGCTTCTGTTTTGGAAAGAGCTACCACTCGAAGTCTTGAACTAGGGTTATCTCAATGAATATTTGAGGGGGATGCTCTAGTATTGATTAATGATGTTAAGGGTAAGCAGGAAAATTGTTCTTGGTATGGGCAGATTGTAGAGGATTTGAAAGGCTTCTTTTATCACAGTTTAAACAGACAGTTGCAGTTTGTATCTCACAAAGGAAATAATGTTGCTCATCTACTTGAAAAACTTGCTATGAATTTTGACCAAGAAATAGTTTGGATTGAGGAGGATCCTCCTCATATTTTGCAATGTTTTGCTTGTGAGCAAAATGTACTGGATGTTTAAAGTTATGCAATGATATGAATTTGTTTAGTTTAAAAAAAAAAAAAACTAGGGGTGAGCATCGATTGAATTGAAGTCAATCTGATTTCGACTCCGATTTTATTAGAATTTGATTTTGAACTCTGATTCCAACTTCAACTCCGATTTATTGAAATAGAGTCGGATTTACACATCGTAACTCACTTTTGATGATGCAAAAAAAAAAAAAAGTAGAACCCAATCAGCAAATAGTCAGACTCAACAATTAATTTAGGGATGCCCAATGGAAGGCACATTTGCAATCCCCGAAATACAATAAGTAACTCAAAGGTAGATGGTTCATTCACTGCAGGTTCAAAGATAGTTGCTGCCATCACCACCTTGCCATTGCTATCACATAAAACCATTCCAATTCCAGCCTTTTTATACTCTGTGACGACCGCCCCATCAACATTGAGCTTCAGAAAATCAGAAGGAGGTGATTTCCACCTGCATAGGTTCTTCCCATTTGCAGCATTAGAAACCTTTAAAATTGAGAAAGATTTGTACAAAGAAATAGCCATATTTGTTGATGCATAGGGAGTGATGTTCTCACTTTCCATCTTCAACTTATTCCTTCGATACCACATGCCCCAACACAGTACAAACATGAGGGTAAAATCTGCTTCACTGCTAGTAGTTAACACACTTTTCACATTATCCATAAATCTTTTATCATGTTGGAGCCTTAAACCTATTGGACCAAACCGCTGCCACATCTCATTTAACTAAGGACATAACAACAATGCATGAGTAACATCTTCATCCCTTTCTCCACAAAAACAACAGCCTCCTTCCACTTCAATTTTTCGGTGCCTTAGATTTTTGAGTGCAGGCAAAATATTCCTACAGGCTCGCCATGCAAAAGTTTTAATCTTCCTTGGCACATTCATCTTCCATAGCTTCTTCCACATGTGCCTATCTTGCACCCCGCTGGATGGTTCAGCTATCTTCCTCAAACTCAAAGCTTGAAATAGCCTATAAGCACTTTTCATAATAAAACATCCACTTACTTCCTCTGGTCATATCCATTTATCACTATAAGACATAAAAGGCAATCTAATCTTTAAGATTTCCTCAGCTACCATTGGATCAAAGAGAGTTCTAATAGTATCAAACCTCCAATTTCTTGTATCCTGACAGATAAGGCTATCCACAGTTGCATCCTTTTGAGAAGCAGGAAGCCCATTCTCAGCATTCCTTCTTAAGCTTTTATGACTTGGAACCCAATAATCCTTCTAAATATAAATAAAGACTCCAAACCTTACCCGCCATCGTCATCCCTCTAGTAACCAGTTCTTTGCTACAAAAATCCCCCTCCATGCATAAGAAGGATGCAACCCCAACTTTGCTTGAAAGAATGTACTATTGTGGAAATATTTAGCTTTATAAATCCTTTGTAGCAAAGTCCCCACATTTTGTAAAATTCGCCATCCTTGCTTAGCCAAGAGAGCCATATTAGAGTGTAAACTTTTAAACCCCATCCCCCCTCTGAATTTTGAAGCACACAAATGCCTCCAGTTTACCAATGCAATTTTTGTTCATTTCCCCTCTGTCCCCACCAGAACCTAGACATCATTCCTTCCAATTTCCTACATAAACCCAAAGGTAGCTTGAAGCATGACATAACATATGTAGGGATCGATAAAGCTACTGCTTTAATAAGGACTTATCTTCCTCCCTATGATAACAATTTCTCCGTCCAGCTTTGTAGTTTATTCCACACTCTCCTTTTTATGTCAGCAAAAGCAAGAGATTTGGACCTCCCAACCAAGTTAGGTAGCCCAAGATACTTATCATATTGTTGGAAAGTCCTAACACCCCACAAATTCAACAACTCCCTCTGTTGCCCATCATCCACATTCTTAGAAAAAACCACACTAGTTTTTTCCTTATTAACCTTTTGTCCCAATGCCACATCATATTTCTCAAGCACCCCCTGAATATGTCTGGTAGTTTGCACATCAGCTTTACAGAAAATTATGTTATCATCCGCAAACAACAAGTGGCTCACAACAGGAGCCCCTTAGCAAACCTTTATTCCCCTCACTAGTTGTTTACTCTCAGCATCCTTTAACAAAGCAGTGAGACCCTTAGTACATAGAAGGAAAAGGTAAGGAGAGAGGGGGTCCCCTTGCTTAAGCCCCCTCGTAGGCATAATAGGACCATGAGGCTCTCCATTAATCAAAACAAAAAAGGACACAGTTGTCACACATTACATAACCAATTGCACAAAACCATGACCAAATCCTAGTTTGAGCATTATTTTTTCTAAAAAACTCCACTCCACCTAGTCGTAGGCCTTGCTCATATCCAATTTAAGGGACATATAACCCTTTTTGCCATACCTTTTGTGCCTTAGATAATTGACCAGCTCGTATGCGACTAGCACATTATCTGAAATAAGCCTACCCTTAACAAATGCACATTGAGAATTTGATATAATCGCAGGAAGATGAAGATTGAGCCTATTAACAATAACCTTAGAGACCAACTTATAAATCACATTACAAAGACTGATTGGACGGAAATCAGAGACTGAGTCACAAGTTTTTTTCTTTGGAATGAGGCTGATAAATGTATGATTAAGGTCTCTAGGAAAGTGGCCAATATTCAAAGTATGCAAGACAGCAGTAGTCACAGAACTACCCACAATGGGGCTTTAGTAGGATGCATCTGCTGGAGGGCTGCTTTTACTTCATCTACATGATAAGGCTTGGACAAATCTGAATTCATCTTTGGTGTCACCCTTTGATGCACACATGCCAAAACTTCCTCTTGGTGCCTCTGTGGAGTAGATGTGAAAAGCTCAGAAAAGAAATCAACAATTAGTCTATCCCTCAGAGCACCTTCCTTTACAACACCCCTTTCATTCTTCAAGCCTTTGATAAAATTCCTCTTTCTTCTGCCATTTGCTTGAGAATGAGAAAATCGTGTATTTTAATCACCTTCTTGAAGCCACTGGACCCGAGATCTTTGCTTCCACATGACTTCCTCCCTCTCAAGTCATAACTGAACTTCTTGTCTAGCTTTAGTCACACCCATACCATCAAGTTGCAAAGAATCCCGATCTTGAGCTTGCTATAAATTTCGCTTAGCCAGATCCAACTTTCTGAAAACATTCCCAAATGACTGTTTATTCCACTCAGATAAATGTTCCCCACACCTCTTCATTGACCTTATCACACCCTCCATTCTACCCCGATCCTCACCATTATTCCACACTCGATCAATAATCTGAGAACATTTCTCTTTACCCACCCACATAGCCTCAAATCGAAACTGTTTGGTTACCCTTTTTCAACCCTCCACCTCTTCAGATTCAAACCACACATGTAGGTGATTTGAATGAGCTGCCACACCATGCCTAACCACAAATTGAGGGAACAAAGCACATAATTGATTATTCCCTAAGAACCTGTTCAATATCTCAGAAATGGCTCGAGTACCCTCTCTACCATTACACCATGTAAATTTTGGACCTTTAAACCCCAAATCATGCAAAGAACAGTCGAGTAGGACATTCTTAAATGCTTCCATTTGGGACTTTGAGCGTGGTCTACCCCCTTCTTTTCATTGAAGTTCACTAATTCATTAAAATCACCCCTACAAGCCAAGGACAAGCCACACCAGAACTTAGCTGTCTAATTAGATTCCAAGTCAAATTTCTATTTGTCACCTAAGGATTACCATAAACACCCGTGAATTTCCACTCGAAACTATCCCCATCCTTAATCAAAGCATCAATGTGATTCCTAGAAAAAGACTAAATATGAACACACAAATCCCCTTTCCACAATAAAGCTAATCCACCACTTCTACCCACACAACCAACCATAAAACAATGAGTAAAGTGCAATCGATACTTACAACGCTCCATAGCTCGTGCCTTAAGCTTAGTCTCCTGAAGAAAGACCAAACTAGGATCTTCTTTCATGATCAGATCACGTAAAGCTCGAATTCCCATGGGTTTGAATTCCCTGTGGGTTCCTAAGCCCACGGGAATTCCAACACAGAGTTTTCATGGTTGACAGTAGGGCTGGACTCCAGCCTCTACTGATACTTCAATTCAAACCTCATGGAGCTAGTTGCCATCATCCTGCTAGAGAACCCCCACACTTTTGCCTTTTCCCTTCTAAAGACACAATCTCTGAAGAAGGAAATAGGGATGCCTTCCTCTTTACAGTACTACCTTCCTCCGAAACAAGACATTCCGTGACTAAGCGAACAATTTCCTGGGTCTTCCACTTCCACTTCCCAAGTGCCTTACTATAATGTTTAGAAGGCCCTAGCTCACCCTGTAAGCCTCCCTTAGCAGAACCTGTAACCTTACTATCAAGGCCCACAACCGCCCCCCTACGCACATGGCTCACGAAGCCAGCATCCTGACTTAAGTGTTTGGCAAGGCCCAAATTCACCTCGGTAATACTCCGCTCAGCCAAATTACTCGCCTTAATGGAGGAGTTTGAAAATTCCAAAAAATCAACAACCAAAGGTTCTGAAACTGTCGTTACTGTAACTGCCTCCTCATCAATGCGTGTTTTACATGAAACATGGGTCGGCACCTGCTCCACTGCAGATGGTTGATGACGCCTTTACCCCTTAGTGGTTTTGCCTCCATGACCAAGTCCATGCAACCATTGACCATAAGGAAGAGGACCCTGATGCGAGTCGTAGCTTCCCATTTGATCACAGTCTTACTGAGCATGACCAATTCTCCCACACATGTAGCAAAACTCAGGTAATCTCTCATACGAGAATCTTACCCAATAAGGCACACTAGCACCAACACACAATTTCTTACCCCTTAGCAAAGGCTTCGTAATATCCATATGAACACGAATCCACAGATACTGGCCCCATGCAAGCTCCCCCTCCAGTAGGTCAATTTCCTCTACAATACCCAGTGCATTTCCAATCAATTTACCCACAATCTCATTATGGGCCATCAGAGGCAGGTCATGAACTCGTACCCAGAACGACACTTCAGTGAGATGCAGCATTTGAATTTGTTGAGCACCATCGAAGTCTTTTACTAAAACCAATTGTTTATCAAACGTCCAAGGGCCATCCCTGACCACTCTCTCTTTATCCTTAACATCATCAAATTTTGCAATCAAGTAATTGGAATCTAGATTTTGAATGCGCATCATCTTCACAGGACGCCAAATTCTTTGCTGCATCTGCTTCAATGCTTCCTTATTATAGTGTTTCAGTGTTAGCAACTGAATTATCAAACATCGTTTGCCCCAACGAATAGTATCTTGAGCCACCTCTTCATCGATGAAAACTACTTCTTCCTCAGATTCCGTCAAGGATAGCCAACCATACAGACCTTCTAAATCATCAACCATATGCCCCACCGATCACAAACAAGAGAGAAACCTACACGTGAAAAGAGAAAGAGACGACCGTAACTTGCAGTGGGTGAGAGAAAAAACCTCTACTCACAGTGGGCGAGAGAGGACAACACTTTTGATGACTATTATTTCATTATTATTACGTGGCCATGTCAATATGCTCATGAGCTATAATTCAAAAATTAAATTACATAATACACACATGTAAGGTTCGTAGCTAATATGTTAAGATTAGTAAGCATATTTATAGGATATACTCATAGATTATTAGTTAATTAGATTTTTAAATTGTACCTATATGATTAACAGATTATGAAAATTATCAAATTAATAACTATACTTACTGAAAGCATATTAACAAACAAATCTTTTGTAAAAATTGTAATTATAATTATAAGTATATCATGATATAACTCTTACCTATTACTCTCGAATGTACAGTAAATCTTATTGTTAGTATTGATTATTAATAAATACTAATTCACTAGTATCTAACTAAATGTTATTATGCTATAGTATTACAGTTTACGTGTTATTAACTTATTATTCTAAATTTATTTCTATACTAATATCTAATTTATTTTTATATTAGACTTTCACTATAATGTCTAATTACATGTTATTATACTATAGTATTATATATTATTTCTAGTGTCTATTTACATGTTACATGTTATTATACTATAGTATTACATGTTATTAACTCATTATAATATTTTATACTAATATCTAACTTATTCCTATTATAGACTTGTACTATAGTGTTTAACTATATGTTATTATATTAGTTTCTAACTTACTTCTAACCTAATTATATACTAGACTTAGTATTATATGTTATTATACTAATGTTATTATACATTAGTGTAAATGTTATTATAAATTAGTATTACATGTTATTATAAATTTATACATTAGTGTTTATACATGAATATAACATGTTATTATTAGTGTTACATGGTAGTAATAGTATGATGTTTATATATACTAAATTATTGTTAGTCAATTTAGTCCTTTTATATAGTATAAGTATGTTTATAATAATTAGCTTATACTATTATTGAATTTAACTAGTTTTATAAGTTATAGTTATATAAAATATATATGATGAATGTATAGAAAAAATATATATATTTTTATAACATATGTACAATATCGGAGTGGGAGGGCAAAGTCGGAGTTGGTTCAACTCCACCTCCGACTTTTTGGGGGAAAAAAACTCCGACTCTGATTCCGGAGCCGGAGCGGAATTGGATTTTTAAATTTTTGTTCAACCCTAATACCAATTTGCCGAGTCATGGGGAACATCTTGGAATTATTTCTTAAATAGTTTAGAGTATTTATTGAGTATAGTTCTTAAATATTACAAATCAAATCTTACCAATTATAACTCTTTTATAATCATTGACTTTTATTGTTTCAAATTTAAATTTAACTTGACTTTTATTTTACCTATCTATTTTATATTGATAGTATTTTTGTAAAATAGAGATATTTGCACTATTTTTTTTTACTAAGATACCTTCAATTTAAAATAGAATTAGAAAATAATAATAAAAGAGCGCTGTATCTAGGACTGTTCATACGACCCGACCCAAATTTCAGTGTTCCGACCCGATCCGATCCCAAGTCTATTCCGGTACCCGATTACCCGATTTGGCCGATACCCGATTACCCGACCCGAACACTGTTTTCAGAATACCCGATTACCCTTTTTTTTTTTTTTAATTTGGAAAATAGATATGTTAGTCTCTTATTCTTCTGAGTCCAAGAATTTACAAAAAATCTGTTTGTAAATATCCACATCAAGAAAAAACTAAAAAAGATTGGTATTAATCCAATCCCCCACAAACTGTTCAAAACAGCAACTACTAACCAAAACTCTAGTACAGCAAATGATCAACCCAGCAAGAATAAGAGAAAAAACAGAAACAAATTAAGGGGTGAGCCTGTCCCCCAAGACAAGTGGAAAACATTGGTTCATATAGCAAGAATCTCGCCACAACAAAGAAGGGGTGAGCCTGTCCCCCAAGAGCTCTTGGACCGAGTCTTGGCTGCCCATTCATACTGCTCTCAACGTCCAGTTAAGCAACATGGAAAGCATCAGTCTGGAACCATGAAGATCATGGAGACCCCAGCTGCTGATGGAAAGGGAGTTGAAGCCTTCAAGAACAAGTTGATCAAAGGCATTCAGATCTGCACTAATATTATAAATAATTATACAAGCACATTTTTTTTTACAATTCTTTATATAATTAAGGGGTTAGTGTCAAACAAGTTTAGGGACTCAAACCTTAGTGATCAGTTCATTCCGAGATAAATGGTTGCTATTATTTTTTATGGAGCCGGTTAGAAATTTTAGAGTGAAGAGAGGAGGTTTTTTGGGCCAAATGATATGTTAGTTGGTTCACATAAAAAGGATTAACTGTGAAGAATTTTAGGATGGACATGTAAACAGTTCGTAGCATTTATTTTTATGGTGTAGAGTTTGTTTTTGCCAAGGTCAATTAAATTTCCACTTGTTCGTTTATCAAGCATGCTCTAAACTGAAGTGAAACTCAAACCAAATCCACGGCTTTCCCATGTTTAGACACATTTCAAAACCCATTATACATTTCAAACCAAATCATGCTCTCAGGCATGCTCTAAACTGAAGTGAAACTCAAACAACTCTACAAACTCGAAAGCTCAGGAATATGTTCTAACATAAACCCAGACTACCAAACTGGTAATCAAATTCCTGAAGTACCAGAGTACCAAAACAGTATCCTAGGCTGTGGACTCTCATTTACCCCAAAGCAAAGCTATACACTTTCATCGAAAAGAAAAGGAGAAGAAAACCCTAAACCAGATTTTACCAACGAGCATAATAGAACAGAAATTTCGAGAAAGTCGAAATCTACAACAGCAAAGTAGAAGAATTAATGGGTTTAACCCACTAACCTTGATTTTGAGTTGCGGTGGAGAGAGGAAGATCTGCGAGAGGCAGCTGCGATGGAGAGAGCTGCGATGGAGAGAGTGAGCTTGCGAGGAGGAGAGCGGCTGCGAGGGAGAGAGTGAACGTGTATTCCGCGAGTTTAGACGAAATCGGGTAAACGGGTATTACCCGTTTAAAATCGAATCGGGTAACGGGTATTCCGTTTCCGTTTCAAAACAAAACCGGGTCGGGTCGGTTCGGGTCGGGTATGCGGCCTTTTTGTTCACCCCTAGCTGTATCTATATTGCTTTCCATTGGGACCATTGGAAAGGGCTCATTAATGAAATCTCATCTCATGCAAAATTAAGTACCCAATTCCATTTCTTAATAATTAACTGCTCAAAGAACAAGGGGGAATTAATTCTAAGAGACAAGGGGGAATTAAATTAAGAGGTATGCTTTCGAAAGAGAGAGTGGAAGCTGCCCATTGCACAAAACAGTTAAAATTATTTATGTACAACTGACTCTGCTTTATTTGCATCTATTACGAATGAACAACCCTGGTTGATGATAAAAAAAAATTAACAGAAAAAAAAAAGAAAAAGAAACAGGGGCTATATATAAAAGGGGCTTCTGTAAGTAAGCGTGAAATTGGTATCAATTAGCTACTCTTTGCAGATGATTGTATATTTTTTCTGTAAATCAAATATGCAGCAGTGGAGATCTTTCAAACAAGTTCTGAACATATATGAACATGCTTCAGGGCAGAAGTTGAATATGCATAAAAATTCTATCTATTTAAGTACCAATACAAGTCCAACTGTTAGAGATGAATTAGTACAAGACATTGGGGCAAGGGTCTATGACTATGTGGGGATGCTAAGAAATACCTGGATTATCTACAATGGTTGGGAATTTTAAATATAAAGCTTTTAGAGGGATTAAAGAGAGAGTATGAGATAGGATAAACAGATGGAAGAATCATTCTTTATCTCAGCCTGGCAAAGAAATTCTTTTAATAACAATAATACAAGCAATTCCTACTTATGCAATAAGTGTTTTCAAAATTCCTAATCAATTGTGTAAGGAAATCTCGACTATGATGGCTTAGTTTTGTTGGAGACATATGAATCAAGTCATGAAGATTTAATGAAAGAAATGGAGTAAAGTGTGACTTTCTAAGAGTAAAAGAAATGTATATTTTTTTTAAAAAAAAAAAGTAATGAAATTTAAGAGTGATAATTTGTAAATTTGGTAGTACATATTCTCTTAGGATGATTTGTAAATTTGATAGTATCAGCTATAGGAATATCAAGAGAATTAAACAAGACATAGAATATACAAAAAAAGAATTATTCTATTATCAAATCGGTATGAAAAATCTATAATCCACGTAATTGATGTGACACGATTTAATTTATAAGATTAAAATTTATATATTTATTCATAAATTAAATATTATCATATTTACAATATATAGTACTCCACACCTGTCTATATATAGAAATTTTCTACAAGAAAAAGTTGGCTTGATTACTAATGGGTGTGGGTTGTGTGGGGACGGGGAGGGGGAGGGGGTTGGGGTTGGCAACTCCAATCAATTAAAGTGACCGATTAGTGTTCCTGTTCTCGTGGGGAAATTAATTAGTATATACCTTTTTGGTGGACCGGAAGCATATACTATTTCCGGTCCACCATTATTCCCATTAAAATATCATATTCCTAATTACTCTATAAAAACCCTTGTCTTCTTCCTTATGTTCTTTTTAAAAAAGTTATTTTTTTTTTTATTTTAAATTTTTTTATTTTCAGTTATTAATATAAAATATTTTAAGTGTTTGTTAATTTAAATAAGAGTAATATATAGTATTTGAGTGTGCAAGTTCTACATACTTTATTTAAAAAAATATTTTTTTTATGTGGATTTTAGATTTATCTATTTTTTTTAAATGATATATAAATTGATTTAAAATGTGTTACATAGTGAGTGATATTATAAAATTTAGGATGAAAGTATTGATAATGTTCATTATTCCCTCGTTGAGCACGTGCACAATTGTTTTTGGTCTTCCACCGTGTGATTACAACATAAACAGAATTATTGTTTATGGTTTTCAAATATCCCTGATCAAGTCAATGTTTGCCACCTATACATAAGTTATGTTCGCATATTCGAGATTTTCCATTGAAGCTTCGTGTCGGCAATTACGTGCATGTTTGGTCTAGAATTTAGAGGTTTGAGACATTTTTTTTTTCTTTTTTTAAATCAAATCATAGCTCGCAGTCTTATCCCTAAGAATGTTTTTTTTTCCTAAGAGACGGATGCCACCTGTCTATAAATAACCCCATCTCAATTTTATTAAAAAAAATTTACACTTATGACAGATGAATACTGTGAAAAAGAATGGAATAATTATTACAAGCTTTTTCACTCATTAATGAGCAAAGAATTTGACTAGACTTTGCTCAATCTATACAATCTGATCCAACCATTTAGTACCTAACTTGGCAAGTTTATGAGCTGCAAGTGAAATTGAGACTCCAACTTGGTCTTTCCCAAAGCATTCTTCTTCCATCTAAAATCAAAACACCATACTCTGTGCAGATTTCTTCACAACTAGTAGTAGCTTTAACTATAACCTGAACATCTCCTTCTAGAACTACGTGAGGCAGTCCCAATTCTATGCATAGGATCATAGCTCTTCTGAGGGCACATGCTTAAGCAATAGTAGGCTTCATTCATTATATGACTAAAGCTTGAACATAAAGAAGCTAGAATATCATGACCTTCCGAATTTCTAATTATAACTCCTCTTCCCACCTTCTTTTCCGTGTTATCTACAACAGCATCCCAATTGACTTTTACACATGTTTCACTTGGCTTCTTCCATTTTATATGTTGTCTTACTGCAGTACTTGGTTGATGATCAAACTTCATATAGTTCTGGGCTGATTTGAAGTCTTGTAAATTTCGTTTAGCAGCCTTGAATAATTGTCTCGGATTCTCAAATCTCAATTAAAAAATAAGTGAATTTCTTCTTAATCACAGCCTCTTCATAATATAAGCCACCAACTCAACATCTCCAACTTTTAATCTCACAGTAATTCTCTTCCACAGCTCCATAAAATCTACCTCTGCATTTGACCTTTTTTCACTGGACTATCAGTTTCAGACCATACATCTGTTGCTGCAGGGCAACTCCAAATTGAATGAACTTCTCTTCTTCTCTTACACATATTGGGCAAAGATATGTATTAATTATCTTCATTTTGAATATGTTATATCTGGTTGGAAGGAGATCGTGAGCTGCCTCCCAAATAAAGTGCTTAACAGAACCTAGAACACTGAGATTCCAGATTTGTTGTCAAATAGATTATGTCTCAGAGTTGGTTGAACCCTCCCCTTTCAGCAATCTCACTCTATTTTGTTCTGCATGATATGCATTTTTGTACTGTAAATATACCTGTAGAACTAGGGCCCTAAATGATTTTATCCTCAGCACCAATGATGCTTAGTGGTATATTTCTTATAGCTTCATCTTCTTCCATTCTAAATATTTCATTTACTAACCCTTACTTCCATTGTCTGGTTTCTTCTTCAATAATCTCACTTCCTCTTGCATCACTATCCAGAATTTTAACTTGTGATTGAACTTTGTTGGAAGTTTGTACAGACAACCATTTATCATGCCATATCTTTTCACTTCTACCATTGCCCACCCTCCATACCATGTCTAAATTGATTAGTTCAAAAGATGAGCACAGTCTTCTCCATACCAGTAATGGCCTTGATCCCAAATTTGCTTCTTGTAATGCCCCATTCTTGTAATACTTCTCCTTCAATATTGTAGCAACCAGAGAGGTGGGATTTTGTATCAACCTACAACATTGTTTGGCAAGTACGGCCTTATTAAAACTTTCAAGATCTTTAAAGCCTAAACCTCTCATTTTCTTTGAATCACCCATCCTGTTCCAGCTTTTCCACTAAATTTTAGTTCCATTGTTCTTAAACCCCCATCAGAATTGGCCATCATGTATGTTATTTCTTTACAAAGCTTTTGAGGCAGCTTAAATACACTCATGGAATAAGTTGGCAAAACTTGTATTACGGCTTTGATTAGAATCTATTTCCCTACTTGGGAGAGGAAGGTATTCTTCCAACTATTAATCTTAATCCATACCCTCTCCTTTAAGTGCCTAAAAGTATTATACTTAAATTTATCTACTAAGGATGATAAACCTAAGTATCTTTCATAACTTCCACATGCTGAAACTCCAGCAACTTGCAAAATTTGTGTTCTAGTAGCAGCTTGGGTATTGGAACTAAAGAATATAGTAGTTTCTATTTGCTCAAAAAATGCCCTGATGTCGATTCATACTTCTTCAACATATTTTAAATCTTTACCCATTCTGAAAGTTGAGCTCTCCCAAAGATGATACAATCATTAGCAAATAACAAATGCTTGATTCTCCTGCCACCCCTCGTAATAGCAATTCCCTTTGTTTCTCCACAGTTTTCAGATGCTTCTGTTAATGCACTCAATCCTTTTAGCACATAATATAAACAGGTATGGAGATATAGAGTCCCCTTGCCTTAAGCCACTTAATGGTTTAATTATTTCACCATGCTAACAATTCACCAATAAAAAATATGTTGCTGTGGTAACACACTCCATAATTAAAGAAATCCGTCTATCTCCAAATCCAAGCTTCCTCATGATAGCCTCCAAGAAACACCATTCAATTCTGTCATAAGCTTTTGACATGTCGAGCTTGAGTGCCATACTGCCTATCTTTCCCTTCTGTCTACATTTCATAGTATGCAATGTTTCATATGCTACTATGATATTATCTGTTACAAGTCTTCCCGGGATGAAAGTGCTTTGGCTGTTCAAAATGATAACAATATCTTTTTTAACCTGTTTGGTAGCACTTTTGCTACAAGTTTGTAAAATACATTGCATAAATTAATTGGCCTAAACTCACTTACAACAGAATGACTATTAACTTTATGAATTAAAGCTAGATAAGAAAATTAATACCCAAATCTAACATTCCTCATTTAAGAAACTCAAGCTAGCTTGACATACCTCCCTACCAACTGTGCTCCAGTAGGTTTGATAGAAACAAGCCCCATAGCCATCAAGCCCTGGGGACTTAAGTGGTGAAATTTGCTTCAAAGCTGCCTCAATTTCTTCTGCTCTAAAGTCTTTTTCCAGTTCTTGATTCATAGACAAGGTAATTTTTGGTGTAGATGATTCTAAATAGGTAGGAATATTCTCCATAGTGGGATTTGTAGATTTGAAAAGCTCTTTGAAAAAAATGAGTGAAGGCACATTCTATTTCTGGTTGGTTAGTCATTGTCCTGCCCTGTGAATCAGTGATCTTCTTGATCCAATTCTTTTTCCTTCTTTGACTAGCAAATGCATGAAAAAACTTTGTATTCTCATCCCCCAACTGGTACCAATTTCTTTTTGCTCTTTGTTTTCACTTCAAGTCTTCTTGCTCGAGCAGTAGGCCTAATGTTTCTTGAAGAGTTTTAATACAAGTTGCATTATGAGGACCTTCATGATTCTGCTTTCTTTTAATTCTATTGGTTAACAAATCAATTTCCTTTTCTGTTTCTTGTTTGTTTTGAGAGCTCCATCTCATCAATGCCCCTTAGCACCTTTTAAACTTGTTTTCTACCAACTTAAAACAATCCTATTCAGCAACTGTCCTTCCCCAAACTTCTTTTACAATAGACTCACCCTCATCCTCTAAAGACCATTTTGCTTCATATCTAAACAACATTTTCTTTCTTCTTATTGGTGTATTCTCCTCTCTGATCACTAGTAAAAGTGGCTTATTGTCAGAACATCTTGAAGGTAATATTTCAACCTCCACATTTTTTAATAGATTTGAACAAAAGGGGTTAGCCGCTACACTATCAAGCCTGTCCTTTGTAAAGGTGTCATCCTCATACTTGTTACTCCAAGTATATTTCTCCCCCTTCCATCCCATATCTAACAAATTATTAGTCTCAAGTGCATCTTGAAATGCTTCCATTTGTTGTTCTGGTCTTTGTGTGCCACCTATCTTCTCATATTGGGTAACCATCTCATTAAAATTACCTAAAACACACCAAGCTTGGTCTGTGTGTGGTTTTAAAAAAGATAGTAGATTCCAAGTTTCTTTTCTTCTATTCCATTCAGGGTGACCATACACAACAATAAACCACCAACTGGAACTTTTATCTAGATAAGACATTTTAGCATGAATGTGATGCTGAGAGTAATTTATAATCTCAATATCAACTTCCTTTTCCCAAAGCAGTGCCAACCCTTCTTTCCTACCCATTGAATCCACTATAAAACATCCTTCAAACTTGAACTTACGTTTTATTCCTTCAAATTTACTTGCAAGTAGTTTAGTTTCCATTAGAAAAACTACTTGGGGTCTCTTTTTCTTTATCTAAAGATAAAAGGCTTGAACTGTTCACGGGTTCCCAACCTCTCGGCAATTCCAACTCAAGGAATTCAGAATGATTGGCGGGGCTGACACTCAACCACGCCAATGATAAAGAATTTTGTACTTCCTGTACCACTTCACTTCTTTTTCCTCTTTTCTGGGTCCCTGCTTCATTACTAACAGTTTCAACATTTTCTACTCCAAGTTTGCCAACACTTCTCAACAAGGTTTCAATGATCTTACTAGAATTGCGTGCTCTTCTATTCTATTTCCCCAAATTCAGCTTTTTTCCCTCCAGCTATGTTGTTCTTGTTGTCTTTGTGCACCAGATGAGTTTCTTCAGAGGCCTTGACAACATTGGAGAGCTTTCCTTTTTCATACGATATCACCTGTTGACCACAAATCCGGCTCATATCTTTCAAGCCCATGTATTTCAAAACTCCTAGGCCCAAATTAAGTCTCTTCCAGGCCTAGATTCCCATGATTTTTTTTTTCTTTTCCATTTCCCCGTCTGTCTCACTCACTTTCCTTATTAGGCTCACAATTTGAAACCTCAACTACCTTCTCACCTCTAATTATCATCTCCTTATTTATAGGCAGTAACGGATTCTGATCAATCTCTTCCAAAGTTGGAATCTTTTCCACCAATCTCGCATCTTTCAAACAAAATTTTTAACTTTCAAGATTCTCGGATTCTGCTTCCCTCCTCCCTGAGCTCCAACTATTCTCTGAACCAACCTCTAGTGCTGAAGCCTCTTTCTTGCTTGGAACTCCGTCATTCTCCGATGAACTTTGTTGTGACCCCCATCATATTCTGCGTTTCTTTCATAATGCTCACCTCCCATTCAATCAAATATTTGTGTCAGCACGCAGCCATGTCCCATACTGAGTTTTTCCTATATTGCTCTGTTTTGCCAAAGGCCCTATGACACACTACAGCCTTGTACCCCATGTACCAATTTGCCACACTTAAAACATACTTGAGGAAGTTTCTCATACTGCAGAGGAACCCAACTCTTCTTTCCTAGTAGATTAACAATTCTACCTATAGAATGGCTTTCCGTAGGTCTATTTCTATATAGAATTTGAGGTAATTTCCCCATCCAATTCCATCTTCCTGAACATCCACTGCCTTCACCAACCCAGTGGTTTTACCAATTTGTGTTCCTATTTCTCTGGTCATGCACATCAGTGGGAGATTATGCATTTGGATCCAGTATTTCCCAGAATCAAAATTCATCAGCTTCGGCGGTGTCAGTCCATCAAAGGGTTTGAAAATAAAAAGACTAATATCAAATAGCCAAGGTTTCCAGCAAGTACTCTATCTCGATCCATATGCTCTTTGAAGGTTATGGAAGATAGATTTGGGCTAATATCTTGGAATACAAAAGCCCTTCTTATTCTCCACATTTTTGCCATGGTTGATCTCACTATCTCCTTCCCAACCACACGGTTAGAACACAATTTCCCTATCAAACTAGAAATTTAGTAGATGAATTTCTTTAGACTTTAGGAAGGTCATGAAAACCTGTAAAGGTTTAACGATTCAAGTAATCACATAAGTTTTAGTCTATTAGCATAGTCAATTTCTTACCCGCTATGGTGACAAAAATGCTAATTTATTTATTTGAGTTAATTAGGAGTATTAGATTGAGAAATGGTTTACGTCATTAGTTTTAGATGAATATTTAAGATTTTACAACATAATATGATTTTCATTTTCCGGATGATAACTGCATAGAAATGCTATTTCATTTCTTCGAGGCACTTAAGAGTAAGGGTGGTCAGCGAGGGCACCCCCCGCCCCGCACCATGCGGGTATCAGCCCTACTTAAGAGTCGAATTTTGGAAAATGAATTGCACCACTATGTTCATATGATTATTTATGACTTCATGGTGCAATGTTTATTTTTACTATTTTTGGAGTGAATATATTAACATTCGTGATATAGCCATGTGGTACCCAGTCCAGTCGATTTTCAAATTGCAGTGTGGATTGCCCAAATCAGTTTAGAAAAATTTTATTTAGACACTTGACAAGATCTTAACCAAACTTGGTGAATAGTGTAGCACACTTGGCACTAAGAGAAACCATAAGATGGAAATGTGAAGGAAATGAAGAAAAATCAAACATTGTGATCTTGTCATCTAAGCCAAATACTATTCCATCCAACCAAACACTTCGTGTCAAACGAAAGAGGATTTCAAGCCTAGTGAAACCTCAAACTATTGAGATCCAATTGAAACACTAAAACTTTGGTGGAAGCCAAAACCCTAAATGGTTTTCCAAACCCTATTTTTGGCTAGTTTTAGCTTAGTGATTAATCACTTGATTAAATCACTTTCACATGCTATTAACCACGCAAACTCATTTCATTACACCCTCATTTATTATTTTATATTTTGATAATTTCATTGGGCCAAGAGAATTTAGATTTTGGCTTGTTGGAACCGAAACTCCAAACCAAACCCTTTTTAAACTCTAAGTGAGGCCCCATCGGCTTAGGCCCATTAAGGCCTACCGAAAAGTGCCATCAAGCCAAACCTTCTTGAGGAGGTCTTCCACCACTACCCTAGGTGTACTATGGATGCCAGTTTCAGCCCACATGGTGGATGATGGGAGGCCAAGCCACCACCTAAAACCACCATGTCACACGACAGCTTCAAGGTTCAATACCATGGGTTGTTGCTCATGGTTTTGCCCCTCGTTTTGGCTGAAAAAAAATCCAATCGAATGGTCATCCTCACATCCCCCAACATCCCTCTTGTCCTATATAAGTCGTCCATGCCATCCCCTTTAAGTTTTGGTTGCATTCATTTCACTTTCTTGGAAGAAACTTGAGTGGAAGTTTTAGCAGTGTTTCTGGCCGATCTGGCTTGAATTTTTCTAAGAATTTTCAGGTATATTCTCACGAAAATGACTTCATATTAATTATTCCTATTTGATTCTAGTTTTCATTGATGTATTTTTTGTGATTTTTAGTGGATTATTGATTTGTAAAAAGTTAGTTGGAACACACAAAGATCATATTGGGCAATAGTTTGGATGATGTTGTGAGATTTTGGTGTTTTGATGAACTTTCTGTTAAAGTTAGGACTTGATATTGATATGATGAAATTATAACTCTTTTTTATACATGTAATGAGTTGATCTAATGCATGCTAGAATTTTTACTTAGGAGTTATGAATATTTTCTTTGGAGTTGAAATAGGAACATACAAAAACAGTTTCTGTTTCGAGGTTTTGATAATTTTTAGTTCTAAAAACCTAGTCCAATGGCTATGAAATTCTTATATGATGATTTTAAGACTTTCATTTAGATGTTAAGAGTTCTTTTTTAAGATTGTTGGTTTGAATAATTATTGGAAGTATATTTTGCATGAAAAGTATCAGTTATAGCTAAATCCATATGATTTTTGGATTTAATCCTAGGATCATGTTTAGGACAAGATTATTAAGTATAAATCTTTGTTCTTTAAGGTTTACATGATGGATATTTCAGTTTTAATGTGTTTGTTCTAAGTCAAGAACAAATGATACTTGGTTTGGACCTTATGAGCATGCCGAGTAAGTGTTGATTTTGTGTTTTTGGTTGATATTCAAGCATGGTTGCCACTTAGGTCAGATATATTATCATGTAAAGAGAGAGTTTATGGACTTTTTGAGTCTTTAGAGTTTATTGGAAAAGTGTTAGGTCAAGTGCATTAAGGAGTATTCTATTTGTCTAAGATTTAGAGTCTTGACGCTTTTCTTGGCATGAGAAGATTTTGATTTTTGTAGAGTGCATATTTTGTGGTCTTAGTATGCTTTTGGAAAAAAAAAAAAAAAAAGATGTGTTTTTTACATGTTGCATGAATCAGTTTGAGCATGATAGTTGAATTTGAAAGAACTGAAACAAAAATAAAGAATTTTGCCTTAAGTATGTTTTGGCCATTGCTTGGTTTATATGGTTGTGATTTGTTTAAAATTTTTCTAATTACATATTTATAATTAGGAAAAAATTTACATGAGAAATGTAAATCTTGGTAGAATTTAGAGTTAGAATGCAAAACTCTTAATTTAGGGGGCAAAATTGTCATTTCTCACAAGTAGGGGGTAAAAGGGTAAATTTTCTATAAGTCAGTAAATTTTTATGTTTCTAAGTGTTTAGTGAGATATTTTGAACCTTAGAAATATCTTGTTTTTAGTTCATGCATTTTCACGCAACTTTATACGTCGTGTGTAATCATTATAAGTTAGCCTCTAATTTACTTTTCAGGATATTTGTGTATGTGTGGTGGTAAGAAAACCATCATTTATGTCTATTATGCTTCTTATGAAGGTTATATGTTATGCCATGCCATGATTTACTTCCAATTACATATTTTTATCTATTACACGTTATGTTATGCCATACCATTAGTCACACATACATGTCACGTTTTGTTTTGCGATGTCATCTATTGCACAATCATTTACTTCTTGTCACATCATGTCACAAGCATAAAATAGCTCATGTAAAACAATATTTTCAAGTTAGTAGTCTTTTGTTTATCACGACCCCAAGTGTTAGGATGAGGCATTATTCTACTGGAACTCCATTGTTCAAGCTGGAGTGTTCGATATGGTGTGAAATTTTCTGGGTTGACAAATTACTGTCAACAGGTTTCAAATGGGACTTAAGTAACTGGTTTCCAGAGCGAAGTTAGACACCAGCGTTGGTGGTGCCAACCACGGTTTAATTACATGTTATATGTACTCAAAGCATGTGTAGATACTTGTTATGAAATGCATAGACATAGAGTTTGCATATCTGTCACAAGGTAGCTTAATTGTGGAGCAGTTCACTATCAGATTCATGGCTTTAGGGAGGTTCACACCTCACCTGATTTCTACAAAAAGGACGTAAGCACAGAAGTTCCAGGGAGAACTTCAACCAAGGATTCGTAGCCAAGTGGCTTGTCTTAGGATTGAGAATTACCAAGAGTTGGTAAACGTTGCTACGATAGCAGAGGCAGAGTAGAGAGGTTTGGCCGGTTAGATCAATTTTGAATGAAAGAAGGTCATGTCAATTTCTACAAGTGATAGTGCCGAGAAGAAGAGGCCTTTTTCTAGTCTAGCTAAGGGTAAATGAGTAGCGATGGGAAGGCAGATGCCGTCTTCCAACCCGCAGTGCGTGAAGTGCGGCAAACTTCATGTCAGAGAATGTCGCTACGGATATGGAGTCTGTTTCAGATGCGGACAACCCGAACACATAATCAAATAGTGTCCCAACATGATCAAAGATGGGATGCGTACATTACGTACTCACAATAGGCTTTGGACTTCAACGTCCCCGCCTCACTATTTATATATATTTTATATAAATATATTTATATTTATAAATATATGTTATTAGTTTTTAAATTATAATCATATTTATAAATCTAAATTTATAATTTAGATCTAAAAATGTATTTTTAATCAATTTTGGACCTAGGGGTTCAATCCCACCCATGCGTGGGCGGGTAGCACCCCTCATTCATATATCTATATTTGTCAGAATATTTAATAGTTACTCCTTTAATATCTATATTTTCAAATTGCAACGTTTTGGACATAGGAAATTTGAGAATAATATATCTTATTTTAATAATTTAGGAAAGAAAATATAAAAAGATGAGAAATAGAGAATCAAAAGCTTATATATTATTCTCCAGAACTAGAATTTCAGGTCGGTAGAAAGAAAACAGGATCATAGAGTTATAAGAAAAAAAGAAATGATATTTGAAGTTTTAGAATGGGTAAGCCCGCACATTTTTTTGAAAAAATAGAGTAAATTTGAGACTCACATAAAAAAACTATTTTTTTAATAGTAGGCTTTACTTTTTTTCTTTTTCTTTTTTTTTTTCAAAGAAATTGCGAGCTTTCCACACCCTAAACTGTATACGGTATTAACCCATGGAAAAAAGCAATGCCAACTCTAGTAGCTGAATTGCTGGCTGGCACTGATGGGGTCATCAACTTCATCCGCAATAGTTAGCATCTCCTTGCCAAGGAAAAGTTCTTGCAGGTTGTAAGGCCCCACAGTAGAAGAGGGTCCATTCCAGAGAGCCTTTGCAAATTCTTCATGGATTTTCTCTGTTGGATGGAAAGAATCCCACCACACGTAATCTCCTACATTGTCGCATAAGTCGTAATGTGGGACATCCTTTGTGCCTCCACAAGTGAAGATGCCTCCATATGGTCCGGTTCCACAGCAAGCATTCACTCCATCCTTGAAACCTTCACATATATATCAAAAAAATTTCATTGGATGTTTGATCTCTTACACTACTATTTTCAGTTTTTGTGCATGGCGCTCTATACATTTAAGAGGATCATCATGTGAGGACAAACATGAGCTATTCATGAGTTGTGCATGATTACTTGATGGCAAATTTCATGATCCATTCTTGACATAAAAGAGAAATTTTGTTCTTCATTTTATATTTTGTCACGAGATATGATAGAATTACTACTGTATAACAACTTGTTTACAACTTTCACAGTCATACATGCTTATGTGACACATATTAAGTTAATTGTTCATTTAAAATGTATCACATCAATAAGTGCGATTAAAATCGATAAAATTTAAGGTAAAAAGTATCATTGCTAGAGATAGAAATGACCATGCAAATTTTTTATGCTCTTATGATGTTTGTATTTTTTAATGAATCAGTCCTGCTGTTGGGAAGGTACAACACACTAACCATATTTTGAGGGGTTAATTATTCTATCATGAAGCCAATCATAGAAGTTGGAGTTGCAGTACTTGAATCCTCTCAGTAGATGTTCAAGGCTTGTCAGAACAGCTTTTAAAGCATTATTATGTGCTTGTGCAAATGCACATGCTTCTTCAAAGCATCCACCCTCGCTGGCCTTTGGGTTCAGAGCTCTAAGTGCTGGTAAGCAACCTAGTGGAGACAAGCTTAGAAACCCAAATTTTCTTGCTCCTTTCTCATACAGTACCTGAATGATTCACATATATATGCAGTAAGAAACCTCAAATCAGTTAGAAAACAAAGGACACTACCAGCTGCTGCTGCCTTAAAATCTTCCTGAAGGAAAAAAGGCTTACTTGGATTGCTTGAGTCAAGTTCCCAATGACTATCCCAATATATTGTTCTGGGTTATAATTTTCCTGCATTTTTGGATTGCCTAGATAGCCACCCATGTAATCATTGCTTCCAATACTAACGAAATAAACAGCTTCTGAGACAATCTCCCTTGCTCTGGCATCTCCTAACTTCTCTGTCAATGATTCTTGAACCTCTTCGAAAAATTTCACTTGTGTCTGAAGATCTATCACCTAATAACAACATAAATTATAAGGAACAGAACCTCACCTAAAATTTCCACTGATTTAGGAAGTCCATGGATGACAATGATCTCTCACATATAATATAAGGAATAGAACCCATATTTTTGCTAACAAAACAAATAAACAAAAAAAGAAGGCACTAGAATGAATTAGTTACCAGTCCTTTATTGGTTTCTGGGAGGACTCCTGCCCCACCAGAGGCAAAGTTAACACCGTTGAAGAATTCAGCTGAGGGTTGCAAAAATGGAGGAATGCTTGGCAACCTTGCATATTCAGCTGTATTAGAAAGGATAACTAAGCATGTTAGCTTATATGTAAATAAAAGATTGAGAAAAAAAGGGTCGAAAGTTCTTGGAGAACCATGTTGTTTTTATCCACTACAAGATGGTCTAGTAATCATTTCATTTATTTTGATCATTTCTTTTCTTGGACATGAATCATTAAAACAAAGGAAATCTAGGCTTATGGGGAGTTGAAGATAAAGCTAGAGTGGTTGAAGATGAAGTATTGAATGGGAATGCTAGCTTCTAGTGACATTATTGGAAGCAGCCCATTAAATTGGCTTATATTATGTGCAGCAAAATTGGTAGTCCAGTGAAATTTCGTGGCCTTTTCCACGACTTTCCATCTTTCGTATCCATTTCAACTATATATATAAATATCAATGAAGCAAAGAGAATCACAATTACCTATGAAATCTACAATAACACGGCCATCAGAAAAACGCCCTGTAGGTTCTGCAAAGTGGCCATTCTGTCCGTATGGCTTGTAATTTGCTCGGTTCTCAGGAATGGTGTTGATGTGGTTATTGTTGCCAGGATCTACAGTGGAGTCTCCGAATATAAAGAGGGGACTGCTCTTCTTCTCCACTAGACTACCATATGCCTTGCAGCAGCCAATTGAGAATGCTAGAATTACAAAGATGATGGAGTGATCCAAGTGGGAGATGAGCCTTGCCATGAAGGTAGAATGAAGGCTATCACTTCCTTTTCTTTCTTTTTTCCTTTTTTTTTTTTTTTTTGCTTTTCCCAAGAGGATTATACCCAGATTATTTTTCCAAGAATGCAGGCCATCACATATTAGTACTTCCACATAGTCTTAAATAGCTTCTATGACATCTGGTTTTCCTGGAGAAAAATTCTAAATATAAGCCACACACTTCTGTACACTATTTAAAAACAAGTGATTTTATCTTTTTACTCTCATATTATGAGGATAAAAAGGTAAAATTATATGTTTTTAAGTGGTGTGCAGAGTGTGGAGCTTCTGTGTAGGACGGCTCGTGGTGGACCATTTCCCTCGAGAAAAAGACAATTGCATGTTGTTTAAGATCATTTTGGATGAAGCATGTCAATTCTTCAAAAACTTGGAACAATAATCACACATTACCTACCTTGTAATCATCAACTAGAAAAATGTCTGTTAGTAACACATTACATAGTAATCATCGAGTAGAAATCTTGGCTTTACTATCTTTATTTATTGATTAAGATTATGTTTAACCCCATTGATTTGACATATTATTATATGTTTTGATTCCAAGAGAGAAGAATATTCTAGGTATAAGTAACCATGATAATTTCACTAATTGTTGTAACTACTCCATCCAATCTCTTTCATATCTTCATTTAATAATGGAAATATATCTCTTTGTCACACACATGACTAATACCATATATACTGATCCCCTAAAGATTTTAGATTATATGAGGTTGCAAATCACTAATATCTAAGGTTATAGATCATAGGGCTGCAGATGAATAAGCCGTTCTTGAAATACTACTCTTGCTCTAATGGAATAAGGCTATAAGCTCTGCGCATTTAATAAATAAGATATCCGTAAATACTAAATTTAGCTTGAATATTGAATAAGCCAAACTTGCATTAACTCAACTAGACTTTATTTTGGCTCTTAAACAAATATTGCCTAAATTCAACATAACTCATGTGTGATATATTATTTTGAGTAATGTTACTAATCATATTCTCATTGTCTATCAACCTTTGAATTTTCTTTAGTATCATTAAAGTGAGATAAGAGTATAGTATTTAGAATTTTTCAATTATTTTATAAATATGTATTATTATACATTATATTATTAGTCATGGATAAAATATGGTTTAATATGTGTTTTATGTCATTTTTGAATTGTCCTATGATATATATGTTTTTGGTATATGTCATACATACTATATATATATATATATATGTAATGTAACAGTCCGCTAGAAATTCATTGGTGGAGTTTCTATTGACTTTAGGAATCTCGTGAAAACCCCATAAGTTTTTACGAATCGACCAATCGCATAGGTTTTAGTCTGTCAACATAGTCAATGTTATCACTCACTATGGTGCTAGAAATATGAGTTTTATTTATTTGAGGTGGTTAGAAGTGTCAGAATGCATTATGGTCTACGCCATTAGACTCAGTAGATTATTTAGGATTTTATGGTGCAATAGCCTATTTTCCTAATTCCGAACGAAACGTCTGTTAGAAATTGTGAAATTATTTTTATGGACACTTCGAAATTGAATTTCGGTATAATATTTTCACTGTATATTAATATGAATATTTAGAAATTTTTAGTGTGAAGTTTAAGATTCACTTTTTTGGAGTGAATAGTAATCTCGGTAAGCGCACTAATTGCAGTGTTTCAAAATTACAGTGTGGAATATCCAAATTAGATTAGAGAAGTTTTATTTGGACACTTGGCAAGATCTTAGCCATATTTAGTGAATAATTTTAGACACTTCTCACCATGAGGAACGTTTGTTGGATTTGAAGGAATCAATGTGTGAGATCATGTCACTTAAGCAAAACTTTATTTCATTTGCTCAACCAAATTGTGCCAGACCAAAGTGGGTTTCCATTCTAGTAAAACCCTAAATGGTGGAAATCCAATTGAAAGCCTAAAAGCATTGTTGAAATCGGAACCCTAAACGGTTTCCCCAAAACCCTAAAGTTGGCCTCCAAATATTTTCTAATCCGATTTCTAGCATTGTATTTAATCACTTGATTAAATCACTTCCACATGCTATTAATCCTTCAAATTTGTGTTAGAACATCATTATCCAACCTTGAAAAATTGATTGGATCAAGTGATATTGGATTTGGGCTTGATAGCAACCCAAACCCTCTTTAAACCCCAAAATTTAGGCCCATTCGATTTAGGCCCATTAAGGCCCACAAAATTAATTGATCACATTAGCATTGTTTCATGGCTAAGTTTTGTACCCCTACTTGGCTGGTCAGATCTTTACAAGAAGGGTCTAGAAGGTTCTTGAAATACATAGCTAAAGGGCCACCTCACTCTTTCACTCTTACACTCCACCTTAAGAAAAGATTTTGGACTGATTTTTATGAGGAGAAAAGGCCAACACTCAACCTTTCCTTCAGTCCTATCACTTTCCATAACTTGTGTAAGAGGCACTCCAGTCCACTTCCCACGAAAAGCAACTCTCCTTTACACTTTTCCTTCATAGAACACAAAAGACACTCTCGGACAGTTTTTTGTACCTCTTTTGAACACCTATTTCGAAGCTTTTGTAAGTGTTTTATTGCAAATTTTCCTTCATGAAAGTTGTTTCTTTTGGAGTCTAGTTTACGTGGATACCTTACTCGTTCCATTTGGAGATCATTTGATCAGTAAAATATTATTTATACCCCAGAAAGGTCATTCTAGGCGATAAACTGGAAAGTGTGTTATATTTTGGAGTTTTTGACCAAGCTAATGAATAGATCTTGGTCCGAAATTTTTATGGAGTAATTTTAACATGTGTGTATGATTATTGGTTAAGGATTTGTTGCATGATTAAAAGTTTTGGTGAAATATGTTTTTAGGTTTAGAAACTTAGAAACTGGAAGAGGAAAAACAGTTTCTGTTTTGAGAAAGTTTAAATCTTTTATGGTTTAATATTATTCCAATGGCTTTGATATTTTTATTGGAAGATCCTAAGCATCTTATATACATGTTAGAATGTTATTTTGAAAATATTTGATGTTAGTTTCGAAGAAATGAAATTTTATGCAAGGAGGTATTCAGTTAGGCCAAAGTGATGATGTTCTTGGCTAAATTTATGTTTTGGTTGATGTTTAACCATGTGATCTTGAGTTTGATGCTTGGATCTATTTTAGAACATCTTTTTAAACCATGTGATGTTTGGGTTTGAAGATCACATCTTTATAAGTCATGGATTAAGAGGTTGATCAAAACAAGTTAGAAACAAAATTCTGTTTTGAACTTAGAAGAAAAACCAAAAAGTTCAAGTATAGTTTTAGTGATTTTGATGACTTTTTTTCATGATTCAAAACATGATTATTCTTAGGAATATGTTATGAGTATAGTAGAAGAAAAATTTTAGTTTAATCATGAGTTTTGAGATTTGAAAGAATTACAACAAAAATCAAAGGAAATAGCCTTTGTAAGTTTCGGCTCTATAGAGTTTTAATGGTTGTGTTTAGTTTTAAATTTTTTTGAATTGATATTTGAGCTTAGGACAAATTTACATAAGGTATGTAAATTTTGGTGATTTTTAGAGTTAGGATGCAAAATCCTTAAGTTAGGGGTAAAATGGTCATTTTCCCACATGTAGAGGGTAAAATGGTAATTTTACTCTAAGTTGATATTTATCCATATTCTTAATTGTTAGTGATTAAGTTCTAATTTTTAAAAATCACTACTTTCAATTTCTCATGATCGCATTGAGTTTTGTCTCGAAGCGTGAAGATCGAGGTAAGTTAGTTTTTAACTTACTAACAGTTTAATGTGTATGAGTGTTAAGTAAGGGAACTAAAGTGTATGTATGCATGTTATCATATGTGTCATGTCAAGTCATTACATATTTATCTGTTACACAGAATTTATTCTGTCATGAATTATTCATCTGTTACACGAGATATTCCATCACGTATTGCTTATACATTGCAAGTATGTTATATTAAGTTAAGTATGTCATCTGTTACATGTATTTCATGTCACGTAATATTCATTGTCACATGTTATGCCATGTTAAGAAATGCTATCTGTTATATGGTATGCCATGTTATGAAATGTTCTCTGTTACATTTATGTCTCGAAGTATGTCATGTCTGTCATTTTACGTTCATGTCATGTTATGCTACGTTAGGACTTCTGTCTTTTATGTCACGTTCATGTTACGTCACGTTACGAAATGTCATGTATGACAGTTAAGTTGTTCATGTCAATCACGACCCTAAGCGCTAGGATGGGGTAATATTCTAGTGGAACTCCTTTGTTCACGCTGGAGTGTCTAAATAGGTGTGAAATTCCCTAGGTTGACGAAGTACAGTCAACAGGTTGCGAATGAGGCCTAATTAGCTGGTCATCAGAGCGCGCCAGGCACTAATGCCGATGGTGCTACACATTATGTTACGTGTGTCCACAGCAAGTATGGCACAAATAAATAAGTCATGAGGTCACAACAATTGTGGAGTATGAAGTATGGGGCCACAACAACTGTGGAGCATACACTACGTGAGACACAGCAATTGTGATACGTAGAATACGTGGGGCCACAATAACTATGGAGTACGTATTAACGCACTCACAGCTGGTATAGAAATATGTGATGTGATGCGGTAATCGGCAGGGACATACAGCTCAAGAGGACCTGTGTAGCACCCATATGGTCACGTTAATGATTAAGTCTATTGAATAAGATTCCAAGTTCAAGTCATGTTTCACGTTATTTTATGTTCAATAGGGGCTGAATATGGTTGTGAAATAGGGGCTGAATATGGTTGTATAATTGATGATGTGAGGAGAGTTATGTATGGGAGAATGAATTGGGATGTACGGTTTGTGTATAAAGAGGCAAACAACATTGCACACAAACTTGCAAGATTAGCCTTCAATGTTGGAGAGGAGAAGGTTTGGATGGAGGACTGTCCTGTGGTAATAGCTAGCGATATTATGATGGAAAAATTATGTAATGACTGACTCTTGTTGTTAATGAAAGTTGTATTATGTTCAAAAAAAAAAAAAAACGTTCAAGTCATGTTTCACGTTATGTTATGTTCAAATTTACGTTCACGCAATCATGGTAATCCCATGAGACAAGAATATGTTTCAAGTTCATGTTATGTTATGTTCACGTTCACGTTATGTTCCAAGTTCACATTTATGTTATGTCATGCTCAGGTTCAAGTTATGTTCAAGTTCATGTTCAAATTATATATGTTCACGTTCATGTTATGTTTCAAGTCCATATTATGTTTCAAGTTCACGCTCATGTTATGTTTCAAGTCCATGTTATGTTTCAAGTTCACGCTCATGCTATGTTTCAAGTCCATGTTATGTTTTAAATCACGTTCATGCTAAGCTTCAATTTCAACTTAATTTATGCCAATTATGTTATGTTGTATGTCAAGTTATGCTATGATTACTTATAATTTGATTATGCATTTATGCTTTTACTGCCATGCATGCATCATTAACCTGTGTGGAAGTTTCCTGTTAACTTGCTGAAATTTGTAATCAAATCTCACTGTGGTAGTCCCAACTACCATTTCCCCCGAATGGTAGATTTTGTTACAGGATCTGAAGGAGAATCGAGAATCGACCAATTGGAAATGATCGACTAAACAATGGTGTGACGTAGATGGTAGTACAGTAGTTACCTCATTACTACTTGTATTTGTGGTGTTCAATCTCCAACACTCTTTTGATCACAACCATTTTGGACTAGTGTTGTGATCTCAGTTGTTTAGTACATAATTATGTATGAAGTATGTTTTAAGTATTTGGGATATTTCGGTTTAGTGCATAGTATTGCTGAAGAAAAAAATTATCCGCTGCGAATATTGTATAATGCTAGATGCATGTTAGAAATATTGCATCTTATATGTCATGAACGGGGGCAGGTAACCTTGTGTTGCATGTCTCGACGCTTCAAATGTCCGTCCGATTCCAAGCGGAATTTAAGGGCGTCACATGTAACATCTATGTTATATATAGTTTTGCTTCTTTCTTAAGCAAGATCTAACAGGGTTAAATTTTTCATATGTCGTATATATGTTGAGATATTCTCTATCAACCGGCACTACAAGGGGAAATACCTTTACTGGCAATTCAATTTCGCTAACAAAACCAACAAAATAGCCGCCTATCACATTTCCCAGCTATTCATAAATCGCTGGACGGCGATTTTATCGTTGTCGTAATTGAGGTATTACCAGCGATGTTCTGATCGCTGCAAATGTGTTCCCCAAGCAATAACTCAATTGCAGCGATGTGAAAATCGCTGGCATTAAGCTACATCGGCGGAATTTTATCGTTGCAATTGTTATTTCAAAACCATTATTTCTATTGTGGCGATTTTTGCTCTTTTAGCGACAAAAATGAATCTCTGGAATTAATCTTTGCCAACAATTAACAGCTAAATCGTATCTTGAAATTGCAGCGATTAAAGGCACTATTTGCGGCGAATTTAATTCGTCGGGAAAAAAATCTTTGTCGGCGATTTTTGGCTTTCGTTGGAGTAGATCAAAAGTGGAGTTTTAATACCGGCGAATGTCCAGCGATTTATAAATTGCTGGGAAAGGTGATAGGCGGCGATTTTGTTGGTTTTGCCAGCGAAATTGAATTGCCGGTAAAGGTATTTCCCCTTGTAGTGTGTGGACTACATACACTGCATAATGTTGATGTTGCAACATTTAATTTGTAAGAAAAATTTAGAAATTTGAATCTCACAAATCAAATCATGCCTTTTTGGTTTCTATATTTTGTTTTCCTAGATTTTCGATATAGATCTTGTCGTTTGCAAAACGTTGTGTTACTTCAAAACTAATTAAAATCACGTGTTTGTTAAGAGTAGAGGTGTAACCGGTCCGGTCCGGTCCGGTTTTAGATAAAATCTAGGATCGAACCGATATGTACCGGTTTTGTATTTTTCAAAACCGATTACGCACCGGTTACCCTCCCAAACCGATACTTCCGGTTTTACTAGTTTCCAGTCCGGTCCGATCCGGTTTTCCAATTTTTTTTAAATGTAAGTTTCACAATTTGTCATTAAAAATTTGTTTATAAAAAAAAATGATTTAAAAAAAATTGTTTTATACTTTTATTAATATATTAGCCTATATAATAGTATTAATATTAGACTATTGGTATAGTTATAAGTTATATATTAATATTAATTATAAACTTTTAGTGATTTAGTATTAACATTTTATGTAATAATTTATAAATTATAATAAGAAATTATTTCATATATGAATATATATAATTATATATATTATATATAAAAATTTCACATAAAAATTTATAATTATACATTATATATAAAACTTATATATATTAATATTTAATATATATAAAATATTTTGTATAAAAATTATATATAAAAATATTATTATTATTTTTTTTAATCAACCGGTCCGGTCCAGTCCAAAAAATTCCAGACCGGAACCAGTCGGTTTTTACATTTTAAAAACCGGTTCCGAACCGGACCAATTCAAAACCGGTAAAACCAGTCCGGTTTGGTCCGGTCCGGACCGGTTTTCCAGTTTTCCGATTTGAGTTTACACCCCTAGTTAAGAGGCTTACATGTGACTACCTCAAATTGTCTCTCACTCCTACTAATTCATTCTTATCGTTTCGGACTCTGATATGTTTTGTTTTTAAATTGAGACTGTAATATTTTATTTTTATTAAGAAACAACCTTATACTATCTAAGAACAAGGCAGACCAGCTTCAAAACTAATTTGTAGAATACAACTAGGATAATTCTCAACCAAAATAATAACAGACAATAACTAAAGAGTAGATTTTGCTAATGAAAAAAATTATATTTATAAGTCAGTATGGAGTAAATACGCTGTATGTTGTTAATTGTAAAATATAAACCCTATCAGAATACAAAGGACGAAAGCATAGCACGGAAAAGGATGAAACCCTAGTAGAGTAAAAGTCGAGACAGAGAAGCTTATGGAGGAAAAAGAATAAAATGCTGAAAATGAATTGTTATATTAAATCTGTGTATTGTGACTGGTATTTATAGTAGTACATGAAGAAATAAAAATATATGTGACTAACATGTGATACAAAGATGAATAAAAGAATTAAAGAATAACTTTAATTCGTGATACCCACTCCAAGATGGAGAGTATATAGAATGAAATCCCATCTTGAAAACTAAGTGATGAAATTGTTGAAAACCAAGATGTTTGGTTAACACATCAGCAAGTTGATGACTAGAAGCTAAGTGAAAAGTCTTGATAACTCCAGTTTGAATTTTTTTCCCGAATAAAATGACAATCCAGCTCAATGTGTTTTGTTCTTTCATGGAAGACTGGATGGGTAGCGATGAGTATGAGAGATACCAAAATCAGATAAGAGAGTGAGAAACCAAATGATTTCACAAGTGGTAGAAGCCATGGATCTATACTCAGCCTCTGCAGAATATCTAGAAATAGTGGTTTGTTTCTTTGTCTTCCAGAAAACCAAAGAATCCCCAAGAAAAAACACAATAACCACTTGTAGATCTTCTACTATCAAGACAAGAGGCCCAATCAGAATCAGCAAAAGCTTTGAGAGATAATGTATTGGCAACTGGGAAGAAAAGACCATGACCAGGAATGCCTTTGATATATTGTGAAGTTCTGTAGGCTGCTTTTAAATGAGCCTGTCTAGGCTGAGCTATGTATTAGCTAAGCCTATTGACAGAATAACATAAGTTTGGCTAAGTTAATGTGAGGTAAAGAAGTTGACCTACAAGTCTTCTATAAATTGTAGGGTCAAGCAACAAGTCTCCCACATCCTTACTCAACTTAATATTTTGTTCCATAGGAAATGCAACAGGTTTAGAAGCAAGTAAACTAGCATCTTGAAGAATCTTCAAAGAATATTTTCTTTGACACAAAGAGATACCAGGAGGAGACCGAGCCACTTCTAAACCAAGGAAATATTTGAACTTACTAAGGTCCTTAAGCTTAAACTTCTCATCAAGCAAGGACTTTAAAAGCTTAGCAGATTTCATATCATTATTAGCAATGAAAATATCATCAACATAGATAAGAAGGGCAATAAAAGACGAACCATCAGTTTTAGTAAAAAGAGAATAATCATCTTTTGATTGCTGAAAACTCATACTAAGTATAGAAGTTGAAAACTTGGAGAACCACTGCTGTGAGGCCTGTTTCAAACCATAGAGTGATTTATTCAACTTGCAAACTTGTGACTCCCCTTTAACTTGAAAGGTAGGAGGTAAAACCATGTACACTTCTTCGGATAAGTCCCAATGCAAAAAAAATATTATTTACATCAAGTTGTGTAAGATGCCAACCTTTCACAGCAGCAATGACTAAAAGAGTTCTAACAGTAGTCATTTTAGCAACAGGTGAAACAGTTTTAGAATAATTCAATCCTTCAGTTTGGGTATAACCCTTGGCAATCAACCTTACCTTATATCTTTTAATTGAACCATCAGCATGGTACTTAATCTTATAAACTCACTTGCAGCTTACTAGGAGGTAAAATAGTAACAGTCCATGTATTATTAATTTCCAAGGCTGCAATCTCAACTGACATGGCATCTCTCCAATGAGAGTGCTTGACAGCTTGATGATAGAACTCAGTTTTAGTATTGACACAAATGGACATGACAAATGATTTATATGAATGAGAAATATTAGCACAAGATAGAAAATTGAAAATATTGTATTTAGGAGATGAAGACAAAAGGGAAGAAGAACCTGATTAATTATAAATTATTGAAGGATCTGATGTGGAGTGTGTAGAAGAGGAATTGCAATGAAAATTCTGCAAATAACCAGGTACCTTTTTTACTCAGAAGATCTTCTAGGGAGGTCAGAAGATAATGATACAATGACAGAAATTGGGGAAGAAGACTGAACAGAAGAATCATTTGAATGTGAAGGTGAAGAGGAGTTAAGAGATGAATCAGCAGAAGGTGTTGTTGAAGGCACAGTTAAAGAATCTAAAGTTGAACATTCAACTGGAAAAACAAAAGGTACAATAGAAGAAAAATTAGTAGTGTTTTGAGAAGTAAAAGGAAAATATTTTCTTGAGATAAAAGATTGATTAGTTTTTAAATCAAGAAGTTTGTAACCTTTTATCTCAAAAGGATAACCAAGAAAAATATAAGTTCAAGCTTTAGGATCAAATTTGGTTCGAGATCTTTGTAGAGTTGAAGCAAAACAAAGACGACCAAAGGTTCTTAAATGAGCATAAGAGGGAGAAGTTTTGAACAAAATCTCAAAAAGAGAATTTTTTTGAGATTTTGTTTTAAAAGAGGAGTAGGAAGCCTATTAATGAGATAAGTTGTTGTTAAAACAACATCACTCCAAAATTTAATCGGCAGATGTGACTGAATCATCATCGTTCTAGCTATATTAAGAATGTGTTGATATTTTCTCTCTAAAACAGAGTTTTGTTGAGGAGTCTCAATACAACTATGATGATGTATGATTCCTTTAGAATGCAAAAAAGGAGCAAATGAAAATTCAATGCCATGATCAGTGCGAAGTGATTTTATTTTTAAATGGGATTGTGTTTTAACCATTTTATAAAAAAATCTAAAAATATGTGAAATTTCATATTTGTGCTTAAGAAGATAAAGCCATGTAGCACGAGTTGAATCATCAACAATAGTAAAAAAACATTTGTAACCTTCAATATTAGGTACAAAATATAGTCCCCAAACATTATGATGAACAAGATCAAAAGAAGCATCAGACAAATGAACATTATTAGGAAAATGAAATTTCATTTGTTTAGCTAAAGGACAAATCATACAAAGATTGCATGGAATAGTCAATTTAGGAACAAAATTATTCACAAATAGCATCCTAGAATTAGAAAGATAATCAAATCTATTATGTCAAAGCTCATAATTAGAGCATTTGGAAGAAATGGAGCAAACATGTGAAGATATTATTACAGGTAAACAACCAGCATATATACTAGAAAAAAAAATAGGTTTAGAAATAGAAAGGACTGATTGTTGTAGTATATAAAGGCTTCCCTGCAATCTACCCACTCCAATCAATCTCCAATGAATCAAGTCCTGTATTAGACAAATGTCAAAGGAAAACAGAAAGTAGCAAGTTAGTGATAGTGTTAACTTGCTAATGGAAATCAATTTGAATTTAAAAGTTGGAACACATAGAACATTATGTAAAACAAGATGTTCAGAAATAGAAATAGAGCCAATGTGTGTAACAAACACAGATTGACCATTAGGAAGCTTCATAGAAGTATTAACAGAATTGGAATAAATGTAAAACAATCAATAGAATGAACTATATGATTAGTGGCTCTAGTATCAAGAATCCAAGAATTTGAATTAAATGTAGTAGACTGAGTAATAGAAAAAACAGAACGAGTATTATTTCGAGAAAAAATAATACCAGAAAAATTATTTGAAACAACTGCATTAACATCAGAAGGAACTTCATCAGCAGATTTAGAAGGATGAAGCAGATTTAGAAGCTGTTGATACTGAGCCTCAGTCAAGGAAAAAGGAGAAACAATCGAGGAATTGCTATCACTGAGGACAACATTATTAGCCATAGACTGTTGCCTCTATTTCGGTTTGAAGTCTGAGGAAAAGCCATGCAACTTGTAACATTTTTCAATCACATGACCAGTAATTCCATAGTGTTTACAAACGGGTTCATCATTCTTAGAAAAGGATTTAACAGATCTAGGTGCATCATTTTGAGAAACAAAAACATGTGAATCAACAGGGGAAATAGAAACATAAGAGATTTCTCGTTGTTGTTCCTCTTGTAAAACAAGAGAAAAAACTTTATTAAGAGGAGGCAGAGGCTCCATAAGTAGAATCTATGCACGAGCAGGTGCAAAGGATTCATTCAATCCCATCAAAAATTGTAAAACACGTTCATGTTGAACATAGAAGTTCAACGTTCATACAGCTCCACAAGAACAAGTGGGAACAAATTTGTAATTAGTAAGTTCATTCCAAATGCTCTTAAGACGAGTAAAATAATTACTTACAGAAAGAGAACCTTGAGAAAGAGAGAAAATCGATTTCTGCAACTGAAAAATGCGAGGCCCATTTTTTTGAGAAAATCGTTCCTTAAGATCTAACCAGATCTTACAAGTAGTTGTAATAGACAAGATACTAAAAGAAATTTCAGGAGAAACAGAGTTTAACATTTAAGATATCGCCATATTGTTACATTGGAGCCATGGAGAAAGGAGATAATTTGTTGGATCCGAAGGTTTAGGAATAATCCATCAACGAATCCAAGCTTATTCTTCACCAAGAGGGCCATAGACATCGAATGAGACCAATCATGGTAGTTCACACCGAGAAGAGGCTGCGTGACCAAAAGAACACCAGGACTATCACTAGGATGAAGAAAATAAGGAGAAGTGACATCCTTGGTGATAGATTTGTGCAACGACGCCATGGAAGCAATAAAAAAAGGACATATAATACCATGTAAAATGTAAACCCTATCAAAATACAAATGGACGAAGGCATAGCACGGCAAGAGATGAAACCCTAGTAGAGCAAAAGTTGAGACAGAGAAGCTTTTGGAGGAAAAAGAATAAAAGGCTGAAAATGAAGTGTTATATTACATTTTTGTATAATAACCGGTATTTATAGTAGTGCATGAAGAAAGAAAATATATGTGACTAAGAGCACTCTCAACTCTCATTGGATTAGCTAAAAGCTAAATCCAATGAAAATTTAACTATTGAACTATAAAATGTATCACATTGGAATAGCTATATTCTGTTTGGAATATAGTTACAATAACTTCTAAAGTTATTTCCAAATTTGAAAGATACTATTTATTCATCAAATCCATTTTCTATCATATGTTTCTCTCTCCTGAGATCTCCATCAATTTCTTTCTATTTTCTATTTTTAATCCATAATTTAATTAGAATATGATTACTAATTAATATATAATATTATGAATAGTAAAATATAACAAAATAAAAAAAATTTCATAATTAAAAAAATTAAAATATTTTTGAAATTGATATATTAATTTGAGTTAGTGATATATTAATTTAATAAGAATATGATTATTAATTAATATATAATAGGTAGAATAGTAAAATATGATAAAATTAAAAAAATTAATAATTAAAAAAATTAAATATTTTTAAAATTATTAGTTATTCATTACTATATAATAAATAAATGTATAATTTAATGTGGAGATTTGATGTGAATAATTAAAGTGAAATTCATCTTAAATTATTTTATTATTACATAATGAAAAAATAGCTATTCCAATGTGGAGATTTATTTGAATGGAATAATTAAAAGTCAAATTTCTCTTACATTCATAAAAAATGTCTTTTAACTTTAGCTCATCCAATCAAAATGCTCTAACATGTGATACAAAGATGAATAAAAGAATAAAAGAATAAAAGAATTAAAAGAATAACTTTAATTCGTGATGTTAATGATGAAGGATTTAATTTGTAAGCGAAATTTACATATTTGAATCTTATATCTCAAACCAAAACAGAGGTGTTTCTGCTACCCTTTCTCTCACTCAAAAAAAAAAAAAAAAAAAAGCCTTCATATCTGAGTTTTGCCGGATGAGGAGGCCTCAGCTTCCTCCTCCTTCCCCCTCTCATTCCCTTATTTCTCCTTTCTCTTCCTCCTTCTCCCTCTTCTTCCCTCCTTAGTTTATTTTTCGTCCATTCAAGGACGAAAAATTCATATCTACCATTTTTCGACAACCCTCGATAGACATGTGTAGCACAAGAAGACTCCCAGACTACAAATCGTTTGGAGGATAGTGACAGTTTTGCAAAAATCCTTGTGCATATTCCTCACGCACCGCTCACAACTGTGAGTGGTCCTCACGTGCCACCCATTCCGATAGCTCTTCTCACCACATGCGCAGGATCACCGAAATCGCCACCACCAGATCTTTTCAAATCTGATTTTTGTGGCTGAAAGAGACCAACTTGTTGCCTTCACACGCTGTCAAAGTTTACCGGAGTTGGTCCAAACTATAATCCATCATTTTTTCATTCTTATTTTTCTTATTGTATAGTAAAAATAAAAAAAGGAATTTGTCTCTTGGACAGTTTGTCCTTAGAGGTTGAGTTTTCCATTTATATGAAGGGTGAGGTTGAGTCTTTGTTTAGACAGAGTGCTATTTCTTAGACATTTGTATATAGAGAATATCAACAATAACAAAGTCACCAGTCCAATAGTTCATATTGACTTTAGTCTGAACTGAGCCTCATTTGTAGCACTAGGAAACATTAGCCTAAAACTACTCATTAATAATCAAGATGCTTGGAGACATTGCTTCTCGTGTGCCTAAAGATTGATGGTTCTATAACTTTGACCCAACTGGCAGTACCACAGTTTTGGGGGCAAGTGCAATGATAATATATATAAATATATATATAATATTTATCCATAATAAAATTTTAAAGTGTCATATGTCACTTTGAGGGCATGTTTAGATAATAAAATTAAATGAAAATTGAATAATAATTAAATTGTTTATAAATTGTAATGAAATGATTTGAGTTAAGATATTTGATTAGATTTTAAAAAATAATTTAAAAAAAACTTAAATAAAAATATTGTAGAGTTAAAGAAAATTATTTGAG